>NW_028126354.1:600000-939000 GCF_965194825.1 Balaenoptera physalus | reverse complement strand
ATGTGACAAGGCTGATGCCACCCGCTTACAACGAAATGTTTCTCTTCAGAATAGGAGATTTTGCTACCAAACGCCAGCAGCTCGTCTCCCTCAGGGTGCTGTTTCAGTGTAGACTAAGGAAAGACACCATGGTCCCCAGCTTAGAACGGCTCTTTGCCCAGTTGGTTTCATCCATGAAAGTGAGAGAAGGGCTGATCTCAACTAATCGGGCTGAATATCCCTGAATCCTTCTGGGAGGGCTGTTCTGAGCAAAAGGGCCACCTAAGGAATGAAAGCAAATTTCCTGCCACAGGAAAGCACACCGAGGCCTGTTGATTTCTCAATGAAATTGGAGTCGGCTTGAAGGGTGAGGCCTACTGACTGCCCTCCTTTATAGCCAGTTGAGAAAATGTGGCAAGGCTAAGGCAACCCGCTTACAACGAAATGTTTCTCTTCAGAATAGGAGATTGTGCTACCAAACGCCAGCAGCTCGTCTCCCTTAGGGTGCTGCTTCTGTCTAGACTAGGGAAAGACACCATGGTCCCCAGCTTAGAACGGCTCTTTGCCCAGTTAATTTCATCCATTAAATAGCCAGAAGGGCTGATCTCTACTAATCGGGCTGCACATCCCTGAATCCTTGGGGTAGGCACTCCTGAGCCAATGTGCCACCTAAGGAATGAAAGCAAAGTTTCCAGCCAGGGAAGCAGGGTCTCAAGTAAGTCTGCTAAATGACTGCCCTACTTTATAGCCATTTGAGAAAATGTGGCAAGGCTGATGGAACCCTCTTACAACGAAATGTTTCTCTTCAGAATAGGAGATTTTGCTATCAAACGCCAGCAGCTCGTCTCCCTCAAGATGCTGTTTCTGTGTAGACTAGGGAAAGACACCATGGTCCCCAGCTTAGAACGGCTCTTTGACCAGATGTTTTCATCCATCAGAGAACCAGAAGGGCTGATCTCAAGTATACAGGCTGCACATCCCTGAATCCTTGGGGTAGGCATTACTGAGTCAGGGTGCCACCTAAGGAATGAAAGCAAAGTTTCCAGCCTTGGAAGCAGTGCCTCAAGTAAGTCTGCCAACTGACTGCCCTCCTTTATAGCCAGTTGAGAAAATGTGGAAAGGCTGATGCAACCCACTTACAACGAAATGTTTCTCTTCAGAATAGGAGATTGTGCTACCAACGCCAGCAGCTCGTCTCCCTAAGAATGCTGTTTCTGTGTAGACTAGGGAAAGACACCATGGTCCCCAGCTTAGAATGGCTCTTTTCCCAGATGGTTTCATCCATGAGAGAACCGGAAGGGCTAATCTCAACCAATCGGGCTGCACATCCATGAATCCTTGGGGTAGGGCAGTTCTGATCCAAGGTGCAACCTAAGGAATGAAAGCAGTTTCCTTGCCACAGGAAAGCACACCAAGGCCTGGCCTTTTCTCTATGAAATTGGAGTGGGCTTCAAAGGTGACGCCTACTGACTGCCCTCCTTTATATCCAGTTGAGAAAATGTGACAAGGCTGATGCAACCCGCTTACAACGAAATGTTTCTCTTCAGAATAGGAGATTATGCTACCAAACGCCAGTAGCTCGTCTCACTCAGCGTGCTGTTTCTCTTTAGACTAAGGAAAGAAAGCATGGTCCCCAGCTTAGAATGGCTCTTTGCCCAGTTGGTTTCATCCATGAAAGAGCCAAAAGGGCTTATCTCTACTAATCGGGCTGCACATCCCTGAATCCTTGGGGTAGACACTCCTGAGCCAATGTGCCACCTAAGGAATGAAAGCAAAGTTTTCAGCCTGGGAAGCAGGGCCTCAAAAAATTGGCCAACTGACTGCCCTCCTTTATAGCCAGTTGAGAAAATGTGGCAAGGCTGACGCAACCCCCTTACAACGAAATGTTTCTCTTCAGAATAGGAGATTTTGCTACCAAACGCCACCAGCTCGTCTCCCTCAGAGGGCTGTTGCTGTGTACACTAGGGAAAGACAGCATGCTCCCCAGCTTAGAATGGCTCTTTGCCAGGTGGTTTCATCCATGAAAGCTCCAGAAGGGCTGATCTCAACTAATCGGGCTGCACATCCCTGAATCCTTCTGGGAGGGCTGTTCTGAGCCAAAGGGCCACCTAAGGAATGAAAGCAAATTTCCTGCCACAGGAAAGCACACCGAGGCCTGTTGATTTCTCTATGAAATAGGAGTGGGCTTGAAGGGTGAGGCCTACTGAATGCCCTCCTTTATAGCCAGTTGAGAAAATGTGGCAAGGCTGATGCAACCCACTTACAACGAAATGTTTCTCTTCAGAATAGGATATTGTGCTACCAAACGCCAGCAGCTCCTCTCCCTCAGAATGCTGTTTCTGTGTAGACTAGGGAAAGGTACCATGGTCCCCATCTTAGAACGGCTCTTTGCCCAGATGGTTTCATCCATGAGAGAACCAGAAGGGCTGATCTCAACTAATCGTGCTGCACATCCGTGAATGCCTGGGGTAGGGCAGTTCTGAGCCAAAGTGTCACCTGAGGAATGAAAGCAGTTTCCTTGCCACAGGAAAGCACAGAAAGGCCTGGAGTTTTCTCTATGAAATTGGAGTGGGCTTGGAGGGTGACGCCTATTGACTGCCCTCCTTTATATCCAGTTGAGAAAATGTGGCAAGCCTGATGCATCCCGCTTACAACGAAATGTTTCACTGCAGAATAGGAGATTGTGCTACCAAACGCCAGCAGCTCGTCTCCCTCAGAGTGCTATTTCTATGTAGACTAGGGAAAGACACCATGGTCCCCAGCTTAGAACGTCTCTTTGCCCAGTTGGTTTCATCCATTAAAGAGCCAGAAAGGCCGATCTCAACTAATCGGACTGCAAATCCCTGAATACTTGGGTTAAGGCAGTCCTGAGCCAATGTGCCACCTAAGGAATGAAAGCAAAGTTTCCAGCCTGGGAAGCAGAGTCTAAAGTAAGTCTGCTAAATGACTGCCCTCCTTTATAGCCAACTGATAAAATGTGGCAAGGCTGATGCAACCCGCTTACAACGAAGTGTTACTCTTCAGAATAGGAGATTCTGCTACCAAACTCCAGCAGCTCGTCTCCCTAAGAATGCTGTTTCTGTGTAGACTAGGGAAAGACACCATGGTCCCCAGCTTAGAATGGCTCTTTGCCCAGATGGTTTCATCCATGAGAGAACCAGAAGGGCTGATCTCAACTAATCGTGCTGCACATCCGTGAATCCTTGGGGTAGGGCAGGTCTGAGCCAAAGTGTCACCTGAGGAATGAAAGCAGTTTCCTTGCCACAGGAAAGCACAGCAAGGCCTGGAGTTTTCTCTGTGAAATTGGAGTGGGCTTGGAGGGTGACGCCTATTGACTGCCCTCCTTTATATCCAGTTGAGAAAATGTGACAAGGCTGATGCAACCCGCTTACAACGAAATGTTTCTCTTCAGAATAGGAGATTTTGCTACCAAACGCCAGCAGCTCGTCTCCCTCAGGGTGCTGTTTCAGTGTAGACTAAGGAAAGACACCATGGTCCCCAGCTTAGAACGGCTCTTTGCCCAGTTGGTTTCATCCATGAAAGTGAGAGAAGGGCTGATCTCAACTAATCGGGCTGAATATCCCTGAATCCTTCTGGGAGGGCTGTTCTGAGCCAAAGGGCCACCTAAGGAATGAAAGCAAATTTCCTGCCACAGGAAAGCACACCGAGGCCTGTTGTTTTCTCAATGAAATTGGAGTCGGCTTGAAGGGTGAGGCCTACTGACTGCCCTCCTTTATAGCCAGTTGAGAAAATGTGGCAAGGCTAATGCAACCCGCTTACAACGAAATGTTTCTCTTCAGAATAGGAGATTGTGCTACCAAACGCCAGCCGCTCGTCTCCCTTAGGGTGCTGCTTCTGTCTAGACTAGGGAAAGACACCATGGTCCCCAGCTTAGAACGGCTCTTTGCCCAGTTAATTTCATCCATTAAATAGCCAGAAGGGCTGATCTCTACTAATCGGGCTGCACATCCCTGAATCCTTGGGGTAGGCACTCCTGAGCCAATGTGCCACCTAAGGAATGAAAGCAAAGTTTCCAGCCTGGGAAGCAGGGTCTCAAGTAAGTCTCCTAAATGACTGCCCTACTTTATAGCCATTTGAGAAAATGTGGCAAGGCTGATGGAACCCTCTTACAACGAAATGTTTCTCTTCAGAATAGGAGATTTTGCTATCAAACGCCAGCAGCTCGTCTCCCACAAGATGCTGTTTCTGTGTAGACTAGGGAAAGACACCATGGTCCCCAGCTTAGAACGGCTCTTTGACCAGATGTTTTCATACATCAGAGAACCAGAAGGGCTGATCTCAAGTATACAGGCTGCACATCCCTGAATCCTTGGTGTAGGCATTACTGAGTCAGGGTGCCACCTAAGGAATGAAAGCAAAGTTTCCAGCCTTGGAAGCAGTGCCTCAAGTAAGTCTGCCAACTGACTGCCCTCCTTTATAGCCAGTTGAGAAAATGTGGAAAGGCTGATGCAACCCGCTTACAACGAAATGTTTCTCTTTAGAATAGGAGATTGTGTTACCAACGCCAGCAGCTCGTCTCCCTAAGAATGCTGTTTCTGTGTAGACTAGGGAAAGACACCATGGTCCCCAGCTTAGAATGGCTCTTTTCCCAGATGGTTTCATCCATGAGGGAACCAGAAGGGCTGATCTCAACCAATCGGGCTGTACATCCTTGAATCCTTGGGGTAGGAAAATTCTGAGCCAAAGTGCCACCTGAGGAATGAAAGCAGTTTCCGTGCCATAAGAAAGCACAGCAAGGCCTGGAGTTTTCTCTATGAAATTGGAGTGGGCTTGGAGGGTGATGCCTATTGACTGCCCTCCTTTATATCCAGTTGAGAAAATGTGACAAGGCTGATGCAACCCGCTTACAACGAAAAGTTTCTCTCCAGAATAGGAGATTTTGCTACCAAACGCCAGCAGCTCGTCTCACTCAGAGTGCTGTTTCTGTGTAGACTAAGGAAAGACACCATAGTCCCCAGCGTAGAATGGCTCTTTGCCAAGATGGTTTCATCCATGAAAGAGCCAGAAGGGCTGATCTCAACTAATCGGGCTGCACATCCCTGAATCCTTCTGGGAGGGCTGTTCTGAGCCAAAGGGCCACCTAAGGAATGAAAGCAAATTTCCTGCCACAGGAAAGCACACCGAGGCCTGTTGATTTCTCAACGAAATTGGAGTCGGCTTGAAAGGTGAGGCCTACTGACTGCCCTCCTTTATAGCCAGTTGAGAAAATGTGGCAAGGCTGATGCAACCCGCTTACAACGAAATGTTTCTCTTCAGAATAGGAGATTGTGCCACCAGCGCCAGCAGCTCCTCTCCCTAAGAATGGTGTTTCTGTGTAGACTAGGGAAAGACACCATGGTCCCCAGCTTACAATGGCTCTTTTCCCAGATGGTTTCATCCAAGAGACAACCATAAGGGCTCATCTCAACCAATCGGGCTGCACATCCGTGAATCCCTGGGGTAGGGCTGTTCTGAGCCAAAGTGCCACCTGAGGAATGAAAGAAGTTTCCTTGCCACAGGAAAGCACAGCAAGGCCTGGAGTTTTCTCTATGAAATTGGAGTGGGCTTGGAGGGTGACGCCTATTGACTGCCCTCCTTTATATCCACTTGAGAAAATGTGACAAGGCTGATGCAACCCGCTTACAACGAAATGTTTCTCTTCAGAATAGGAGATTTTGCTATCAAACACCAGCAGCTCGTCTCCCTCAGAGTGCTGTTTCTGTGTAGACTAGGGAAAGACACGAAGGTCCCCAGCTTAAAACGGCTCTTTGTCCAGGTGGTTTCATCTATGAAAGAGCGAGAAGGGCTGACCTCTACTAAGCGGGCTGCACATCCCTGAATCCTTTTGGTAGGCACTCCTGAGCCAATGTGCCACCTAAGGAATGAAAGCAAAGTTTCAGGCCTGGGAAGCAGTGCCCGAAGTAAGTCTGTCAGCTGAGTGCCCTCCTTTATAGCCAATTGAGAAAATGTGACAAGGCTGATGCAACCTGCTTACAACGAAATGTTTCTCTTCAGAATAGGAGATTTTGCTACTAAACGCCAGCAGCTCGTCTCCCTCAGGGTGCTGTTTCTGTGCAAACTAGGGAAAGACAACATGGTCCCCAGCTTAGAATGGCTCTTTGCCCAATTGGTTTCATCCATGAAAGAGCCAGAAGGGCTGATCTCAACTAATCGGGCTGCACATCCCTGAATCCTTCTGGGAGGGCTGTTCTGAGCCAAAGGGCAACCTAAGGAATGAAAGCAAATTTCCTGCCACAGGAAAGCACACCGAGGCCTGTTGATTTCTCTGTGAAATTGAAGTGGGCTTGAAGGGTGAGGCCTACTGACTGCCCTCCTTTATAGCCAGTTGAGAAAATGTGGCAAGGCTAATGCAACCCGCTTACAACGAAATGTTTCTCTTCAGAATAGGAGATTGTGCTACCAAACGCCAGCAGCTCGTCTCCCTTAGGGTGCTGTTTCTGTCTAGACTAGGGAAAGACACCATGGTCCCCAGCTTAGAACGGATCTTTGCCCAGTTAATTTCATCCATTAAATAGCCAGAAGGGCTGATCTCTACTAATCGGGCTGCACATCCCTGAATCCTTGGGGTAGGCACTCCTGAGCCAATGTGCCACCTAAGGAATGAAAGCAAAGTTTCCAGCCTGGGAAGCAGGGTCTCAAGTAAGTCTGCTAAATGACTGCCCTACTTTATAGCCATTTGAGAAAATGTGGCAAGGCTGATGGAACCCTCTTACAACGAAATGTTTCTCTTCAGAATAGGAGATTTTGCTATCAAACGCCAACAGCTCGTCTCCCTCAAGATGCTGTTTCTGTGTAGACTAGGGAAAGACACCATGGTCCCCAGCTTAGAACGGCTCTTTGACCAGATGTTTTCATCCATCAGAGAACCAGAAGGGCTGATCTCAAGTATACAGGCTGCACATCCCTGAATCCTTGGGGTAGGCATTACTGAGTCAGTGTGCCACCTAAGGAATGAAAGCAAAGTTTCCAGCCTTGGAAGCAGTGCCTCAAGTAAGTCTGCCAACTGACTGCCCTCCTTTATAGCCAGTTGAGAAAATGTGGAAAGGCTGATGCAACCCGCTTACAACGAAATGTTTCTCTTTAGAATAGGAGATTGTGTTACCAACGCCAGCAGCTCGTCTCCCTAAGAATGCTGTTTCTGTGTAGACTAGGGAAAGACACCATGGTCCCCAGCTTAGAATGGCTCTTTTCCCTAATGGTTTCATCCATGAGAGAACCAGAAGGGCTGATCTCAACCAATCGGGCTGTACATCCGTGAATCCTTGGGGTAGGGCAGTTCTGAGCCAAAGTGCCACCTGAGGAATGAAAGCACTTTCCGTGCCATAGGAAAGCAAAGCAAGGCCTGGAGTTTTCTCTATGAAATTGGAGTGGGCTTGGAGGGTGATGCCTATTGACTGCCCTCCTTTATATCCAGATGAGAAAATGTGACAAGGCTGATGCAACCCGCTTACAACGAAAAGTTTCTCTCCAGAATAGGAGATTTTGCTACCAAACGCCAGCAGCTTGTCTCACTCACAATGCTGTTTCTGTGTAGATTAAGGAAAGACATCATGGTCCCCAGCTTAGAATGGCTCTTTGCCAAGTTGGTTTCATCCATGAAAGAGCCAGAAGGGCTGATCTCAACTAATCCGGCTGGAAGTCCCTGATTCCTTCTGGGAGGGATGTTCTGAGCCAAAAGGCCACCTAAGGAATGAAAGCAAAGTTTCCTGCCTGGGGAGCAGGGCCTCTAGTAAGTCTGCCAACTGACTGCCCTCCTTTATAGCCAGTTGAGAAAATGTGGCAAGGCTGATGCCACCCGCTTACAACGAAATGTTTCTCTTCAGAATAGGAGATTGTGCTACCAAACGCCAGCAGGTCGTCTCCTTCAGGGTGCTGTTTCTGTGTAGACTAGTGAAAGACACCATGGTCCACAGCTTAGAACAGCTCTTTGCCCAGTTGATTTCATCCATTAAAGAGCCAGAAGGGCTGATCTCAGCTAATCGGGCGGCACATCCCTGAATCCTTGGGGTAAGCACTCCTGAGCCAATGTGCCACCTAAGGAATGAAAGCAAAGTTTCCAGCCTCGCAAGCAGGGTCTTAAGTAAGTCTGCTAAATGACTGCCCTACTTTATAGCCATTTGAGAAAATGTGGCAAGGCTGATGGAACCCTCTTACAACGAAATGTTTCTCTTCAGAATAGGAGATTTTGCTGTCAAACGCCAGCAGCTCGTCTCCCTCTGGGTGCTGTTTCTGTGTAGACTAGGGAAAGACACCATGGTCCCCAGGTTAGAACGGCTCTTTGCCCAGATGGTTTCATCCATTAGAGAACCAGAAGGGCTGATCTCAACTATACAGGCTGCACATCCCTGAATCCTTGGGGTTGGCACTACTGAGCCAGTGTGCCACCTAAGGAATGAAAGCAAAATTTCCAGCCGTGGAGGCAGTGCCTCAAGTAACTCTGCCAACTGACTGCCATTCTTTATAGCCCGTTGAGAAAATGTGGCAAGGCTGATGCCACCCGCTTACAACGAAATGTTTCTCTTCAGAATAGGAGATTTTGCTACCAAACGCCAGCAGCTCGTCTCCCTCAGGGTGCTGTTTCTGTGTAGACTAGGGAAAGACACCATGGTCCCTAGCTTAGAAAGTCTCTTTGCCCAGTTGGTTTCCTCCATGAAAGAGCCAGAAGGGCTGATCTCAACTAATCGGGCTACAAATCCCTGAATACTTGGGGTAGGGCAGTCCTGAACCAATGTGCCACCTAAGGAATGAAAGCATAGTTTCCAGCCTGGGAGGCAGGGCCTGAAGTAAGTCTGCTAAATGACTGCCCTCCTTTATAGCAATTTGAGAAAATGTGGCAAGGCTGATGAAACCCTCTTACAACAAAATGTTTCTCTTCAGAATAGGAGAATTTGCTATCAAACGCCAGCAGCTCGTCTCCCTCAGAGTGCTGTTTCTGTGTAGACTAGGGAAAGACACCATGGTCCCCAGCTTAGAATGGCTCTTTGCCTAGTTGGAATCATCCATGAAAGAGCAAGAGGGGCTGATATCAACTAATCAGGCTGCACATCCCTGAATCCTTCTGGGAGGGCTGTTCTGAGCCAAAGGGCCACCTAAGGAATGAAAGCAAATTTCCTGCCACAGGAAAGCACACCGAGGCCTGTTGATTTCTCTATGAAATAGGAGTGGGCTTGAAGGGTGGGGCCTACTGACTGCCCTTCTTTATAGCCAGTTGAAAAAATGTGGCAAGGCTGATGCACCCAGCTTACAACGAAATGTTTCTCTTCAGAATAGGAGACTTCGCTATCAAACGCCAGCAGCTCTTCTCCCTCAGAGTGCTGTTTCTGTGTAGACTAGGGAAAGACACGATGGTCCCCAGCTTAGAACGTCTCTTTGCCCAGTTGGTTTCATCCATTAAAGAGCCAGAAAGGCTGATCTCAACCTATTGAGCTGCAAATTCCTGAATACTTTTGGTAGGGCAGTGCTGAGCCAATGTGCCACCTAAGGAATGAAAGCAAAGTTTCGAGGCTGGGAAGCAGGGTCTCAAGTGACTCTGCTAAATGACTGCCCTCCTTTATAGCCAGTTGAGAAAATGTGGCAAGGCTGATGCAACCCGCTTACAACGAAATGTTTCTCTTCATAATAGGAGATTGTACTACCAAACTCCAGCAGCTAGTTTCCCTCAGAATGATGTTTCTGTGTAGACTAGGGAAAGACACCATGGTCACCAGCTTAGAACGGCTCTTTGCCCAGATGGTTTCTTCCATGAGAGAACCAGAAGCGCTGATGTCAACTAATCGGGCTGCACATCCGTGAATCCTTGGGGTAGGGCAGTTCTGAGTCAAGGTGCCACCTAAGGAATGAAAGCAGTTTCCTTGCCACAGGAAAGCACACCAAGGCCTGGAGTTTTCTCTATGAAATTGGAGTGGGCTTGAAGGGTGACGCCTACTGACTGCCCTCCTTTATATCCAGTTGAGAAAATGTCACAAGGCTGAGGCAACCCACTTACAACGAAATGTTTCTCTCCACAATAGGAGATTTTGCTACCAAACGCCAGCAGCTCGTCTCACTCAGAGTGCTGTTTCTGTGTAGACTAAGGAAAGACAGCATGGTCCCTAGCTTAGAATGGCTCTTTGCTCAGTTGGCTTCATCCATGAAAGAGCCAGAATGGCTGATCCCTACTAATCGGACTGCACATCCCTGAATCCTTGGGGTAGACACTCCTGAGCCAATGTGCCACCTAAGGAATGAAAGAAAAGTTTCCAGCCTGTGAAGCAGGGCCTCAAGTAAGCTGGCCAACTGACTGCCCTCCTTTATAGCCAGTTGAGAAAATGTGGCAAGGCTGATGCAATCCGCTTACAACGAAATGTTTTTCTTCAGAATAGGAGATTTTACTACCAAACGCCACCAGCTCGTCTCCCTCAGAGTGCTGTTTTTGTGTAGACTAGGGAAAGACACCATGGTCCCCAGCTTAGAACGGCTCTTTGCCCAGTTGGTCTCATCCATGAAAGAGCCAGAAGGGCTGATCTCAACTAATCGGGCTGCAAATCCCTGAATACTTGGTTTAAGGCAGTCCTGAGCCAATGTGCCACCTAAGGAATGAGAGCAAAGTTTCCAGCCTGGGAAGCAGAGTCTCAAGTAAGTCTGCTAAATGACTGCCCTCCTTTATAGCCAGCTGAGAAAATGTGGCAAGGCTGATGCAACCCGCTTACAACGAAGTGTTTCTCTTCAGAATAGGAGATTGTGCTACCAAACTCCAGCAGCTCGTCTCCCTCAGAATGCTGTTTCTGTGTAGAGTAGGGAAAGACACCATGGTACCCAGGTTAGAACGGCTCTTTGCCCGGATGGTTTCATCCTTGAGAGAACCAGAAGGGCTGATCTCAATTAATCGGGCTGCACATCCCTGAATCCTTGGGATAGGGCAGTTCTGAGCCAAGGTGCCACCTAAGGAATGAAAGCAGTTTCCTTGCCACAGGAAAGCACACCAAGGCCTGGAGTTTTCTCTATGAAATTGGAGTGGGCTTGAAGGGTGACGCCAACTGACTGCTCTCCTTTATATGCAGTTGAGAAAATGTCACAAGGCTGAGGCAACCCGCTAACAACGAAATGTTTCTCTTCACAATAGGAGATTTTGCTACCAAACGCCAGCAGCTCGTCTCACTCAGAGTGCTGTTTCTGTGTAGACTAAGGAAAGACAGCATGGTCCCTAGCTTAGAATGGCTCTTTGCTCAGTTGGCTTCATCCATGAAAGAGCCAGAATGGCTGATCCCTACTAATCGGACTGCACATCCCTGAATCCTTGGGGTAGACACTCCTGAGCCAATGTGCCACCTAAGGAATGAAAGCAAAGTTTCCAGCCTGTGAAGCAGGGCCTCAAGTAAGCTGGCCAACTGACTGCCCTCCTTTATAGCCAGTTGAGAAAATGTGGCAAGGCTGATGCAATCCGCTTACAACGAAATGTTTTTCTTCAGAATAGGAGATTTTACTACCAAACGCCACCAGATCGTCTCCCTCAGAGTGCTGTTTTTGTGTAGACTAGGGAAAGACACCATGGTCCCCAGCTTAGAACGGCTCTTTGCCCAGTTGGTCTCATCCATGAAAGAGCCAGAAGGGCTGATCTCAACTAATCGGGCTGCAAATCCCTGAATACTCGGTTTAAGGCAGTCCTGAGCCAATGTGCCACCTAAGGAATGAGAGCAAAGTTTCCAGCCTGGGAAGCAGAGTCTCAAGTAAGTCTGCTAAATGACTGCCCTCCTTTATAGCCAGCTGAGAAAATGTGGCAAGGCTGATGCAACCCGCTTACAACGAAGTATTTCTCTTCAGAATAGGAGATTGTGCTACCAAACTCCAGCAGCTCGTCTCCCTCAGAATGCTGTTTCTGTGTAGAGTAGGGAAAGACACCATGGTACCCAGCTTAGAACGGCTCTTTGCCCGGATGGTTTCATCCTTGAGAGAACCAGAAGTGCTGATCTCAACTAATCGGGCTGCACATCCCTGAATCTTGGGATAGGGCAGTTCTGAGCCAAGGTGCCACCTAAGGAATGAAAGCAGTTTCCTTGCCACAGGAAAGCACACCAAGGCCTGGAGTTTTCTCTATGAAATTGGAGTGGGCTTGAAGGGTGACCCCTACTGACTGCCCTACTTTATATGCAGTTGAGAAAATGTCACAAGGCTGAGGCAACTCGCTTACAACGAAATGTTTCTCTTCACAATAGGAGATTTTGCTACCAAACGCCAGCAGCTCGTCTCATTCAGAGTGCTGCTTCTGTGTAGACTAAGGAAAGACAGCATGGTCCCGAGCTTAGAATGGCTCTTTGCCCAGTTGGCTTCATCCATGAAAGAGCCAAAAGGGCTTATCTCTACTAATCGGGCTGCACATCCCTGAATCCTTGGGGTAGACACTCCTGAGCCAATGTGCCACCTAAGGAATGAAAGCAAAGTTTCCAGCCTGGGAAGCAGGGCCTCAAAAAAGTTGGCCAACTGATTGCCCTCCTTTATAGCCAGTTGAGAAAATGTGGCAAGGCTGATGCAACCCGCTTACAACGAAATGTTTCTCTTCAGAATAGGAGATTTTTCTAATAAACGCCACCAGCTCGTCTCCCTCAGAGTGCTGTTGCTGTGTACACTAGGGAAAGACAGCATGCTCCCCAGCTTAGAATGGCTCTTTGCCAGGTGGTTTCATCCATGAAAGCTCCAGAAGGGCTGATCTCAACTAATCGGGCTGCACATCCCTGAATCCTTCTGGGAGGGCTGTTCTGAGCCAAAGGGCCACCTAAGGAATGAAAGCAAATTTCCTGCCACAGGAAAGCACATGGAGGCATGTTGATTTCTCTATGAAATAGGAGTGGGCTTGAAGGGTGAGGCCTACTGACTGCCCTCCTTTATAGCCAGTTGAGAAAATGTGGCAAGGCTGATGCAACCCGCTTACAACGAAATGTTTCTCTTCAGAATAGGATATTGTGCTACCAAACGCCAGCAGCTCCTCTCCCTCAGAATGCTGTTTCTGTGTAGACTAGGGAAAGGCACCATGGTCCCCATCTTAGAACGGCTCTTTGCCCAGATGGTTTCATCCATGAGAGAACCAGAAGGGCTGGTCCCAACTAATCGTGCTGCACATCCGTGAATGCTTGGGGTAGGGCAGTTCTGAGCCAAAGTGTCACCTGAGGAATGAAAGCAGTTTCCTTGCCACAGGAAAGCACAGCAAGGCCTGGAGTTTTCTCTATGAAATTGGAGTTGGCTTGGAGGGTGACGCCTATTGACTGCCCTCCTTTATATCCAGTTGAGAAAATGTGGCAAGGCTGATGCATCACGCTTACAACGAAATGTTTCACTGCAGAATAGGAGATTGTGCTACCAAACGCCAGCAGCTCGTCTCCCTCAGAGTGCTATTTCTATGTAGACTAGGGAAAGACACCATGGTCCCCAGCTTAGAACGTCTCTTTGCCCAGTTGGTTTCATCCATTAAAGAGCCAGAAAGGCCGATCTCAACTAATCGGACTGCAAATCCCTGAATACTTGGGTTAAGGCAGTCCTGAGCCAATGTGCCACCTAAGGAATGAAAGCAAAGTTTCCAGCCTGGGAAGCAGAGTCTCAAGTAAGTCTGCTAAATGACTGCCCTCCTTTATAGCCAACTGATAAAATGTGGCAAGGCTGATGCAACCCGCTTACAACGAAGTGTTACTCTTCAGAATAGGAGATTCTGCTACCAAACTCCAGCAGCTCGTCTCCCTAAGAATGCTGTTTCTGTGTAGACTAGTGAAAGACACCATGGTCCCCAGCTTAGAATGGCTCTTTGCCCAGATGGTTTCATCTATGAGAGAACCAGAAGGGCTGATCTCAACTAAGCGTGCTGCACATCCGTGAATCCTTGGGGTAGGGCAGGTCTGAGCCAAAGTGTCACCTGAGGAATGAAAGCAGTTTCCTTGCCACAGGAAAGCACAGCAAGGCCTGGAGTTTTCTCTATGAAATTGGAGTGGGCTTGGAGGGTGACGCCTATTGACTGCCCTCCTTTATATCCAGTTGAGAAAATGTGACAAGGCTGATGCAACCCGCTTACAACGAAATGTTTTGCTCCAGAATAGGAGATTTTGCTACCAAACGCCAGCAGCTCGTCTCACTCAGAGTGCTGTTTCTGTGTAGACTAAGGAAAGACACCATGGTCCCCAGCGTAGAATGGCTCTTTGCCAAGTTGGTTTCATCAATGAAAGGGCCAGAAGGGCTGATCTCAACTAATCGGGCTGCACATCCCTGAATCCTTCTGGGAGGGCTGTTCTGAGCCAAAGGGCCACCTAAGGATTGAAAGCAAATTTCCTGCCACAGGAAAGCACACCGAGGCCTGTTGATTTCTCAGTGAAATTGGAGTCGGCTTGAAGGGTGAGGCCTACTGACTGCCTTCCTTTATAGCCAGTTGAGAAAATGTGGCAAGGCTGATGCAACCCACTTACAACGAAATGTTTCTCTTCAGAATAGGAGATTGTGCCACCAGCGCCAGCAGCTCCTCTCCCTAAGAATGGTGTTTCTGTGTAGACTAGGGAAAGACACCATGGTCCCCAGCATAGAATGGCTCTTTTCCCAGATGGTTTCATCCATGAGACAACCATAAGGGCTGATCTCAACCAATCGGGCTGCACATCCGTGAATCCCTGGGGTAGGGCTGTTCTGAGCCAAAGTGCCACCTGAGGAATGAAAGACGTTTCCTTGCCACAGGAAAGCACAGCAAGGCCTGGAGTTTTCTCTATGAAATTGGAGTGGGCTTGGAGGCTGACGCGTATTGACTGCCCTCCTTTATATCCACTTGAGAAAATGTGACAAGGCTGATGCAACCCGCTTACAACGAAATGTTTCTCTTCAGAATAGGAGATTTTGCTATCAAACACCAGCAGCTCGTCTCCCTCAGAGTGCTGTTTCTGTGTAGCCTAGGGAAAGACACGAAGGTCCCTAGCTTAAAACGGCTCTTTGTCCAGTTGGTTTCATCTATGAAAGAGCGAGAAGGGCTGACCTCTACTAAGCGGGCTGCACATCCCTGAATCCTTTTGGTAGGCACTCCTGAGCCAATGTGCCAACTAAGGAATGAAAGCAAAGTTTCAGGCCTGGGAAGCAGTGCCCGAAGTAAGTCTGTCAGCTGAGTGCCCTCCTTTATAGCCAATTGAGAAAATGTGACAAGGCTGATGCAACCTCCTTACAACGAAATGTTTCTCTTCAGAATAGGAGATTTTGCTACCAAACGCCAGCAGCTCGTCTCCCTCAGGGTGCTGTTTCTGTGTAAACTAGGGAAAGACAACATGTTCCTCAGCTTAGAACGGCTCTTTGCCCAGTTGGTTTCATCCATGAAAGAGCCAGAAGGGCTGATCTCAACTAATCGGGCTGCACATCCCTGAATCCTTCTGGGAGGGCTGTTCTGAGCCAAAGGGCAACCTAAGGAATGAAAGCAAATTTCCTGCCACAGGAAAGCACACAGAGGCCTGTTGATTTCTCTGTGAAATTGAAGTGGGCTTGAAGGGTGAGGCCTACTGACTGCCCTCCTTTATAGCCAGTTGAGAAAATGTGGCAAGGCTAATGCAACCCGCTTACAACGAAATGTTTCTCTTCAGAATAGGAGATTGTGCTACCAAACGCCAGCAGCTCGTCTCCCTCAAGGTGCTGTTTCTGTGTAGACTACGGAAAGACACGATGGTCCCCAGCTTAGAACGGCTCTTTGCCCAGTTAATTTCATCCATTAAATAGCCAGAAGGGCTGATCTCTACTAATCGGGCTGCACATCCCTGAATCCTTGGGGTAGGCACTCCTGAGCCAATGTGCCACCTAAGGAATGAAAGCAAAGTTTCCAGCCTGGGAAGCAGGGTCTCAAGTAAGTCTGCTAAATGACTGCCCTACTTTATAGCCATTTGAGAAAATGTGGCAAGGCTGATGGAACCCTCTTACAACGAAATGTTTCTCTTCAGAATAGGAGATTTTGCTATCAAATGCCAGCAGCTCGTCTCCCTCAGGATGCTGTTTCTGTGTAGACTAGGGAACGACACCATGGTCCCCAGCTTAGAACGGCTCTTTGCCCAGATGGTTTCATCCATCAGAGAACCAGAAGGGCTGATCTCAAGTATACACGCTGCACATCCCTGAATCCTTGGGGTAGGCATTACTGAGTCAGTGTGCCACCTAAGGAATGAAAGCAAAGTTTCCAGCCTTGGAAGCATTGCCTCAAGTAAGTCTGCCAACTGACTGCCCTCCTTTATAGCCAGTTGAGAAAATGTAGCAAGGCTGATGCAACCCGCTTACAACGAAATGTTTCTCTTTAGAATAGGAGATTGTGTTACCAACGCCAGCAGCTCGTCTCCCTAAGAATGCTGTTTCTGTTTAGACTAGGGAAAGACACCATGGTCCCCAGCTTAGAATGGCTCTTTTCCCAGATGGTTTCATCCATGAGAGAACCAGAAGGGCTGATCTCAACTTATCGGGCTGCACATCCGTGAATCCTTGGGGTAGGGCAGTTCTGAGCCAAAGTGCCACCTGAGGAATGAAAGCAGTTTCCGTGCCACAGGAAAGCACAGCAAGGCCTGGAGTTTTCTCTATGAAATCGGAGTGGGCTTGGAGGGTGACGCCTATTGACTGCCCTCCTTTATATCCAGTTGAGAAAATGTGACAAGGCTGATGCAACCCGCTTACAACGAAATGTTTCTCTCCAGAATAGGAGATTTTGCTACCAAACGCCAGCAGCTCGTCTCACTCACAATGCTGTTTCTGTGTAGATTAAGGAAAGACATCATGGTCCCCAGCTTAGAATGGCTCTTTGCCAAGTTGGTTTCATCCATGAAAGAGCCAGAAGGGCTGATCTCAACTAATCCGGCTGGAAATCCCTGATTCCTTCTGGGAGGGCTGTTCTGAGCCAAAAGGCCACCTAAGGAATGAAAGCAAAGTTTCCTGCCTGGGAAGCAGGGTCTCAAGTAAGTCTGCTAAATGACTACACTCTTTCATAGCCAGTTGAGAAAATGTGGCAAGGCTGATGCAACACGCTTACAACGAAATGTTTCTCTTCAGAATAGGAGATTGTGCTACCAAACGCCAGCAGCTCTTCTCACTCAGAATGCTGTTTCTGTGTAGACTAGGGAAAGACACCATGGTCCACAGCTTAGAACAGCTCTTTGCCCAGATGGTTTCATCCATGAGAGAACCAGAAGGGCTGATCTCAACTAATCGGGCTGCACATCCGTGAATCCTTGGTGTAGGCACTACTGAGCCAGTGTGCCACCTAAGGAATGAAAGCAAAGTTTCCAGCCTTGGAAGCAGTGCCTCAAGTAAGTCTGCCAACTGACTGCCCTCCTTTAGAGCCAGTTGAGAAAATGTGGAAAGTCTGATGCAACCCGCTTACAACGAAATGTTTCTCTTCAGAATAGGAGATTTTGCTACCAAACGCCAGCAGCTCGTCTCCCTCAGGGTGCTGTTTCAGTGTAGACTAGGGAAACACACCATGGTCCCCAGCTTAGAACGGTTCTTTGCCCAGTTGGTTTCATCCATGAAAGTGAGAGAAGGGCTGATCTCAACTAATCGGGCTGAATATCGCTGAATCCTTCTGGGAGGGCTGTTCTGAGCCAAAGGGCCACCTAAGGAATGAAAGCAAGTTTCCGGCCACAGGAAAGCACACCGAGGCATGTTGATTTCTCTATGAAATTGGAGTGGGCTTGAAGGGTGAGGCCTACTGACTGCCCTCATTTATAGCCGGTTGAGAAAATGTGGAAAGACTGATGCAACCCGCTTACAACGAAATGTTTCTCTTCAGAATAGGAGATTTTTCTTTCAAACGCCAGCAGCTCGTCTCCCTCAGGGTGCTGTTTCTGTGTAGACTAGGGAAAGACACCATGGTCCCTAGCTTAGAAAGTCTCTTTGCCCAGTTGGTTTCCTCCATGAAAGAGCCAGAAGGGCTGATCTCAACTAATCGGGCTACAAATCCCTGAATACTTGGGGTAGGGCAGTCCTGAACCAATGTGCCACCTAAGGAATGAAAGCATAGTTTCCAGCCTGGGAGGCAGGGCCTGAAGTAAGTCTGCTAAATGACTGCCCTCCTTTATAGCAATTTGAGAAAATGTGGCAAGGCTGATGAAACCCTCTTACTACAAAATGTTTCTCTTCAGAATAGGAGAATTTGCTATCAAACGCCAGCAGCTCGTCTCCCTCAGAGTGCTGTTTCTGTGTAGACTAGGGAAAGACACCATGGTCCCCAGCTTAGAATGGCTCTTTGCCTAGTTGGAATCATCCATGAAAGAGCAAGAGGGGCTGATATCAACTAATCAGGCTGCACATCCCTGAATCCTTCTGGGAGGGCTGTTCTGAGCCAAAGGGCCACCTAAGGAATGAAAGCAAATTTCCTGCCACAGGAAAGCACACCGAGGCCTGTTGATTTCTCTATGAAATAGGAGTGGGCTTGAAGGGTGGGGCCTACTGACTGCCCTTCTTTATAGCCAGTTGAAAAAATGTGGCAAGGCTGATGCACCCAGCTTACAACGAAATGTTTCTCTTCAGAATAGGAGACTTCGCTATCAAACGCCAGCAGCTCTTCTCCCTCAGAGTGCTGTTTCTGTGTAGACTAGGGAAAGACACGATGGTCCCCAGCTTAGAACGTCTCTTTGCCCAGTTGGTTTCATCCATTAAAGAGCCAGAAAGGCTGATCTCAACCTATTGAGCTGCAAATTCCTGAATACTTTTGGTAGGGCAGTGCTGAGCCAATGTGCCACCTAAGGAATGAAAGCAAAGTTTCGAGGCTGGGAAGCAGGGTCTCAAGTGACTCTGCTAAATGACTGCCCTCCTTTATAGCCAGTTGAGAAAATGTGGCAAGGCTGATGCAACCCGCTTACAACGAAATGTTTCTCTTCATAATAGGAGATTGTACTACCAAACTCCAGCAGCTAGTTTCCCTCAGAATGATGTTTCTGTGTAGACTAGGGAAAGACACCATGGTCACCAGCTTAGAACGGCTCTTTGCCCAGATGGTTTCTTCCATGAGAGAACCAGAAGCGCTGATGTCAACTAATCGGGCTGCACATCCGTGAATCCTTGGGGTAGGGCAGTTCTGAGTCAAGGTGCCACCTAAGGAATGAAAGCAGTTTCCTTGCCACAGGAAAGCACACCAAGGCCTGGAGTTTTCTCTATGAAATTGGAGTGGGCTTGAAGGGTGACGCCTACTGACTGCCCTCCTTTATATCCAGTTGAGAAAATGTCACAAGGCTGAGGCAACCCACTTACAACGAAATGTTTCTCTCCACAATAGGAGATTTTGCTACCAAACGCCAGCAGCTCGTCTCACTCAGAGTGCTGTTTCTGTGTAGACTAAGGAAAGACAGCATGGTCCCTAGCTTAGAATGGCTCTTTGCTCAGTTGGCTTCATCCATGAAAGAGCCAGAATGGCTGATCCCTACTAATCGGACTGCACATCCCTGAATCCTTGGGGTAGACACTCCTGAGCCAATGTGCCACCTAAGGAATGAAAGAAAAGTTTCCAGCCTGTGAAGCAGGGCCTCAAGTAAGCTGGCCAACTGACTGCCCTCCTTTATAGCCAGTTGAGAAAATGTGGCAAGGCTGATGCAATCCGCTTACAACGAAATGTTTTTCTTCAGAATAGGAGATTTTACTACCAAACGCCACCAGCTCGTCTCCCTCAGAGTGCTGTTTTTGTGTAGACTAGGGAAAGACACCATGGTCCCCAGCTTAGAACGGCTCTTTGCCCAGTTGGTCTCATCCATGAAAGAGCCAGAAGGGCTGATCTCAACTAATCGGGCTGCAAATCCCTGAATACTTGGTTTAAGGCAGTCCTGAGCCAATGTGCCACCTAAGGAATGAGAGCAAAGTTTCCAGCCTGGGAAGCAGAGTCTCAAGTAAGTCTGCTAAATGACTGCCCTCCTTTATAGCCAGCTGAGAAAATGTGGCAAGGCTGATGCAACCCGCTTACAACGAAGTGTTTCTCTTCAGAATAGGAGATTGTGCTACCAAACTCCAGCAGCTCGTCTCCCTCAGAATGCTGTTTCTGTGTAGAGTAGGGAAAGACACCATGGTACCCAGGTTAGAACGGCTCTTTGCCCGGATGGTTTCATCCTTGAGAGAACCAGAAGGGCTGATCTCAATTAATCGGGCTGCACATCCCTGAATCCTTGGGATAGGGCAGTTCTGAGCCAAGGTGCCACCTAAGGAATGAAAGCAGTTTCCTTGCCACAGGAAAGCACACCAAGGCCTGGAGTTTTCTCTATGAAATTGGAGTGGGCTTGAAGGGTGACGCCAACTGACTGCTCTCCTTTATATGCAGTTGAGAAAATGTCACAAGGCTGAGGCAACCCGCTAACAACGAAATGTTTCTCTTCACAATAGGAGATTTTGCTACCAAACGCCAGCAGCTCGTCTCACTCAGAGTGCTGTTTCTGTGTAGACTAAGGAAAGACAGCATGGTCCCTAGCTTAGAATGGCTCTTTGCTCAGTTGGCTTCATCCATGAAAGAGCCAGAATGGCTGATCCCTACTAATCGGACTGCACATCCCTGAATCCTTGGGGTAGACACTCCTGAGCCAATGTGCCACCTAAGGAATGAAAGCAAAGTTTCCAGCCTGTGAAGCAGGGCCTCAAGTAAGCTGGCCAACTGACTGCCCTCCTTTATAGCCAGTTGAGAAAATGTGGCAAGGCTGATGCAATCCGCTTACAACGAAATGTTTTTCTTCAGAATAGGAGATTTTACTACCAAACGCCACCAGATCGTCTCCCTCAGAGTGCTGTTTTTGTGTAGACTAGGGAAAGACACCATGGTCCCCAGCTTAGAACGGCTCTTTGCCCAGTTGGTCTCATCCATGAAAGAGCCAGAAGGGCTGATCTCAACTAATCGGGCTGCAAATCCCTGAATACTCGGTTTAAGGCAGTCCTGAGCCAATGTGCCACCTAAGGAATGAGAGCAAAGTTTCCAGCCTGGGAAGCAGAGTCTCAAGTAAGTCTGCTAAATGACTGCCCTCCTTTATAGCCAGCTGAGAAAATGTGGCAAGGCTGATGCAACCCGCTTACAACGAAGTATTTCTCTTCAGAATAGGAGATTGTGCTACCAAACTCCAGCAGCTCGTCTCCCTCAGAATGCTGTTTCTGTGTAGAGTAGGGAAAGACACCATGGTACCCAGCTTAGAACGGCTCTTTGCCCGGATGGTTTCATCCTTGAGAGAACCAGAAGTGCTGATCTCAACTAATCGGGCTGCACATCCCTGAATCTTGGGATAGGGCAGTTCTGAGCCAAGGTGCCACCTAAGGAATGAAAGCAGTTTCCTTGCCACAGGAAAGCACACCAAGGCCTGGAGTTTTCTCTATGAAATTGGAGTGGGCTTGAAGGGTGACCCCTACTGACTGCCCTACTTTATATGCAGTTGAGAAAATGTCACAAGGCTGAGGCAACTCGCTTACAACGAAATGTTTCTCTTCACAATAGGAGATTTTGCTACCAAACGCCAGCAGCTCGTCTCATTCAGAGTGCTGCTTCTGTGTAGACTAAGGAAAGACAGCATGGTCCCGAGCTTAGAATGGCTCTTTGCCCAGTTGGCTTCATCCATGAAAGAGCCAAAAGGGCTTATCTCTACTAATCGGGCTGCACATCCCTGAATCCTTGGGGTAGACACTCCTGAGCCAATGTGCCACCTAAGGAATGAAAGCAAAGTTTCCAGCCTGGGAAGCAGGGCCTCAAAAAAGTTGGCCAACTGATTGCCCTCCTTTATAGCCAGTTGAGAAAATGTGGCAAGGCTGATGCAACCCGCTTACAACGAAATGTTTCTCTTCAGAATAGGAGATTTTTCTAATAAACGCCACCAGCTCGTCTCCCTCAGAGTGCTGTTGCTGTGTACACTAGGGAAAGACAGCATGCTCCCCAGCTTAGAATGGCTCTTTGCCAGGTGGTTTCATCCATGAAAGCTCCAGAAGGGCTGATCTCAACTAATCGGGCTGCACATCCCTGAATCCTTCTGGGAGGGCTGTTCTGAGCCAAAGGGCCACCTAAGGAATGAAAGCAAATTTCCTGCCACAGGAAAGCACATGGAGGCATGTTGATTTCTCTATGAAATAGGAGTGGGCTTGAAGGGTGAGGCCTACTGACTGCCCTCCTTTATAGCCAGTTGAGAAAATGTGGCAAGGCTGATGCAACCCGCTTACAACGAAATGTTTCTCTTCAGAATAGGATATTGTGCTACCAAACGCCAGCAGCTCCTCTCCCTCAGAATGCTGTTTCTGTGTAGACTAGGGAAAGGCACCATGGTCCCCATCTTAGAACGGCTCTTTGCCCAGATGGTTTCATCCATGAGAGAACCAGAAGGGCTGGTCCCAACTAATCGTGCTGCACATCCGTGAATGCTTGGGGTAGGGCAGTTCTGAGCCAAAGTGTCACCTGAGGAATGAAAGCAGTTTCCTTGCCACAGGAAAGCACAGCAAGGCCTGGAGTTTTCTCTATGAAATTGGAGTTGGCTTGGAGGGTGACGCCTATTGACTGCCCTCCTTTATATCCAGTTGAGAAAATGTGGCAAGGCTGATGCATCACGCTTACAACGAAATGTTTCACTGCAGAATAGGAGATTGTGCTACCAAACGCCAGCAGCTCGTCTCCCTCAGAGTGCTATTTCTATGTAGACTAGGGAAAGACACCATGGTCCCCAGCTTAGAACGTCTCTTTGCCCAGTTGGTTTCATCCATTAAAGAGCCAGAAAGGCCGATCTCAACTAATCGGACTGCAAATCCCTGAATACTTGGGTTAAGGCAGTCCTGAGCCAATGTGCCACCTAAGGAATGAAAGCAAAGTTTCCAGCCTGGGAAGCAGAGTCTCAAGTAAGTCTGCTAAATGACTGCCCTCCTTTATAGCCAACTGATAAAATGTGGCAAGGCTGATGCAACCCGCTTACAACGAAGTGTTACTCTTCAGAATAGGAGATTCTGCTACCAAACTCCAGCAGCTCGTCTCCCTAAGAATGCTGTTTCTGTGTAGACTAGTGAAAGACACCATGGTCCCCAGCTTAGAATGGCTCTTTGCCCAGATGGTTTCATCTATGAGAGAACCAGAAGGGCTGATCTCAACTAAGCGTGCTGCACATCCGTGAATCCTTGGGGTAGGGCAGGTCTGAGCCAAAGTGTCACCTGAGGAATGAAAGCAGTTTCCTTGCCACAGGAAAGCACAGCAAGGCCTGGAGTTTTCTCTATGAAATTGGAGTGGGCTTGGAGGGTGACGCCTATTGACTGCCCTCCTTTATATCCAGTTGAGAAAATGTGACAAGGCTGATGCAACCCGCTTACAACGAAATGTTTTGCTCCAGAATAGGAGATTTTGCTACCAAACGCCAGCAGCTCGTCTCACTCAGAGTGCTGTTTCTGTGTAGACTAAGGAAAGACACCATGGTCCCCAGCGTAGAATGGCTCTTTGCCAAGTTGGTTTCATCAATGAAAGTGCCAGAAGGGCTGATCTCAACTAATCGGGCTGCACATCCCTGAATCCTTCTGGGAGGGCTGTTCTGAGCCAAAGGGCCACCTAAGGAATGAAAGCAAATTTCCTGCCACAGGAAAGCACACCGAGGCCTGTTGATTTCTCAGTGAAATTGGAGTCGGCTTGAAGGGTGAGGCCTACTGACTGCCTTCCTTTATAGCCAGTTGAGAAAATGTGGCAAGGCTGATGCAACCCACTTACAACGAAATGTTTCTCTTCAGAATAGGAGATTGTGCCACCAGCGCCAGCAGCTCCTCTCCCTAAGAATGGTGTTTCTGTGTAGACTAGGGAAAGACACCATGGTCCCCAGCATAGAATGGCTCTTTTCCCAGATGGTTTCATCCATGAGACAACCATAAGGGCTGATCTCAACCAATCGGGCTGCACATCCGTGAATCCCTGGGGTAGGGCTGTTCTGAGCCAAAGTGCCACCTGAGGAATGAAAGACGTTTCCTTGCCACAGGAAAGCACAGCAAGGCCTGGAGTTTTCTCTATGAAATTGGAGTGGGCTTGGAGGCTGACGCGTATTGACTGCCCTCCTTTATATCCACTTGAGAAAATGTGACAAGGCTGATGCAACCCGCTTACAACGAAATGTTTCTCTTCAGAATAGGAGATTTTGCTATCAAACACCAGCAGCTCGTCTCCCTCAGAGTGCTGTTTCTGTGTAGCCTAGGGAAAGACACGAAGGTCCCTAGCTTAAAACGGCTCTTTGTCCAGTTGGTTTCATCTATGAAAGAGCGAGAAGGGCTGACCTCTACTAAGCGGGCTGCACATCCCTGAATCCTTTTGGTAGGCACTCCTGAGCCAATGTGCCAACTAAGGAATGAAAGCAAAGTTTCAGGCCTGGGAAGCAGTGCCCGAAGTAAGTCTGTCAGCTGAGTGCCCTCCTTTATAGCCAATTGAGAAAATGTGACAAGGCTGATGCAACCTCCTTACAACGAAATGTTTCTCTTCAGAATAGGAGATTTTGCTACCAAACGCCAGCAGCTCGTCTCCCTCAGGGTGCTGTTTCTGTGTAAACTAGGGAAAGACAACATGTTCCCCAGCTTAGAACGGCTCTTTGCCCAGTTGGTTTCATCCATGAAAGAGCCAGAAGGGCTGATCTCAACTAATCGGGCTGCACATCCCTGAATCCTTCTGGGAGGGCTGTTCTGAGCCAAAGGGCAACCTAAGGAATGAAAGCAAATTTCCTGCCACAGGAAAACACACAGAGGCCTGTTGATTTCTCTGTGAAATTGAAGTGGGCTTGAAGGGTGAGGCCTACTGACTGCCCTCCTTTATAGCCAGTTGAGAAAATGTGGCAAGGCTAATGCAACCCGCTTACAACGAAATGTTTCTCTTCAGAATAGGAGATTGTGCTACCAAACGCCAGCAGCTCGTCTCCCTCAAGGTGCTGTTTCTGTGTAGACTACGGAAAGACACGATGGTCCCCAGCTTAGAACGGCTCTTTGCCCAGTTAATTTCATCCATTAAATAGCCAGAAGGGCTGATCTCTACTAATCGGGCTGCACATCCCTGAATCCTTGGGGTAGGCACTCCTGAGCCAATGTGCCACCTAAGGAATGAAAGCAAAGTTTCCAGCCTGGGAAGCAGGGTCTCAAGTAAGTCTGCTAAATGACTGCCCTACTTTATAGCCATTTGAGAAAATGTGGCAAGGCTGATGGAACCCTCTTACAACGAAATGTTTCTCTTCAGAATAGGAGATTTTGCTATCAAATGCCAGCAGCTCGTCTCCCTCAGGATGCTGTTTCTGTGTAGACTAGGGAACGACACCATGGTCCCCAGCTTAGAACGGCTCTTTGCCCAGATGGTTTCATCCATCAGAGAACCAGAAGGGCTGATCTCAAGTATACACGCTGCACATCCCTGAATCCTTGGGGTAGGCATTACTGAGTCAGTGTGCCACCTAAGGAATGAAAACAAAGTTTCCAGCCTTGGAAGCATTGCCTCAAGTAAGTCTGCCAACTGACTGCCCTCCTTTATAGCCAGTTGAGAAAATGTAGCAAGGCTGATGCAACCCGCTTACAACGAAATGTTTCTCTTTAGAATAGGAGATTGTGTTACCAACGCCAGCAGCTCGTCTCCCTAAGAATGCTGTTTCTGTTTAGACTAGGGAAAGACACCATGGTCCCCAGCTTAGAATGGCTCTTTTCCCAGATGGTTTCATCCATGAGAGAACCAGAAGGGCTGATCTCAACTTATCGGGCTGCACATCCGTGAATCCTTGGGGTAGGGCAGTTCTGAGCCAAAGTGCCACCTGAGGAATGAAAGCAGTTTCCGTGCCACAGGAAAGCACAGCAAGGCCTGGAGTTTTCTCTATGAAATCGGAGTGGGCTTGGAGGGTGACGCCTATTGACTGCCCTCCTTTATATCCAGTTGAGAAAATGTGACAAGGCTGATGCAACCCGCTTACAACGAAATGTTTCTCTCCAGAATAGGAGATTTTGCTACCAAACGCCAGCAGCTCGTCTCACTCACAATGCTGTTTCTGTGTAGATTAAGGAAAGACATCATGGTCCCCAGCTTAGAATGGCTCTTTGCCAAGTTGGTTTCATCCATGAAAGAGCCAGAAGGGCTGATCTCAACTAATCCGGCTGGAAATCCCTGATTCCTTCTGGGAGGGCTGTTCTGAGCCAAAAGGCCACCTAAGGAATGAAAGCAAAGTTTCCTGCCTGGGAAGCAGGGTCTCAAGTAAGTCTGCTAAATGACTACACTCTTTCATAGCCAGTTGAGAAAATGTGGCAAGGCTGATGCAACACGCTTACAACGAAATGTTTCTCTTCAGAATAGGAGATTGTGCTACCAAACGCCAGCAGCTCTTCTCACTCAGAATGCTGTTTCTGTGTAGACTAGGGAAAGACACCATGGTCCACAGCTTAGAACAGCTCTTTGCCCAGATGGTTTCATCCATGAGAGAACCAGAAGGGCTGATCTCAACTAATCGGGCTGCACATCCGTGAATCCTTGGTGTAGGCACTACTGAGCCAGTGTGCCACCTAAGGAATGAAAGCAAAGTTTCCAGCCTTGGAAGCAGTGCCTCAAGTAAGTCTGCCAACTGACTGCCCTCCTTTAGAGCCAGTTGAGAAAATGTGGAAAGTCTGATGCAACCCGCTTACAACGAAATGTTTCTCTTCAGAATAGGAGATTTTGCTACCAAACGCCAGCAGCTCGTCTCCCTCAGGGTGCTGTTTCAGTGTAGACTAGGGAAACACACCATGGTCCCCAGCTTAGAACGGTTCTTTGCCCAGTTGGTTTCATCCATGAAAGTGAGAGAAGGGCTGATCTCAACTAATCGGGCTGAATATCGCTGAATCCTTCTGGGAGGGCTGTTCTGAGCCAAAGGGCCACCTAAGGAATGAAAGCAAGTTTCCGGCCACAGGAAAGCACACCGAGGCATGTTGATTTCTCTATGAAATTGGAGTGGGCTTGAAGGGTGAGGCCTACTGACTGCCCTCATTTATAGCCGGTTGAGAAAATGTGGAAAGACTGATGCAACCCGCTTACAACGAAATGTTTCTCTTCAGAATAGGAGATTTTTCTTTCAAACGCCAGCAGCTCGTCTCCCTCAGCGTGCTGTTTCTGTGTATACTAGGGAAAGAAACTATGGTCCCCAGCTTAGAACGGCTCTTTGCCCAGTTGGTTTCATCCATGAAAGAGCCAGAAGGGCTGATCTCAACTAATCGTGCTACAAATCCCTGAATACTTGGGGTAGGGCAGTCCTGAGCCAATGTGCCACCTAAGGAATGAAAGCAAAGTTTACAGTCTGGGAAGCAGGGCCTGAAGTAAGTCTGCTAAAAGACTGCCCTCCTTTATAGCCATTTGAGAAAATGTGGAAAAGCTGATGAAACCCTCTTACAACAAAATGTTTCTCTTAAGAATAGGAGATTTTGCTATCAAACGCCAGCAGCTCGTCTCCCTCAGAGTGCTGTTTCTGTGTAGACTAGGGAAAGACCCGAAGGTCCCCAGCTTAGAACGGCTCTTGCCCAGTTGCTTTCATCCATGAAAGAGCGAGAAGGGCTGATCGCTACTAATCGGGCTACACATACCTGAATCCTTGGGGTAGGCATTCCGAGCCGAAGTGCCACCTAAGGAATGAAAGCAAAGTTTCCAGCCTGGGAAGCAGTGTCTCAAGTAAGTCTTCTAAATGACTGCCCTACTTTATAGCCATTTCAGAAAATGTGGCAAGGTTGATGGAACCCTATTACAACGAAATGTTTCTCTTCAGAATAGGAGATTTTGCTATCAAACACCAGCAGGTCGTCTCCCTCAGGGTGCTGTTTCTGTGTAGAGTAGGGAAAGACACCATGGTCCCCAGCTTAGAACGGCTCTTTGCCCAGATGGTTTCATCCATGAGAGAACCAGAATGGCTGATCTCAACTATACAGGCTGAACATCCCTGAATCCTTGGGGTTGGCACTACTGAGCCAGTGTTCCACCTAAGGAATGAAAGCAAAGTTTCCAGCCTTGGAAGCAGTGCCTCAACTGAGTCTGCCAACTGACTGCCCTCCATTATAGCCAGTTGAGAAAATGTGGCAAGGCTGATGCAACCCACTTACAACGAAATGTTTCTCTTCAGAATAGGAGATTTTGCTACCAAACGCCAGCAGCTCGTCTCACTCAGAATGCTGTTTCTGTGTAGATTAAGGAAAGACACCATGGTCCCCAGCTTAGAACGGCTCTTTGCCCAGTTGGTTTCATCCATGAAAGAGCCAGAAGGGCTCATCTCAACTAATCGGGCTGCACATCCCTGAATCCTTCTGGGAGGTCTGTTCTGAGCCAAAGGGCCACCTAATGAATGAAAGCAAATTTCCTGCCACAGGAAAGCACACCGAGGCCTGTTGATTTCTCTACGAAATAGGAGTGGGCTTGAAGGGTGAGGCCTACTGATTGCCCTCCTTTATAGCCAGTTGAGAAAATGTGGCAAGGCTGATGTAACCCGCTTACAACGAAATGTTTCTCTTCAGAATAGGAGATTGTGCTACCAACGCCAGCGGCTCGTCTCCCTAAGAAGGCTGTTTCTGTGTAGACTAGGGAAAGACACCATGAACCCCATCTTAGAACGGCTCTTTTCCCAGATGGTTTAATCCATGAGAGAATCAGAAGGGCTGATCTCAAACAATCGGGCTGCACATCCGTGAATCCTTGGGGTAGGGCAGTTCTGAGCCAAAGTGCCACCTGAGGAATGAAAGCAGTTTCCTTGCCACAGGAAAGCACAGCAAGGCCTGGAGTTTTCTCTATGAAATTGGAGTGGGCTTGGAGGGTGACGCCTATTGACTGCCCTCCTTTATATCCAGTTGAGAAAATGTGACAAGGCTGATGCCACCCGCTTACAACGAAATGTTTCTCTCCAGAATAGGAGATTTTGCTACCAAACGCCAGCACCTCGTCTCACTCAGAATGCTGTTTCTGTGTAGACCAGGGAAAGACACCATTGTCCCAAGATTAAAACGGCTCTTAGCCCAGTTGGTTTCATCCATAAAAGAGCCAGAAGGGCTGATCTCAACTAATCCGGCTGGAAATCCCTGAATACTTGGGGTAGGGCAGTCCTGAGCCAATGTGCCACCTAAGGAATGAAAGCAAAGTTTCCAGCCTGGGAAGCAGGGTCTCAAGTAAGTCTGCCAACTGACTGCCCTCCTTTATAGCCAGTTGAGAAAATGTGGCAAGGCTGATGAAACCCGCTTACAACGAAATGTTTCTCTTCAGAATAGGAGATTTTGCTACCAAACGCCAGCAGCTCTTCTCCCTCAGAGTGCTGCTTCCCAGCCTCGAAACTTTGCACATTGGCTCAGGACTGCCCTACCAAAAGTATTCAGGAATTTGCAGCTCAGTAGGTTGAGATCAGCCTTTCTGGCTCTTTAATGGATGAAACCAACTGGGCAAAGTGACGTTCTAAGCTGGGGACCATCGTGTCTTTCCCTAGTCTACACAGAAACAGCACTCTGAGGGAACATTTCGTTCTAAGCGGGTTGCATCAGCCTTGCCACATTTTCTCAACTGGCTATAAATTGCTTTCATTCCTTAGGTGGCCCTTTGACTCAGAACAGCCCTCCCAGAAGGATTCAGGTATGTGCAGCTCGATTAGTTGATATCAGCCCTTCTTGCTCTTTCATGGATGATTCCAACTGGTCAAAGAGCCGTTCTAAGCTGGGGACCATGGTGTCTTTCCCTAGTCTACACAGAAAGAGCACTCTGAGGGAGACGAGCTGCTGGTGTTTGGTAGCAAAATCTCCTATTCTGGAGAGAAACATTTCGTTTTAAGCGGGTTGCATCAGCCTTGTCACATTTTCTCAACTGGATATAAAGGAGGGCAGTCAATAGGCGTCACCCTCCAAGCCCACTCCAATTTCATAGAGAAAACTCCAGGCCTTGCTGTGCTTTCCTGTGGCAAGGAAACTGCTTTCATTCCTCAGGTGACACTTTGGCTCAGACCTGCCCTACCCCAAGGATTCACGGATGTGCAGCACGATTACTTGAGGTCAGCCCTTCTGGTTCTCTCAGGGATGAAACCATCTGGGCAAAGAGCCATTCTAAGCCTGGGACCATGGTGTCTTTTCCTAGTCTACACAGAAACAGCATTCTTAGGGAGACGAGCTCCTGGCGTTTGGTAGCAAATCTCCTATTCTGAAGAGAAACATTTCGTTGTAAGCGGGTTGCATTAGCCTTGCCACATTTTCTCAACTGGCTATAAAGAAGGGCAGTCTGTAGGCCTCACCCTTCAAGCCCACTCCTATTTCATAGAGAAATCAACAGGCCTCGGTGTGCTTTCCTGTGGCAGGAAATTTGCTTTCATTCCTTAGGTGGCCCTTTGGCTCAGAACAGCCCTCCCAGAAGGATTCAGGGATGTGCAGCCCGATTAGTTGAGATCAGCCCTTCTGGAGCTTTCATGGATGAAACCACCTGGCAAAGAGCCATTCTAAGCTGGGGAGCATGCTGTCTTTCCCTAGTGTACACAGCAACAGCACTCTGAGCGAGACGAGCTGGTGGCGTTTGGTAGCAAAATCTCCTATTTTGAAGAGAAACATTTCGTTGTAAGCGGTTTGCATCAGCCTTGCCACATTTTCTCAACTGGCTAAAAAGGAGGGCAGTCAGTTGGCCAACTTTTTTGAGGCCCTGATTCCCAGGCTGGAAACTTTGCTTTCATTCCTTAGGTGGCACATTGGCTCAGGAGTGTCTACCCTAAGGATTCAGGGATGTGCAGCCCGATTAGTAGAGATAAGCCTTTTTGGCTCTTTCATGGATGAAACCAACTGGGCAAAGAGCCATTCTAAGCTGGGGACCATGCTGTCTTTCCTTAGTCTAAAGAGAAACAGCACGGTGAGTGAGACGAGCTACTGGCGTTTGGTAGCATGATCTCCTATTCTGAAGAGAAACATTTCGTTGTAAGCGGGTTGCCTCAGCCTTGTCACATTTTCTCAACTGGATATAAAGGAGGGCAGTCAGTAGGCATCACCCTTTAAGCCCACTCCAATTTCATAGAGAAAACTCCAGGCCTTGGTGTGCTTTCCTGTGGCAAGGAAACTGCTTTCATTCCTTAGGTGGCACTTTGGCTCAGAACTGCCCTACCCCAAGGATTCACGGATGTGCAGCCCGATTAGTTGAGATCAGCCCTTCTGGTTCTCTCATGGATGAAACCATCTGGGCAAAGAGCCGTTCTAAGATGGGGACCATGGTGACTTTCTCTAGTCTACACAGAAACAGCATTCTGAGGGAGAGGAGCTGCTGGCGTTTGGTAGCACAATCTCCTATTCTGAAGAGAAACATTTCGTTGTAAGCGGGTTGCATCAGCCTTGCCACATTTTTTCAACTGGCTATAAAGGAGGGCAGTCAGTAGGCCTCACCCTTCAAGCCCACTCCTATTTCATAGAGAAATCAAGAGGCCTCGGTGTGCTTTCCTGTGGCAGGAAATTTGCTTTCATTCCTTAGGTGGCACTTTGGCTCAGAACAGCCCGCCCAGAAGGATTCAGGAATGTGCAGCCCGATTAGTTGAGATCAGCCCTTCTGGAGCTTTTAAGGATGAAACCAACCTGGCAAAGAGCCATTCTAAGCTGGGGAGCAATCTGTCTTTCCCTAGTGTACACAGCAACAGCACTCTGAGGGAGACGAGCTGCTGGCGTCTGGTAGCAAATCTCCTATTCTGAAGAGAAACATTTCGTTGTAAGCGGGTTGCATTAGCCTTGCCACATTTTCTCAACTGGCTATAAAGGAGGGCAGTCAGTTGGCCAGCTTACTTGAGGCCCTGCTTCCCAGGCTGGAAACTTTGCTTTCATTCCTTAGGTGGCACATTGGCTCAGGAGTGTCTACCCCAAGGATTCAGGGATGTGCAGCCCGATTAGTAGAGATCAGCCCTTCCGGCTCTTTCTTGGATGAAGCCAACTGGGCAAAGAGCCATTCTAAGCTCGGGACCATGCTGTCTTTCCTTAGTCTACACAGAAACAGCACTCTGAGTGAGACGAGCTGCTGGCGTTTGGTAGCAAAATCTCCTATTGTGAAGAGAAACATTTCGTTGTAAGCGGGGTGCCTCAGCCTTGTCACATTTTCTCAACTGGATATAAAGGAGGGCAGTCAGTAGGCGTCACCCTTCAAGCCCACTCCAATTTCATAGAGAAAACTCCAGGCCTTGGTGTGCTTTCCTGTGGCAAGGAAACTGCTTTCATTCCTTAGGTGGCACCTTGGCACATAACTGCCCTACCCCAAGGATTCACGGATGTGCAGCCCGATTAGTTGACATCAGCACTTCCGGTTCTCTCATGGATGAAACCATCTGGGCAAAGAGCCTTTCTAAGCTGGTGACCATGGTTTCTTTCCCTAGTCTACACAGAAACAGCATTCGGAGGGCGACTAGCTGCTGGCGTTTGGTACTACAATCTCCTATTATGAAGAGAAACATTTCGTTGTAAGCGTGTTGCATCAGCCTTGCCACATTTTCTCAACTGGCTATAAAGGAGGGCAGTCATTTAGCAGAGTCACTTGAGACCCTGCTTCCCAGGCTCGAAAGTTTGCATTCATTCCTTAGGTGGCACATTGGCTCAGGACTGCCCTACCAAAAGTATTCAGGAATTTGCAGCTCAATAGGTTGAGATCAGCCTTTCTGGCTCTTTAATGGATGAAACCAACTGGGCAAAGAGACATTCTAAGCTGGGGACCATCGTGTCTTTCCCTAGTCTACACAGAAACAGCACTCTGAGGGAGAAGAGCTGCTGGCGTTTGATAGCGAAGTCTCCTATTCTGAAGAGAAACATTTCGTTGTAAGCGGGTTGCATCAGCCTTGCCACATTTTCTCAACTGGCTATAAAGAAGGGCAGTCAGTAGGCCTCACCCTTCAAGCCCACTCCTATTTCATAAAGAAATCAACAGGCCTCGGTGTGCTTTCCTGTGGCAGGAAATTTGCTTTCATTCCTTAGTTGGCCCTTTGGCTCAGAACAACCCTCCCAGAAGGATTCAGGGATGTGCAGCCCGATTAGTTGATATCAGCCCTTCTTGCTCTTTCATGGATGATCCCAACTGGGCAAAGAGCCGTTCTAAGCTGGGGACCATGGTGTCTTTCCCTAGTCTACACAGAAAGAGCACTCTGAGGGAGACGAGCTGCTGGCGATTGGTAGCAAAATCTCCTATTCTGAAGAGAAACATTTCGTTGTAAGCGGGTTGCATCAGCCTTGTCACATTTTCTCAACTGGATATAAAGGAGGGCCGTCAGTATATGTCACCTTTGAAGCCCACTCCAATTTCATAGACAAAACGCCAGGCCTTGGTGTGCTTTCCTGTGGCAAGGAAACTGCTTTCATTCCTTAGGTGGCACCTTGGCTCAGAACTGCCCTATCGCAAGGATTCAGGGATGTGCAGCCCGATTAGTTGAGATCAGCCCTTCTGGGTCTCTCAAGGATGAAACCATCCGGGCAAAGAGCCGTTCTAAGCTGGGGACCATGGTGTCTTTCCCTAGTCTACAGAGAAACAGCATTCTTAGGGAGACGAGCTGCTGGAGTTTGGTAGCACAATGTCCTATTCTGAAGAGAAACACTTCGTTGTAAGTGGGTTGCATCAGCCTTGCCACATTTTCTCAGCTGGCTATAAAGGAGGGCAGTCATTTAGCAGACTTACTTGAGACTCTGCTTCCCAGGCTGGAAACTTTGCTTTCATTCCTTAGGTGGCACATTGGCTCAGGACTGCCTTAAACCAAGTATTCAGGGATTTGCAGCCCGTTTAGTTGAGATCAGCCCTTCTGGCTCTTTCATGGATGAAACCAACTGGGCAAAGAGCCGTCCTAAGCTGGGGACTATGGTGTCTTTCCCTACTCTACACAGAAACAGCAGTCTGAGTGAGACGAGATGCTAGTGTTTGGTAGCAAAATCTCCTATTCTGAAGAGAAACATTTCGTTGTAAGCAGGATGCATCAGCCTTGCCACATTTTCTCAACTGGCTATAAAGCAGGGCAGTCAGTAGGCCTCACTCTTCAAGCCCACTCCAATTTCATAGAGAAAACTGCAGGCCTTGGTTTGCTTTCCTGTGGCAAGGAAACTGCTTTCATTCCTTAGGTGGCACTTTGGCTCAGAACTGCCCTACACCAAGCATTCACGGATGTGCAGCACGATTAGTTGATATCAGCCCTTCTGGCTCTTTCATGGATGAGACCAACTGGGCAAGAGCCGTTCTAAGCTGGGGACCATGGTGTCTTTCCCTAGTCTACACAGAAACAGCACTCTGAGGGAGACGAGCTGCTGGCGTTTGGTAGCAAAATCTCCTATTCTGAAGAGAAACATTTCGTTGTAAGCGGGTGGAATCAGCCTTGCCACATTTTCTCAACTGGCTATAAAAGAGTGCAGTCATTTAGCATGGTCACTTGAGACCCTGCTTCCCTGGCTGGAAACTTTGCTTTCATTCCTTAGGTGGCACATTGGCTCAGGACTGCCCTACCAAAAGTATTCAGGAATTTGTAGCTCAATTAGTTGAGATCGGCCTTTCTGGCTCTTTAATGGATGAAACCAACTGGGCAAAGAGACGTTCTAAGCTGGGGACCATGGTGTCTTTCCCTAGTCTACATAGAAATAGCACTCTGAGGGAGACGAGCTGCTGGCGTTTGGTAGCACAATCTCCTATTCTGCAGTGAAACATTTCGTAGTAAGCAGGATGCATCAGCCTTGCCACATTTTCTCAACTGGATATAAAGGAGGGCAGTCAATAGGCGTCACCCTCCAAGCCCACTCCAATTTCATAGAGAAAACTCCAGGCCTTGCTGTGCTTTCCTGTTGCAAGGAAACTGCTTTCATTCCTCAGGTGACACTTTGGCTGAGAACTGCCCTACCCCAAGCATTTACGGATGTGCAGCACGATTAGTTGAGTTCAGCCCTTCTGGTTCTCTCATGGATGAAACCATCTGGGCAAAGAGCCGTTCTAAGATGGGGACCATTGTGCCTTTCCCTAGTCTACACAGAAACAGCATTCTGAGGGAGAGGCGCTGCTGGCGTTTGGTAGCACAATCTCCTATTCTGAAGAGAAATATTTTGTTGTAAGCGGGTTGCATCAGCTTTGCCACATTTCCTCAACTGGCTATAAAGGAGGGCAGTCATTTAGCAGAGTCACTTGAGACCCTGCTTCCCAGGCTTGAAAGTTTGCTTTCATTCCTTAGGTGGCACATTGGCTCAGGACTGCCCTACCAAAAGTATTCAGGATTTTGCAGCTCAATAGGTTGAGATCAGCCTTCCTGGCTCTTTAATGGATGAAACCAACTGGGCAAAGAGACGTTCTAACCTGGGGACTATCGTGTCTTTCCCTAGTCTACACAGAAAAAGCACTCTGAGCGAGACGAACTGCTGACGTTTGGTAGCAACATCTCCTATTCTGAACAGAAACATTTAGTTGTTAGCGGGTTGCAACAGCCTTGCCACATTTTGTCAACTGGCTATAAAGGAGGGCAGACAGTAGGCCTCAGCCTTCAAGCCCACTCCAATTTCATAGAGAAAACACCAGGCCTCGGTGTGCTTACCAGTGGCAAAGAAACTTTGCTTTCATTGCTTACGTGGCACTTTGACTCAGAACTGTCCTACCCCAAGGATTCAGGGATGTGCAGCCCGATTAGTTGAGATCAGCCCTTATGGCTCTTTCATGGATGAAACCAACTGGGCAAAGAGCCGTTCTAAGCTGGGGACCATGGTGTCTTTCCCTAGTCTACACTGAAACAGCACTCTCAGTGAAACGAGCTGCTGGCGATTGGTAGAAAAATCTCCTATTCTGAAGAGGACGGGAACATGACTGAAGTTTGGTTGTGGAACCCTGTGGCATGGGAACATGACTGTGGTTTGATTCTGGAACCCTGTGTCCTGGGAACATGACTGACTTTTGATTCTGGACACCTGTGGCTTGTGAACATGACTGAGGTTTGATTCTGGAACCATGTGTCTAGGAATATGATTGAGGTTTGGTTATGGAACCCTGTGGCCTGGGAATATGACAGAGGTTTGGTTCTGGAACCTTGTGGCTTGGGAACTTGACTGTGGTTTCATCGCCGAAACCTGTGGAGTGGCAACGTGACTGAGGTTTGATGGTGGAAACCTGTGCACTGGGAACATGACTGAGGTTTAATCGTTGAAAAGTATGGCCTGGCAACATGACTGAGGTTTGATTCTGGAACACTCAGGCTTGGGAACATGACTGAGGCTGGATGCTCGAACCCTGTGGCCTGGCAAAATGACTCAGGTTTGACTTTGGTACACTCTGGCCTGGGAACATGACTGAGGTTTGATGGTGGATCCGTGGTCTGGCAACAGGACTGAGGTTTGATTGTGGAAACCTCTGGCCCGGGAATATGACTGAGGATTAATTGCGGAAACCCTTGTCCTGGGAACATGACATAGGTTTGATTCTGGAACCCTGTTCCCTGGGAACATGACTGAGGTTTGACAGTGGAACACACTGACCTGGCAATATGACTGAGGCTTGATTCTGGAACCCTGTGGCCTGGGAAGTTGACTGTGGTTTGATGGCAGGAACCTGTGGACTGGCAACATGACTGAGGTTTGATGGTGGAACACTGTGCACTGGGTACATGCCTGAGGCCTGATACTGGAACCCCGTGTCCAGGGAACATGACATTGGTTTGATTCTGGAACCCTGTTTCCTGGGAACATGACTTAGGTTTGATGGTTGAAACCTGTGGCCTGGCAACCTGATTGAGGATTGATTGTGGAACACTCTGGCCTGGGAACATGACTGAGCCTTGATGGTAGAACCGTGGCCTGGCAACAGGACTGATGTTTGATTGTTGGACCCTCTGCCCCTGGAATATGACTGAGGTTTAATTGTGGAACACTGTGGCCTGGGAATATGACTGAGGCTTGATTCTGGAACCCTGTGGCCTGGGAATATGACTGGGGTTTTATTTTTGAAACCTGTGTCCAGGGAACATGACTGAGGTTTTTTCATGGAACCCTGTGTCCTGAGAATATGACTGAGGTGTGAATCTGGAACGATGTGGCCTGGGAATATGACTGAGGTTTCATTTTGGAAACCATTGGCCTGGGAACATGAATGATTTTAGATTGTGGATTCCTGTGGCCTGGGAAAGTGAAATCGGTTTGGATTCTGGTACCCTGTTGCCTAGGAATATGAAATCGGTTTGATTCTGGAAAACTTTGGTGTGGGCATATGACTGAGGTTTGATGGTTGAACCCTGTGGCCTGGCAACATGATTGAGGTTTGATTGTGGAAACCTCAGGCTTGGGAACATGACTGAGGCTTGATGGTGGAACCCTGTGGCCTGGCAACATGACTGAGGTTTGATGGTGGAACCCTGTTGCCTGGCAAGATGACTTAGGTTTGATTGTGGAAGACTGTGGCCTGGGAACAGACTGAGGGTTGATGGTGGAACCGTGTCCTGGTTACAGGACTCAGGTTTGATTGTGGAACCCTCTGGCATGGGAATATGACTGAGGTTTAATTGTGGAACCCTGTGGCCTGAGAACATGACTGAGGTTTGATTCTGGATCCCTGTGGCCTGGGAATATGACTGAGGCGTGATTTTGGAAGACTGTTGCCTGGGAACAAGACATCTGTTTAGAATGAGGAATACTGTGCCCCGGGAACCTGACTGAGCCTTGGTTCTGGAACCCTGTGGCCTGGGAACATGACTGAGGATTTATTCTGAAATCCTGTAGACTGGGAACATAACTGAGAATTGATTCTGCAACCCTGTGGCCTCGGAACATGACATCGGTGGATTCTCGATCCTTGTGTCCTGGGACCATGAGAACGGTTTGATTCTGGAACCCTGTGGTCTGCGAACAGGTCTGAGGTTTGATTCTAGAAGACTGTGGCCAGGGAACATGATATCGGGTTGATTCTGGAAACCTGTATCCTGGGAACAGGACTGAGGTTTGCTTCTGGAACCCTGTGGCCTGGGAACATGACATCGGTTGGGTTCTGGAACCCTGTGTCCTGGGAACGTGAGTGAGGTTTGATTCTGGACACCTGTTTCCCGGGAAAGTGACTGAGGTTTGATTGTTGAAACCTGTGGCCTGCGAACATGACTGAGGTTTGATTCTGGTTCCATGTGTCCTGGGAATATGACGGAGGTTAGATTTTGGAATCCTTTGGCCTGGGAAAATGACTGAGGTTTCATTGTGGAACCCAGTGGGCTGTGAACATGACTGGGCTTTTATTTTTGAAACCTGTGTCCAGGGAACATGACTGAGGTTTTATTCTGGAACCCAGTTTCCAGGGAATATGACTGAGGTTTGATGGTTGAACCCTGTGTCCTGGCCACATGATTGAGATTTGATTGTGGAACCCTCAGGTTTGGGAACATGAATGAGGCTTGATGGTGGAACCCTATGGCCTGGCAACATGACTGAGGTTTGATTCTGGATCCCGGTGGCATGGGAACATGATTGAGGCGTGATTCTGGGAAACTGTGGCCTGGGAACATGACATCTGTTTAGATTGTGGAATACTGTGCCTCGGGCACCTGACTGAGCCTTGTTTCTGGAACCCTGTGGCCTGGGAATATGACTGAGGTTTTATTCTGGAACCCTGTAGCCTGGGAACATAACTGAGGCTTGATTCTGGAAGCCTGTAGCCTGGGAACATGACATCGGTGGATTCTGGAACCCTATGGCCTGGGAACATGAGAAAGGTTTGATTCTGGAACCCTATGGCCTGGGGACATGTCTGAGGTTTGATGGTGGAAACCTGTGGCCTGGCAACATGACTGAGGTTTGATTCTGGAAGACTGTGGCCAGGGAACATGATATCGGGGTGATTCTGGAAACCTGTGTACTGGGAACATGACATCGGTTGGATTCTGGAACCCTGTGGCCTGGGAACATGACAGGGTTTGTTTCTGGAAGCCTGTTTCCTGGGAACATGACTGAGGTTTGATTCTGCACACCTCTGTCCTGGGAACATGACTGAGGTTTGATTGTTGAAACCTGTGGCCTGCAAACATGAGAGAGGTTCGATTCTGGAACCATGTGTCCTGGTAACATGAATGTGGTTTGATCGCACAAACCTGTGGACTGGCAACATAACTGAGGTTTGATGGTGGAACCCTGTTCACAGGGAACATGACTGAAGCCTGATACTGGAACCCCGTGGCGTGGGAACATGCCATTGGTTTGATTCTGGAACCCTGTTTCCTGGGAACATGACTGAGGTTTGATATTTGAACCCCGTGGCCTGGCAACATGATTGAGGTTTGATTGTAGAACCCTTTGGTTTGGGAACATGACTGAGGCTTGATGGTGGAACACTGTGGCCTGGCAATAGGACTGAGGTTTGATTGTGGAACCCTCTGGGCTGGGAATATGACTGAGGTTTAATTGTGGAACCCTGTGTCCTGGGAACATGATTGGGATTTTATTTTTGAAACCTGTGTCTAGGGAACATGACTGATGTTTTATTCTGGAACCATGTGGCCTCGGAATATGACTGAGGTTTGATTCTGGAAACCATTGGCCTGGGAACATGACTGATGTTAGATTGTGGAATCCTGTGGCCTGGGAACATGACAACGGTTAGGATTCTGGTACCCTGTTGCCTGGGAACATGAAATCGGTTTGATTCTGGAAACCTGTTGACTGGGGATATGACTGAGATTTGATGGTGGTACCCTATGGCCTGGCAACATGAGTGAGGTTTGATTCTGGATCCCTGTGGCCTGGGAACATGACCGAGTCGTGATTCTGGAAAACTGTGGCCTGGGAACATGACATCTGTTTAGATTGTGGAATACTGTGCCCTGGGATCCTGACTGAGCCTTGGTTCTGCAAACCTGTGGACTGGGAACATGACTAAGGTTTTATTCTGGAACTCTGTAGCCCGGGAACATAACTGAGGATTGATTCTGGAACCCTGTGGCCTGGGAACAGGACCTCGGTGGATTATGGTATCCTGTGGCCTGGGAACATGAGAACGGTTTGTTTCTGGAAGCCTGTGGCCTGGGAACATGTCTGAGGTTTGATGGTGGAAACCTGTGGCCTGGCAACATGACTGAGGTTTGCTTCTGGAACCCTGTGGCCTGGGAACATGACATCGGTTGGATTCTGGAGCCCTGTGTCCTGGGAACATGACTGAGGTTTGTTTTTGGAAGCCTGTTCCCTGGGAACATGACTGAGGTTTGATTCTGCACACCTGTTTCCTGGGAACATGACTGAGGTTTGATTGTTGAAACCTGTGGCCTGCAAATATGAGTGAGGTTTGATTCTGGAACCATGTGTCCTGGGAATATGACTGAGGTTTGATTCTGGAAACCTGTGGCCTGGGAAAATGAGTGAGGTTTCATTGTGGAAACATGTGGCCTGGGATCATGACTGAGGTTTGATGGTGGAACACTAAGGCCTGGAAAAATGAGTGAGGCTTGATTCTGGAACCCTGTGGCCTGGGAAATTGACTGAGGTTTGATGGCACAAACCTGTGGACTGGCAACATGAGTGAGGTTTGATTGTGGAACCCTGTGCTGTTGAAACAGGACTGTGGCCTGATTCTGGAAACACATGGCCTGGGAACTTGACAATGGTTTGATTGTGGAACCCTGTGTCCTGGGAACATGATTGAGGTTTGATGGAGGAACCCTGTGGCCTGGGAATACGAATGAGGTTTGATTCTTGAAACCATTGTCCTGGGAACATGACTGATGTTAGATTGTGGAATCCTGTGGCCTGGGAACCTGACATTGGTTTGGATTTTGGTACTCTGTTGCCTGGGAACATGAAATCGGTTTGATTCTGGAAACCTGTGGCCTGGCAACATGATTGAGGTTTGGTTCTGGATCCCTGTTGCCTGGGAACAAGACTGAGGCGTGATTCTGGAAAACTGTGGCCTTGGAACATGACATCTCTTTAGATTGTGACATACTGTGCCCTGGGATCCTGAGTGAGCCTTGGTTCTGGAACCCTGTGGACTGGGAACAAGAGTGAGGTTTTATTCTGGAACCCGGTAGCCTGGGAACATAACTGAGGATTGATTCTGGAACCCTGTGTCCTGGGAACATGACATCGGTGTATTCTGGAAGCCTGTGTCTTGGGAACATGAGAACGGTTTGATTCTGGAACTCTGTGGCCTGGGAACATGTCTGAGGTTTGATGGTGATAACCTGTGGCGTGGCAACATGACTGAGGTTTGAGTCTGGAAGACTGTGGCCAGGAAACATGATATTGGGTTGATTCTGGAAACCTGTATCCTGGGAACAAGACTGAGGTTTGCTTGTGGAACCCTGTGGCCTCGGAACATTACATCGGTTGGATTCTGGAACGCTGTGGCCTGGGAACATGACTGAGGTTTGATTGTGGAACCCTGTTGCCTGGGAACATTACAGAGATTTGTTTCTGTAAGCCTGTTCCCTGGGAACATGACTGAGGTTTGATTCTGGACACCTGTGGCCTGGGAATATGCCTGAGGTTTGATTGTTGAAACCTGTGGCTTGCGAACATGACTGAGGTTTGATTCTGGATCCATGTGTCCTGGGAATATGACTGAGGTTTGATTCTGGAAACCTGTGGCCTGGGAAAGTCACTTAGGATTCATTGTCGAAACATTTGGCCTGGGATCATGACTGAGGTTTGATGGTGGAAAACTCTGGCCTGGCAAAATGACTGAGGCTTGATTCTGGAACCCTATGGCCTGGGAACTTGACTGAGGTTTGATGGCAGAAACCTGTTGACTGGCAACATGACTGAGGATTGATTGTGGAACTCTGTGCCCTGGAAACATGACTGTTGTCTGGTACTGGAAAACCATAGCCTGGGAACTTGACATTGGTTTGATTCTGGAACCCTGTGTCCTGGGAACATGATTGAGGTTTGATGGAGGAACCCTGTGTCTTGGGAACAGGACTGAGTTTTGATGGTGGCACCCTGTGGCCTAGTAACATGACTGAGGTTTGATTCTGGAACACTGTGGACAAGGAACATGATATCGGTTTAATTCTGGAACCCTGTGTCCTGGGAACAAGACTGAGGTTTCCTTCTGGACGTCTGTGGGCTGGGAACATGACATCGGTTGGATACTGGAACCCTGTGGCCTGGGAACATGATTGAGGTTTGCGTCTGGAATCCTGTTCCCTGGGAACATGACTGAGTTTTGATTCTGGAACCATGTGTCCTGGGAATATGACTGACGTTTGATTCTGGACACCTGTGTCCTGGGAACATGACTGAGGTTTGATTGTTGAAACCTGTGGCTTTCGAACATGACTGAGGTTTGATTCTGGAACCATGTGTCCTGGGAATATGACTGAGGTTTGATTCTGGAAACCTGTGGCCTGGGAAAATGACTGAGGTTTCATTGTGGAAACATGTGGCCTGGGATCATGACTGAGGTTTGATGGCAGAACACTCTGGCCTGGCTAAATGACTGAGGCTTGATTCTGGAACCCTGTGGCCTGGGAAATTGACTGAGGTTTGATGGCAGAAACCTGTGGAGTAGCAACATGACTGAGGTTTTATTGTGGATCCCTGTGGCCTGTGAACATGACATCCGTTGGATTCTGGAACCCTGTGGCCTGGGAACATGACTGAGGTTTGTTTCTGGAAGCCTGTTCCCTGGGAACATGTCTGAGGTTTGATTCTGGTACCATGTGTCCTGGGAATATGACTGAGGTTTGATTCTGGAAACCATTGGCCTGGGAATATGACTGATGTTAGAATGTGGAATCCTGTGCCCTGGGAACATGACATCGGTGGATTCTGGAACCCTGTGCCCTGGGAACATGAGAACGGTTTGATTCTTTAACCCTGTGGACTGGGAACATGTCTGAGGTTTGATGGTGGAAACCTGTGGCCTGGCAACATGACTGAGGTTTGATCCTGGAAGACTGTGGCCACGGAATATGATATCGGTTTGATTGTGGAAACCTGTGTCCTGGGAGCAAGACTGAGGTTTGCTTTGGGAACCCTGTGGCCTGGGAACATGACAGAGGTTTGTTTCTGGAAGCCAGTTCCCTGGGAACATGACTGAGGTTTGATTCTGGACACCTGTGTCCTGGGAACATGACTGAGGTTTGATTGTTGAAACCTATGACCTGGGAATATGAATGAGGTTTTATTCTGGAACGCTGTAGCTTGGGAACATAACTGAGGCTTGATTCTGGAACCCTGTGGCCTGGGAACATGACATCTGTTTAGATTGTAGAATACTGTTCCCTGGGATCCTGACTGAGCATTGGATGTAAAACCCTGTAGCCTGGGAATATAACTGAGGATTGATTCTGGAACCCTGTGGCCTGGGAACATGACCTCGGTGGATTCTGGATTCTGTGGCATGGGAACATGAGAACAGTTTGATTCTGGAACCCTGTGGGCCGGGAACATGTCTGAGGTTTGATGGTGGAGACCTGTGGGCTGGCAACATGACTGAGGTTTGATTCTGGAAGACTGTGTCCAGGGAACATGATATAGGGTTGATTCTGGAACCCTGTGTCCTGGGAACAAGACTGAGGTTTGCTTCTGGAAACTTGTGGACTGGGAACATGACGTCGGTTGGATACTGGAACCGTGTGGCCTGGGTATATAACTGAGGTTTGTTTCTGGAAGCCTGTTCCCTCGGAACATGACTGAGGTTTGATTCTGGACACCTGTGTCGTGGGAACATGACTGAGGTTTGATTGTTGAAACCTATGGCCTAGGAACATGACTGAGGTTTGATTCTGGAACCATGTGCCCTTGGAATATGACTGACGTTTGATTCTGGAAACCATTGGCCTGGGAACATGAGTGATGTTAGATTGTGGAATCCTGTGGCCTGGGAACCTGACATTGGTTTGGGTTCTGGTACCCTGTTGCCTGGGAACATGAAATCGGTATGATTCTGGAAATCTTTGGCCTGGCAACATGACTGAGGTTTGATGGTGGAACCCTGTGCACTGGGAACATGACTGAGGACTGATACTGGAACCCCGTGGCGTGGGAACATGCCATTGGTTTGATTCTGGAACCCTGTTTCCTGGGAATATGACTGAGGTTTGATGGTTGAACCCTGTGGCCTGGCAGCATGATTGAGGTTTGATTGTGGAAACCTCAGGTTTGGGAACATGACTGAGGCTTGATGGTGGAACCCTGTGGCCTGGGAACATGACTGAGGCTTGATGGTGGAACCGTGGCCTGGCAATAGGACTGAGGTTTGATTGTGGAACCCTCTGGTCTGGGAATATGACTGAGGTTTAATTGTGGAACCTTGTGGGCTGGGAACATGACTGGGATTTTATTTTTGAAACCTGTTTCCAGGGAACATGACTGATTTTTTATTCTGGAACCCTGTGTCCTGGGAACACGACTGAGGTTTGATTCTGGAAACATGTGGCCTGGGAATATGACTGAGGTTTGATTCTGTTAACCATTGGCCTGGGAATATGACTGATGTTAGATTGTGGCATCCTGTGGCCTGGGAACATGACATCGGTTTGGATTCTGGTACCTTGGTGTCTGGGAACATGAAATCTGTTTGATTCTGGAAACCTGTGGCCTGGGGATATGACTGACGTTTGATGGTGGTACTCTATAGCCTGGCAACATGAGTGAGGTTTGATTCTGGATCCCTGTGGCCTGGGAACATGACTGATGCGTGATTCTGGAAAACTGTGGCCTGGGAACATGACATCTGTTTAGATTGTGGAATACTGTGCCCTGGGATCCTGACTGAGCCTTGGTTCTGGAACGCTGTGGACTGGGAATATTACTGAGGATTAATTCTGGAACCCTGTAGCCTGGGAACATAACTGAGGATTGATTCTGGAATGCTGTGGCTTGGCAACATGACATCGGTGTATTCTGGAACCCTGTGTCCTGGGAACAGGAGAATGGTTTGATTCTTTCACCCTGTGGCCTGGGAACATGTCTGAGGTTTGATGGTGGAACCGTGTCCTGGCAAAAGGACTGAGGTTTGACTGTGGAACCCTCTGGCATGGGAATATGACTGAGGTTTAATTGTGGAACCCTGTGGCCTGGCAACATATCTGAGATTTGATGGTGGAAACCTGTGGCCTGGCAACATGACTGAGGTTTGATTCTGGAAGACTGTGCCCAGGGAATATGATATCGGGTTGATTCTGGAACCCTGTGTCCTGGGAACAAGACTGAGGTTTGCTTCTGGAACCCTGTGGCCTGGGAACATGACATCGGTTGGATTCTGGAACCCTGTGGCCTGGGAACATGACTGAGGTTTGTTTCTGGAAGCCTGTTCCCTGGGAACATGACTGAGGTTTGATTCTGCACACCTGTGTCCTGGGAACATGACTGAGGTTTGATTGTGGAAACCTGTGGCCTGGGAACATGACATTGGTTGGATTCTGGAACCCTGTGGCCTGGGAACATTACTGAGGTTTGATTGTGGAAACCTATGGCCTTTGAACATGACTGTGGTTTGAATCTGGAAACCTGTGGCCTGTGAACATGACATCTGTTGGATTCTGGAAACCTGTGGCCTGGGAACATGACTGAAGTTTGATTGTGGAGCCCTGTGGCCTGGGAACATGACATCGGTTGGATTCTGGAACCCTGTTGCCTGGGAACATGACAGATATTTGTTTCTGGAAGCCTGTTCCCTGGGAACATGACTGAGGTTTGATTCTGGGTCACTGTGTCCTGGGAACATGACTGAGGTTTGATTCTGGGTCACTGTGTCCTGGGAACATGACTGAGGTTTCATTCTGGACACCTGTGGCCTGGGAAAATGTCTGAGGTTTGATTGTTGAAACATGTGGCCTGCGAACATGACTGAAGTTTGATTCTGGATCCATGTGTCCTGGGAATATGACTGAGGTTTGATACTGGAAACCTGTGGCCTGGCAACATGACTGAGGCTTGATGGTGGAACCCTGTGGCCTGGCAACATGACTGAGGTTTGATGGTGGAACCCTGTGGCCTGGCAAAATGACTAAGGTTTGATTGTGCAACACTCTGGCCTTGGAACATGACAGAGGCTTGATGGTGGAACCGTGGCCTGGCAATAGGACTGAGGTTTGAGTGTGGAACCCTCTGGCCTGGGAATATGACTGAGGTTTAATTGTGGAACCCTGAGGGCTGTGAACATGACTGGGATTTTATTTTTTAAACCTGTGTGCAGGGAACATGACTGATTTTTTATTCTTGAACCCTGTGTCCTGGGAACACGACTGAAGTTTGATTCTGGAACCATGTGGCCTGGGAATATGACTGAGGTTTCATTCTGGAAACCACTGGCCAGGGAACATGACTGATGTTAGATTGTGGAATCCTGTGGCCTGGGAACATGACATCGGTTTGGATTCTGGTACCCTGTTGCCTGGGAACATGAAATCGGTTTGTTCTGGAAACATGTGTCCTGGGAACATGAGAACGGTTTGATTCTGGAACCCTGTGGCCTGGGAATATGTCTGAGGTTTGATGGTGGAAACCTGTGGCCTGGCAACATGACTGAGGTTTGACTCTGGAAGACTGTGGCCTGGGAACATGACATCGGATGGATTCTGGAACCCTGTGGCCTGGGAATATGGCTGAGGTTTCATTGTGGAACCCCCTGAATTGGGAATATGACTGTGGTTTGATTCTGAAACCCTGTGGCCTGGGAACATGACTGAGGGTTGTTTCCTGAAGCCTGTTCCCTGGGAACATGACTGAGGTTTGATCCTGGACACCTGTGGCCTGGCAACATGACGGAGGGTTGATCCTGGAAGACTATGGACACGGAACATGATATCGGGTTGATTGTGGAAAACTGTGGCCTGGGAAAATGACTGAGGTTTCAGTGTGGAAACATGTGGCCTGGGATCATGACTGAGGTTTGATGGCGGAACACTCTGGCCTGGCAAAATGACTGAAGCTTGATTCTGGATCCCTGTGGCCTGGGAACTTGACTGAGGTTTGATGGCAGAAACCTGTGGACTGGCACCATGACTGAGGTTTGATTGTGGAAACCTCTGGCCTTTGAACATGACTTTGGTTTGAATCTGGAAACCTGTGGCCTATGAAAATGACATCTGTTGGATTCTGGAATCCTGTGGCCTGGGAACATGACTGAGGTTTGATTGTGGAAACCTCTGTCCTTTGAACATGACTTTGGTTTGAATCTGGAAACCTGTGGCCTATGAAAATGACATCTTTTGGATTCTGGAATCCTGTGGACTGGGAACATGACTGAGGTGTGATTGTGGAGCCCTGTGGCCTGGGAACATGACATCGGTGTATTCTGGAAACCTTTGTCCTGGGAACATGAGAACGGTTTGCTTCTGGAACCCTGTGGCCTGGGAACATGTCTGAGGTTTGATGGTGGAAACCTGTGGCCTTGCAACATGACTGAGGTTTGATTCTGGAAGACTGTAGCCAGGGAATATGATATCGGGTTGATTTTGGAACCCTGTGTCCTGGGAACAAGACTGAGGTTTGCTTCTGTAACCCTGTGGCCGGGGAACATGACATCGGTTGGATTCTGGAACCCTGTGGCCTGGGAACATGACTGAGGTTTGTTTCTGGAAGCCTGTTCCCTGGGAATATGACTGAGGTTTGATTCTGTACACCTGTGTGCTGGGAACATGACTGAGGTTTGATTGTTGAAACCTGTGCCCTGCAAACATGACTCAGGTTTGATTCTGGAACCATGTGTCCTGGGAATATGACTGAGGTTTGATTCTGGAAACCTTTGGCCTGGGAAAATGACTGAGGTTTCATTGTGGAAACATGTGGCCTGGGATCATGACTGAGGTTTGATGGTGGAACACTCTGGCCTGGCAAAATGACTGAGGCTTGATTTTGCAACCCTGTGTCCTGGGAACTTGACTGAGGTCGGATGGCAGAAACCTGTGGACTGGCAACATGACTGAGGTTTGATTGTGGAACCCTGTGCACGGGGACCATGACTGAGGCCTGATACAGGAACCCCGTGGTGTGGGAACATGACATTGGTTTGATTCTGGAGCCCTGTTTACTGGGAACATGACTGAGGATTGATGGTTGAACCCTGTGTCCTGGCAACATGATTGAGGTTTGATAGTGGAACCCTCAGGCTTGGGAACATGAGTGAGGCTTGATGGTGGAACCCTGTGGCCTGGCAACATGCCTGAGGTTTGATGGTGGAACCCTGTGGCTTGGCAAGATGACTTAGGTTTGATTGTGGACCACTCTGGCCTCGGAACATGACTGAGGCTTGATGGTGGAACCGTGGCCTGGCAACAGGACTGAGGTTTGATTGTGGAACCCTCTGGCCTGGGAATATGACTGAGGTTTAATTGTGGAACCCTGTTGCCTGGGAACATGACTGAGGTTTGTTTCTGGAAGCCTGTTCCCTGGGAACATGACTGAGGTTTGATTCTGGACACCTGTGTCCTGGAAACATGACTGAGGTTTGATTGTTGAAACTTGTGGCCTGCGAACATGACTCAGGTTTGATTCTGGAACCATGTGTCCTGGGAATATGACTGAGGTTTGTTTCTGGAAACATTTGGTCTGGGAAAATGAGTGAGGTTTCATTGTGGAAACATGTGGCCTGGGATCATGACTGAGGTTTGGTTCTGGAAGACTGTAGCCAGGGAATATGATATCGGGTTGATTCTGGAACCCTGTGTCCTGGGAACAAGACTGAGGTTTGCTTCTGGAACCCTGTGGCCTGGGAACATGACATCGGTTGGATTCTGGAACCCTGTGGCCTGGGAACATGACTGAGGTTTGTTTCTGGAAGCCTGTTCCCTGGGAACATGACTGAGGTTTGATTCTGCACACCTGTGTCCTGGGAACATGACTGAGGTTTGATTGTGGAAACCTGTGGCCTGGGAACATGACATTGGTTGGATTCTGGAACCCTGTGGCCTGGGAACATTACTGAGGTTTGATTGTGGAAACCTATGGCCTTTGAACATGACTGTGGTTTGAATCTGGAAACCTGTGGCCTGTGAACATGACATCTGTTGGATTCTGGAAACCTGTGGCCTGGGAACATGACTGAAGTTTGATTGTGGAGCCCTGTGGCCTGGGAACATGACATCGGTTGGATTCTGGAACCCTGTTGCCTGGGAACATGACAGATATTTGTTTCTGGAAGCCTGTTCCCTGGGAACATGACTGAGGTTTGATTCTGGGTCACTGTGTCCTGGGAACATGACTGAGGTTTGATTCTGGACACCTGTGGCCTGGGAAAATGTCTGAGGTTTGATTGTTGAAACATGTGGCCTGCGAATATGACTGAGGTTTGATTCTGGATCCATGTGTCCTGGGAATATGACTGAGGTTTGATACTGGAAACCTGTGGGCTGGCAACATGACTGAGGCTTGATGGTGGAAACCTGTGGCCTGGCAAAATGACTAAGGTTTGATTGTGCAACACTCTGGCCTTGGAACATGACAGAGGCTTGATGGTGGAACCGTGGCCTGGCAATAGGACTGAGGTTTGAGTGTGGAACCCTCTGGCCTGGGAATATGACTGAGGTTTAATTGTGGAACCCTGAGGGCTGTGAACATGACTGGGATTTTATTTTTTAAACCTGTGTGCAGGGAACATGACTGATTTTTTATTCTTGAACCCTGTGTCCTGGGAACACGACTGAGGTTTGATTCTGGAACCATGTGGCCTGGGAATATGACTGAGGTTTGATTCTGGAAACCACTGGCCAGGGAACATGACTGATGTTAGATTGTGGAATCCTGTGGCCTGGGAACATGACATCGGTTTGGATTCTGGTACCCTGTTGCCTGGGAACATGAAATCGGTTTGTTCTGGAAACCTGTGTCCTGGGAACATGAGAACGGTTTGATTCTGGAACCCTGTGGCCTGGGAATATGTCTGAGGTTTGATGGTGGAAACCTGTGGCCTGGCAACATGACTGAGGTTTGACTCTGGAAGACTGTGGCCTGGGAACATGACATCGGATGGATTCTGGAACCCTGTGGCCTGGGAATATGGCTGAGGTTTCATTGTGGAACCCCCTGAATTGGGAATATGACTGTGGTTTGATTCTGAAACCCTGTGGCCTGGGAACATGACTGAGGGTTGTTTCCTGAAGCCTGTTCCCTGGGAACATGACTGAGGTTTGATCCTGGACACCTGTGGCCTGGCAACATGACGGAGGTTTGATCCTGGAAGACTATGGACACGGAACATGATATCGGGTTGATTGTGGAAAACTGTGGCCTGGGAAAATGACTGAGGTTTCAGTGTGGAAACATGTGGCCTGGGATCATGACTGAGGTTTGATGGCGGAACACTCTGGCCTGGCAAAATGACTGAAGCTTGATTCTGGATCCCTGTGGCCTGGGAACTTGACTGAGGTTTGATGGCAGAAACCTGTGGACTGGCACCATGACTGAGGTTTGATTGTGGAAACCTCTGGCCTTTGAACATGACTTTGGTTTGAATCTGGAAACCTGTGGCCTATGAAAATGACATCTGTTGGATTCTGGAATCCTGTGGCCTGGGAACATGACTGAGGTTTGATTGTGGAAACCTCTGTCCTTTGAACATGACTTTGGTTTGAATCTGGAAACCTGTGGCCTATGAAAATGACATCTTTTGGATTCTGGAATCCTGTGGCCTGGGAACATGACTGAGGTGTGATTGTGGAGCCCTGTGGCCTGGGAACATGACATCGGTGTATTCTGGAACCCTGTGGCCTGGGAACATGACTGAGGTTTGTTTCTGGAAGCCTGTTCCCTGGGAATATGACTGAGGTTTGATTCTGCACACCTGTGTGATGGGACCATGACTTAGGTTTGATTGTTGAAACCTGTGGCCTGCGAACATGACTCAGGTTTGATTCTGGAACCGTGTGTCCTGGGGATATGACTGAGGTTTGATTCTGGAAACCTTTGGCCTGGGAAAATGACTGAGGTTTCATTGTGGAAACATGTGGCCTGGGATCATGACTGTGGTTTGATGATGGAACACTCTGGCCTGGCAAAATGACTGAGGCTTGATTCTGGAACCCTGTGTCCTGGGAACTTGACTGAGGTCGGATGGCAGAAACCTGTGGACTGGCAACATGACTGAGGTTTGATTGTGGAACCCTGTGCACGGGGACCATGACTGAGGCCTGATACTGGAACCCCGTGGCGTGGGAACATGACATTGGTTTGATTCTGGAGCCCTGCTTAGTGGGAACATGACTGAGGATTGATGGTTGAACCCTGTGTCCTGGCAACATGATTGAGGTTTGATAGTGGAACCCTCAGGCTTGGGAACATGAGTGAGGCTTGATGGTGGAACCCTGTGGCCTGGCAACATGCCTGAGGTTTGATGGTGGAACCCTGTGGCTTGGCAAGATGACTTAGGTTTGATTGTGGACCACTCTGGCCTCGGAACATGACTGAGGCTTGATGGTGGAACCGTGGCCTGGCAACAGGACTGAGGTTTGATTGTGGAACCCTCTGGCCTGGGAATATGACTGAGCTTTAATTGTGGAACCCTGTTGCCTGGGAACATGACTGAGGTTTGTTTCTGGAAGCCTGTTCCCTGGGAACATGACTGAGGTTTGATTCTGGACACCTGTGTCCTGGAAACATGACTGAGGTTTGATTGTTGAAACCTGTGGCCTGCGAACATGACTCAGGTTTGATTCTGGAACCATGTGTCCTGGGAATATGACTGAGGTTTGTTTCTGGAAACACTTGGTCTGGGAAAATGAGTGAGGTGTCATTGTGGAAACATGTGGCCTGGGATCATGACTCAGGTTTGATGGTGGAACACTCTGGCCTGGCAAAATGACTGAGGCTTGATTCTGGAACCCTGTCGCCTGGGAACTTGACTGAGGTCGGATGGCAGAAACCTGTGGACTGGCAACATGACTGAGGTTTGATTGTGGAACCCTGTGCACGGGGACCATGACTGAGGCCTGATACTGGAACCCCATGGCGTGGGAACATGACTTTGGTTTCATTCTGGAGCCCTGTTTACTGGGAATATGACTGAGGATTGATGGTTGAACACTGTGGCCTGGCAACATGATTGAGGGTTGATAGTGGAACCCTCAGGCTTGGGAACATGACTGAGGCTTGATTGTGGAACGATGTCGCCTGGCAATATTCATGAAGTTTGATGGTGGAACCCTGTGGCTTGGCAAGATGACTTAAGGTTGCTTCTGGAACACTCTGGCCTGGGAATATGACTGAGGCTTGATGGTGGAACCGTGGCCTGGCAACAGGACTGAGGTTTGATTGTGGAACCCTCTGGCCTGGGAATATGACTGAGGTTTAATTGTGGAACCCTGTGGCCTGGCAACATGTCTGAGATTTGATGGTGGAAACCTGTGGCCTGGCAACATGACTGAGGTTTGATTCTGGAAGACTGTGGCCAGGGAACATGTTATCGGGTTGATTCTGGGAACCTGTGTTCTGGGAACAAGACTGAAGTTTGATTCTGGAAGCCTGTTCCCTGGGAACATGACTGAGATTTGATTCTGGACACCTGTGTCATGGGAACATGACTGAGGTTTGATTGTTGAAACCTGTGCCCTGCGAACATGACTCAGGTTTGATTCTGGAACCACGTGTCCTGGGAATATGACTGAGGTTTAATTCTGGAAAACTTTGGCCTGGGAAAATGACTGAGGTTTCATTGTGGAAACATGTGGCCTGGGATCATGACTGAGGTTTGATGGTGGAACACTCTGGCCTGGCAAAAAGACTGAGGCTTGATTCTGGAACCCTGTGGCCTGGGAACTTGACTGAGGTTTGATGGCAGAAACCTGTGGACTGGCAACATGACTGAGGTTTGATTGTGGAACCCTCTGGCCTGGGAATATGACTGAGGTTTAATTGTTGAAACCTGTGGCCTGCGAACATGGCTCAGGTTTGATTCTGGAAACATGTGTCCTGGGAATATGACTGAGGTTTGAATCTGGAAACCTTTGGCCTGGGAAAATGACTGAGGTTTCATTGTGGAAACATGTGGCCTGGGATCATGACTGAGGTTTGATGGTGGAACACTCTGGCCTGGAAAAATGACTGAGGCTTGATTCTGGAAACCTGTCGCCTGGGAACTTGACTGAGGTTGGATGGCAGAGACCTGTGGACTGGCAACATGACTGAGGTTTGATTGTGGAACCCTGTGCACGGGGACCATGACTGAGGCCTGATACTGGAACCCCATGGCGTGGGAACATGACTTTGGTTTCATTCTGGAGCCCTGTTTACTGGGAATATGACTGAGGATTGATGGTTGAACCCTGTGGCCTGGCAACATGATTGAGGTTTGATAGTGGAACCCTCAGGCTTGGGAACATGACTGAGGCTTGATTGTGGAACGATGTGGCCTGGCAATATTCATGAAGTTTGATGGTGGAACCCTGTGGCTTGGCAAGATGACTTAAGGTTGCTTCTGGAACACTCTGGCCTGGGAATATGACTGAAACTTGATGGTGGAACCGTGGCCTGGCAACAGGACTGAGGTTTGATTGTGGAACCCTCTGGCCTGGGAATATGACTGAGGTTTAATTGTGGAACCCTGTGGCCTGGCAATATGTCTGAGATTTGATGGTGGAAACCTGTGGCCTGGCAACATGACTGAGGTTTGATTCTGGAAGACTGTGGCCAGGGAACATGACATCTGTTTAGATTGTGGAATACTGTGCCCTGGGATCCTGACTGAGCCTTGGTTCTGCAAACCTGTGGACTGGGAATATGACTAAGGTTTTATTCTGGAACTCTGTAGCCCGGGAACATGACTGAGGTTTGATTCTGGACACCTGTGGCCTGGCAAAATGACTGAGGCTTGATTCTGGAACCCTATGGCCTGAGAACTTGACTGAGATTTGATGGCAGAAACCTGTGGACTGGCAAAATGACTGAGGATTGATTGTGGAACACTGTGCCCTGGAAACATGACTGTGGCCTGGTACTGGAAAACCATGGCCTGGGAACTTGACATTGGTTTGATTCTGGAACCCTGTGTCCTGGGAACATGATTGAGGTTTGATGGAAGAACCCTGTGGCCTGAGAACATGACTGAGGTTTGATGGTGGTACCCTGTGGCCTGGAAATATGATGGAGGCTTGAAACTGGAAACCTGTGACCTGGGAACTTGAATGTGGTTTGATCGCACAAACCTTTGAACTGGCAACATGATTGAGGTCTGATTTTGGAACCCTCAGGTTTGGGAACATGACTGAGGCTTGATGGTGGAACCCTGTGTCCTGGCAACATGACTGAGGTTTGATGGTGGATACCTGTGGCCTGGCAAGATGACCTAGGTTTGACTGTGGAACACTCTGGCCTGGGAACATGACTGAGGCTTGATGGTGGAACCGTGGCCTGGCAATAGGACTAAGGTTTGATTGTGGAACCCTCTGGCCTGGGAGTATGACTGAGGTTTGATGGTGGTACCCTATGGTCTGGCAACATGAGTGAGGTTTGATCCTGCATCCCTGTGTCCTGGGAACAAGACTGAGGCGTGATTCTGGAAAACTGTGGCCTGGGAACATGACATCTGTTTAGATTGTGGAATACTGTGCCCTGGGATCCTGACAGAGCCTTGGTTCTGGAACCCTGTGGACTGGGAACATGACTGAGGTTTTATTCTGGAACCCTGTAGCCTGGGAATATAACTGAGGATTGATTCTTGAACCCTGTGGCCTGGGAACGTAATATCGGTGGATTCTGGAACCCTGCGGCCTGGGAACATGTCTGAGGTTTGATGGTGGAAACCTGTCGCCTGGCAACATGACTGAGGTTTTATTCTGGAAGACTGTGGCCAGGGAACATGATATCGGTTTGATTCTGGAATCCTGTGTCCTGGGAAAAAGACTGAGGTTTGCTTCTGGAACCCTGTAGCCTGGGAACATGACATCGGTTGGATTCTGGAACCCTGTGGCCTGGGAACATGACTGAGGTTTGTTTCTGGAAGCCTGTTCCCTGGGAACATTTCTGAGGTTTGATTCTGGTACCATGTGTCCTGGGAATATGACTGAGGTTTGATTCTGGAAACCATTGGCCTGGGAATATGACTGATGTTAGAATGTGGAATCCTGTGCCCTGGGAACATGACATCGGTGGATTCTGGAACCCTGTGCCCTGGGAACATGAGAACGGTTTGATTCTTTAACCCTGTGGACTGGGAACATGTCTGAGGTTTGATGGTGGAAACCTGTGGCCTGGCAACATGACTGAGGTTTGATCCTGGAAGACTGTGGCCACGGAATATGATATCGGTTTGATTGTGGAAACCTGTGTCCTGGGAGCAAGACTGAGGTTTGCTTTGGGAACCCTGTGGCCTGGGAACATGACAGAGGTTTGTTTCTGGAAGCCAGTTCCCTGGGAACATGACTGAGGTTTGTTTCTGGACACCTGTGTCCTGGGAACATGACTGAGGTTTGATTGTTGAAACCTATGACCTGGGAATATGAATGAGGTTTTATTCTGGAACCCTGTAGCTTGGGAACATAACTGAGGCTTGATTCTGGAACCCTGTGGCCTGGGAACATGACATCTGTTTAGATTGTGGAATACTGTTCCCTGGGATCATGACTGAGCATTGGATGTAGAACCCTGTAGCCTGGGAACATAACTGAGGATTGATTCTGGAACCCTGTGGCCTGGGAACATGACCTCGGTGGATTCTGGATTCTGTGGCATGGGAACATGAGAACAGTTTGATTCTGGAACCCTGTGGGCCGGGAACATGTCTGAGGTTTGATGGTGGAGACCTGTGGGCTGGCAACATGACTGAGGTTTGATTCTGGAAGACTGTGTCCAGGGAACATGATATAGGGTTGATTCTGGAACCCTGTGTCCTGGGAACAAGACTGAGGTTTGCATCTGGAAACTTGTGGACTGGGAACATGACATCGGTTGGATACTGGAACCGTGTGGCCTGGGTACATAACTGAGGTTTGTTTCTGGAAGCCTGTTCCCTGGGAACATGACTGAGGTTTGATTCTGGACACCTGTGTCGTGGGAACATGACTGAGGTTTGATTGTTGAAACCTATGGCCTAGGAACATGACTGAGGTTTGATTCTGGAACCATGTGCCCTTGGAATATGACTGACGTTTGATTCTGGAAACCATTGGCCTGGGAACATGAGTGATGTTAGATTGTGGAATCCTGTGGCCTGGGAACCTGACATTGGTTTGGGTTCTGGTACCCTGTTGCCTGGGAACATGAAATCGGTATGATTCTGGAAACCTTTGGCCTGGCAACATGACTGAGGTTTGATGGTGGAACCCTGTGCACTGGGAACATGACTGAGGACTGATACTGGAACCCCGTGGCGTGGGAACATTCCATTGGTTTGATTCTGGAACCCTGTTTCCTGGGAACATGACTGAGGTTTGATGGTTGAACCCTGTGGCCTGGCAGCATGATTGAGGTTTGATTGTGGAAACCTCAGGTTTGGGAACATGACTGAGGCTTGATGGTGGAACCCTGTGGCCTGGGAACATGACTGAGGCTTGATGGTGGAACCGTGGCCTGGCAACAGGAATGAGGTTTGATTGTGGAACCCTCTGGTCTGGGAATATGACTGAGGTTTAATTTTGGAACCTTGTGGGCTAGGAACATGACTGGGATTTTATTTTTGAAACCTGTGTCCAGGGAACATGACTGATTTTTTATTCTGGAACCCTGTGTCCTGGGAACACGACTGAGGTTTGATTCTGGAAACATGTGGCCTTGGAATATGACTGAGGTTTGATTCTGTTAACCATTGGCCTGGGAACATGACTGATGTTAGATTGTGGCATCCTGTGGCCTGGGAACATGACATCGGTTTGGATTCTGGTACCTTGGTGCCTGGGAACATGAAATCTGTTTGATTCTGGAAACCTGTGGCCTGGGGATATGACTGAGGTTTGATGGTGGTACTCTATGGCCTGGCAACATGAGTGAGGTTTGATTCTGGATCCCTGTGGCCTGGGAACATGACTGATGCGTGATTCTGGAAAACTGTGGCCTGGGAACATGACATCTGTTTAGATTGTGGAATACTGTGCCCTGGGATCCTGACTGAGCCTTGGTTCTGGAACGCTGTGGACTGGGAATATTACTGAGGATTAATTCTGGAACCCTGTAGCCTGGGAACATAACTGAGGATTGATTCTGGAATGCTGTGGCTTGGGAACATGACATCGGTGTATTCTGGAACCCTGTGTCCTGGGAACAGGAGAATGGTTTGATTCTTTCACCCTGTGGCCTGGGAACATGTCTGAGGTTTGATGGTGGAACCGTGTCCTGGCAACAGGACTGAGGTTTGATTGTGGAACCCTCTGGCATGGGAATATGACTGAGGTTAAATTGTGGAATCCTGTGGCCTGGCAACATATCTGAGATTTGATGGTGGAAACCTGTGGCCTGGCAACATGACTGAGGTTTGATTCTGGAAGACTGTGGCCAGGGAATATGATATCGGGTTGATTCTGGAACCCTGTGTCCTGGGAACAAGACTGAGGTTTGCTTCTGGAACCCTGTGGCCTGGGAACATGACATCGGTTGGATTCTGGAACCCTGTGGCCTGGGAACATGACTGAGGTTTGTTTCTGGAAGCCTGTTCCCTGGGAACATGACTGAGGTTTGATTCTGCACACCTGTGTCCTGGGAACATGACTGAGGTTTGATTGTGGAACCCTGTGGCCTGGGAACATGACATCGGTTGGATTCTGGAACCCTGTGGCCTGGGAACATTACTGAGGTTTGATTGTGGAAACCTATAGCCTTTGAACATGACTGTGGTTTGAATCTGGAAACCTGTGGCCTGTGAACATGACATCTGTTGGATTCTGGAAACCTGTGGCCTGGGAACATGACTGAGGTTTGATTGTGGAGCCCTGTGGCCTGGGAACATGACATCGGTTGGATTCTGGAACCCTGTTGCCTGGGAACATGACAGATATTTGTTTCTGGAAGCCTGTTCCCTGGGAACATGACTGAGGTTTGATTCTGGGTCACTGTGTCCTGGGAACATGACTGAGGTTTGATCCTGGACACCTGTGGCCTGGGAAAATGTCTGAGGTTTGATTGTTGAAACATGTGGCCTGCGAACATGACTGAGGTTTGATTCTGGATCCATGTGTCCTGGGAATATGACTGAGGTTTGATACTGGAAACCTGTGGCCTGGCAACATGACTGAGGCTTGATGGTGGAACCCTGTGGCCTGGCAACATGACTGAGGTTTGATGGTGGAACCCTGTGGCCTGGCAAAATGACTAAGGTTTGATTGTGCAACACTCTGGCCTTGGAACATGACAGAGGCTTGATGGTGGAACCGTGGCCTGGCAATAGGACTGAGGTTTGAGTGTGGAACCCTCTGGCCTGGGAATATGACTGAGGTTTAATTGTGGAACCCTGAGGGCTGTGAACATGACTGGGATTTTATTTTTTAAACCTGTGTGCAGGGAACATGACTGATTTTTTATTCTTGAACCCTGTGTCCTGGGAACACGACTGAGGTTTGATTCTGGAACCATGTGGCCTGGGAATATGACTGAGGTTTGATTCTGGAAACCACTGGCCAGGGAACATGACTGATGTTAGATTGTGGAATCCTGTGGCCTGGGAACATGACATCGGTTTGGATTCTGGTACCCTGTTGCCTGGGAACATGAAATCGGTTTGTTCTGGAAACCTGTGTCCTGGGAACATGAGAACGGTTTGATTCTGGAACCCTGTGGCCTGGGAATATGTCTGAGGTTTGATGGTGGAAAGCTGTGGCCTGGCAACATGACTGAGGTTTGACTCTGGAAGACTGTGGCCTGGGAACATGACATCGGATGGATTCTGGAACCCTGTGGCCTGGGAATATGGCTGAGGTTTCATTGTGGAACCCCCTGAATTGGGAATATGACTGTGGTTTGATTCTGAAACCCTGTGGCCTGGGAACATGACTGAGGGTTGTTTCTGGAAGCCTGTTCCCTGGGAACATGACTGAGGTTTGATTCTGGACACCTGTGGCCTGGCAACATGACGGAGGTTTGATCCTGGAAGACTATGGACACGGAACATGATATCGGGTTGATTGTGGAAACCTGTGGCCTGGGAAAATGACTGAGGTTTCAGTGTGGAAACATGTGGCCTGGGATCATGACTGAGGTTTGATGGCGGAACACTCTGGCCTGGCAAAATGACTGAAGCTTGATTCTGGATCCCTGTGGCCTGAGAACTTGACTGAGGTTTGATGGCAGAAAGCTGTGGACTGGCACCATGACTGAGGTTTGATTGTGGAAACCTCTGGCCTTTGAACATGACTTTGGTTTGAATCTGGAAACCTGTGGCCTATGAAAATGACATCTGTTGGATTCTGGAATCCTGTGGCCTGGGAACATGACTGAGGTTTGATTGTGGAAACCTCTGTCCTTTGAACATGACTTTGGTTTGAATCTGGAAACCTGTGGCCTATGAAAATGACATCTGTTGGATTCTGGAATCCTGTGGCCTGGGAACATGACTGAGGTTTGATTGTGGAGCCCTGTGGCCTGGGAACATGACATCGGTGTATTCTGGAAGCCTATTTCCTGGGAACATGAGAACGGTTTGATTCTGGAACCCTGTGGCCTGGGAACATGTCTGAGGTTTGATGTTGGAAACCTGTGGCCTTGCAACATGACTGAGGTTTGATTCTGGAAGACTGTAGCCAGGGAATATGATATCGGGTTGATTTTGGAACCCTGTGTCCTGGGAACAAGACTGAGGTTTGCTTCTGGAACCCTGTGGACGGGGAACATGACATCGGTTGGATTCTGAAACCCTGTGGCCTGGGAACATGACTGAGGTTTGTTTCTGGAAGCCTGTTCCCTGGGAATATGACTGAGGTTTGATTCTGCACACCTGTGTGCTGGGAACATGACTGAGGTTTGATTGTTGAAACCTGTGCCCTGCGAACATGACTCAGGTTTGATTCTGGAACCATGTGTCCTGGGAATATGACTGAGGTTTGATTCTGGAAACCTTTGGCCTGGGAAAATGACTGAGGTTTCATTGTGGAAACATGTGGCCTGGGATCATGACTGAGGTTTGATGGTGGAACACTCTGGCCTGGCAAAATGACTGAGGCTTGATTCTGCAACCCTGTGTCCTGGGAACTTGACTGAGGTCGGATGGCAGAAACCTGTGGACTGGCAACATGACTGAGGTTTGATTTTGGAACCCTGTGCACGGGGACCATGACTGAGGCCTGATACTGGAACCCCGTGGAATGGGAACATGACATTGGTTTGATTCTGGAGCCCTGTTTACTGGGAACATGACTGAGGATTGATGGTTGAACCCTGTGTCCTGGCAACATGATTGAGGTTTGATAGTGGAACCCTCAGGCTTGGGAACATGAGTGAGGCTTGATGGTGGAACCCTGTGGCCTGGCAACATGCCTGAGGTTTGATGGTAGAACCCTGTGGCTTGGCAAGATGACTTAGGTTTGATTGTGGACCACTCTGGCCTCGGAACATGACTGAGGCTTGATGGTGGAACCGTGGCCTGGCAAAAGGACTGAGGTTTGATTGTGGAACCCTCTGGCCTGGGAATATGACTGAGGTTTAATTGTGGAACCCTGTTGCCTGGGAACATGACTGAGGTTTGTTTCTGGAAGCCTGTTCCCTGGGAACATGACTGAGGTTTGATGCTGGACACCTGTGTCCTGGAAACATGACTGAGGTTTGATTGTTGAAACCTGTAGCCTGCGAACATGACTCAGGTTTGATTCTGGAACCATGTGTCCTGGGAATATGACTGAGGTTTGTTTCTGGAAACATTTGGTCTGGGAAAATGAGTGAGGTTTCATTTTGGAAACATGTGGCCTGGGATCATGACTGAGGTTTGGTTCTGGAAGACTGTAGCCAGGGAATATGATATCGGGTTGATTTTGGAACCCTGTGTCCTGGGAACAAGACTGAGGTTTGCTTCTGGAACCCTGTGGCCTGGGAATATGACATCGGTTGGATTCTGGAACCCTGTGGCCTGGGAACATGACTGAGGTTTGTTTCTGGAAGCCTGTTCCCTGGGAATATGACTGAGGTTTGATTCTGCACACCTGTGTGCTGGGAACATGACTTAGGTTTGATTGTTGAAACCTGTGGCCTGCGAACATGACTCAGGTTTGATTCTGGAACCGTGTGTCCTGGGGATATGACTGAGGTTTGATTCTGGAAACCTTTGGCCTGGGAAAATGACTGAGGTTTCATTGTGGAAACATGTGGCCTGGGATCATGACTGAGGTTTGATGGTGGAACACTCTGGCCTGGCAAAATGACTGAGGCTTGATTCTGGAACCCTGTGTCCTGGGAACTTGACTGAGGTCGGATGGCAGAAACCTGTGGACTGGCAACATGACTGAGGTTTGATTGTGGAACCCTGTGCACGGGGACCATGACTGAGGCCTGATACTGGAACCCCGTGGCGTGGGAACATGACATTGGTTTGATTCTGGAGCCCTGTTTACTGGGAACATGACTGAGGATTGATGGTTGAACCCTGTGTCCTGGCAACATGATTGAGGTTTGATAGTGGAACCCTCAGGCTTGGGAACATGAGTGAGGCTTGATGGTGGAGCCCTGTGGCCTGGCAACATGCCTGAGGTTTGATGGTAGAACCCTGTGGCTTGGCAAGATGACTTAGGTTTGATTGTGGACCACTCTGGCCTCGGAACATGACTGAGGCTTGATGGTGGAACCGTGGCCTGGCAACAGGACTGAGGTTTGATTGTGGAACCCTCTGGCCTGGGAATATGACTGAGGTTTAATTGTGGAACCCTGTTGCCTGGGAACATGACTGGGGTTTGTTTCTGGAAGCCTGTTCCCTGGGAACATGACTGAGGTTTTATTCTGGACACCTCTGTCCTGGAAACATGACTGAGGTTTGATTGTTGAAACCTGTGGTCTGCGAACATGACTCAGGTTTGATTCTGGAACCATGTGTCCTGGGAATATGACTGAGGTTTGTTTCTGGAAACATTTGGTCTGGGAAAATGAGTGAGGTTTCATTGTGGAAACATGTGGCCTGGGATCATGACTGAGTTTTGATGGTGGAACACTCTGGCCTGGCAAAATGACTGAGGCTTGATTCTGGAACCCTGTGTCCTGGGGACTTGACTGAGGTCGGATGGCAGAAACCTGTGGACTGGCAACATGACTGAGGTTTGATTGTGGAACCCTGTGCACGGGGACCATGACGGAGGCTTGATACTGGAACCCAGTGCCGTGGGAACATGACATTGGTTTGATTCTGGAGCCCTGTTTACTGGGAACATGACTGAGGATTGATGGTTGAACCCTGTGTCCTGGCAACATGATTGAAGTTTGATAGTGGAACCCTCAGGCTTGGGAACATGAGTGAGGCTTGATGGTGGAACCCTGTGGCCTGGCAACATGCCTGAGGTTTGACGGTGGAACCCTGTGGCTTGGCAAGATGACTTAGGTTTGATTGTGGACCACTCTGGCCTCGGAACATGACTGAGGCTTGATGGTGGAACCATGGCCTGGCAACAGGACTGAGGTTTGATTGTGGAACCCTCTGGCCTGGGAATATGACTAAGGTTTAATTGTGGAACCCTGTGGCCTGGCAACATGTGTGAGATTTAATGGTGGAAACCTGTGGCCTGGCAACATGACTGAGGTTTGATTCTGGAAGACTGTGGCCAGGGACCATGTTATCGGGTTGATTCTGGAAACCTGTGTTCTGGGAACAAGACTGAAGTTTGATTCTGGAAGCCTGTTCCCTGGGAACATGACTGAGATTTGATTCTGGACACCTGTGTCCTGGGAACATGACTGAGGTTTGATTGTTAAAACCTGTGCCCTGCGAACATGACTCAGGTTTGATTCTGGAACCACGTGTCCTGGGAATATGACTGAGGTTTAATTCTGGAAACCTTTGGCCTGGGAAAATGACTGAGGTTTCATTGTGGAAACATGTGGCCTGGGATCATGACTGAGGTTTGATGGTGGAACACTCTGGCCTGGCAAAAAGACTGAGGCTTGATTCTGGAACCCTGTGGCCTGGGAACTTGACTGAGGTTTGATGGCAGAAACCTGTGGACTGGCAACATGACTGATGTTTGATTGTGGAACCCTCTGGCCTGGGAATATGACTGAGGTTTAATTGTTGAAACCTGTGGCCTGCGAACATGGCTCAGGTTTGATTCTGGAAACATGTGTCCTGGGAATATGACTGAGGTTTGAATCTGGAAACCTTTGGCCTGGGAAAATGACTGAGGTTTCATTGTGGAAACATGTGGCCTGGGATCATGACTGAGGTTTGATGGTGGAACACTCTGGCCTGGAAAAATGACTGAGGCTTGATTCTGGAAACCTGTCGCCTGGGAACTTGACTGAGGTTGGATGGCAGAGACCTGTGGACTGGCAACATGACTGAGGTTTGATTGTGGAACCCTGTGCACGGGGACCATGACTGAGGCCTGATACTGGAACCCCATGGCGTGGGAACATGACTTTGGTTTCATTCTGGAGCCCTGTTTACTGGGAATATGACTGAGGATTGATGGTTGAACCCTGTGGCCTGGCAACATGATTGAGGTTTGATAGTGGAACCCTCAGGCTTGGGAACATGACTGAGGCTTGATTGTGGAACGATGTGGCCTGGCAATATTCATGAAGTTTGATGGTGGAACCCTGTGGCTTGGCAAGATGACTTAAGGTTGCTTCTGGAACACTCTGGCCTGGGAATATGACTGAGGCTTGATGGTGGAACCGTGGCCTGGCAACAGGACTGAGGTTTGATTGTGGAACCCTCTGGCCTGGGAATATGACTGAGGTTTAATTGTGGAACCCTGTGGCCTGGCAACATGTCTGAGATTTGATGGTGGAAACCTGTGGCCTGGCAACATGACTGAGGTTTGATTCTGGAAGACTGTGGCCAGGAACATGACATCTGTTTAGATTGTGGAATACTGTGCCCTGGGATCCTGACTGAGCCTTGGTTCTGCAAACCTGTGGACTGGGAACATGACTAAGGTTTTATTCTGGAACTCGGTAGCCCGGGAACGTAACTGAGGATTGATTCTGGAACCCTGTGGCCTGGGAACAGGACCTCGGTGGATTCTGGAATCCTGTGGCCTGGGAACATGAGAACGGTTTGTTTCTGGAAGCCTGTGGCCTGGGAACATGTCTGAGGTTTGATGGTGGAAACCTGTGGCCTGGCAACATGACTGAGGTTTGATTCTGGAAGACTGTGGCCAAGGAACATGATATCGGGTTGATTCTGGAACCCAGTGTCCTGGGAAAAAGACTGAGGTTTGCTTCTGGAACCCTGTGGTCTGGGAACATGACATCGGTTGGATTCTGGAGCCCTGTGTCCTGGGAACATGACTGAGGTTTGTTTCTGGAAGCCTGTTCCCTGGGAACATGACTGAGGTTTGATTCTGGACACCTGTGGCCTGGGAATATGTCTGAGGTTTGATTGTTGAAACCTGTGGCTTGCGAACATGACTGAGGTTTGATTCTGGATCCATGTGTCCTGGGAATATGACTGAGGTTTGATTCTGGAAACCTGTGGCCTGGGAAAGTCACTTAGGATTCATTGTCGAAACATTTGGCCTGGGATCATGACTGAGGTTTGATGGTGGAAAACTCTGGCCTGGCAAAATGACTGAGGCTTGATTCTGGAACCCTATGGCCTGGGAACTTGACTGAGGTTTGATGGCAGAAACCTGTTGACTGGCAACATGACTGAGGATTGATTGTGGAACTCTGTGCCCTGGAAACATGACTGTTGTCTGGTACTGGAAAACCATGGCCTGGGAACTTGACATTGGTTTGATTCTGGAACCCTGTGTCCTGGGAACATTATTGAGGTTTGATGGAGGAACCCTGTGTCTTGGGAACAGGACTGAGTTTTGATGGTGGCACCCTGTGGCCTGGTAACATGACTGAGGTTTGATTCTGGAACACTGTGGACAAGGAACATGATATCGGTTTAATTCTGGAACCCTGTGTCCTGGGAACAAGACTGAGGTTTCCTTCTGGACGTCTGTGGGCTGGGAACATGACATCGGTTGGATACTGGAACCCTGTGGCCTGGGAACATGACTGAGGTTTGCTTCTGGAATCCTGTTCCCTGGGAACATGACTGAGTTTTGATTCTGGAACCATGTGTCCTGGGAATATGACTGACGTTTGATTCTGGACACCTGTGTCCTGGGAACATGACTGAGGTTTGATTGTTGAAACCTGTGGCCTTCGAACATGACTGAGGTTTGATTCTGGAACCATGTGTCCTGGGAATATGACTGAGGTTTGATTCTGGAAACCTGTGGCCTGGGAAAATGACTGAGGTTTCATTGTGGAAACATGTGGCCTGGGATCATGACTGAGGTTTGAAGGCAGAACACTCTGGCCTGGCTAAATGACTGAGGCTTGATTCTGCAACCCTGTGTCCTGGGAACTTGACTGAGGTCGGATGGCAGAAACCTGTGGACTGGCAACATGACTGAGGTTTGATTGTGGAACCCTGTGCACGGGGACCATGACTGAGGCCTGATACTGGAACCCCGTGGCGTGGGAACATGACATTGGTTTGATTCTGGAGCCCTGTTTACTGGGAACATGACTGAGGATTGATGGTTGAACCCTGTGTCCTGGCAACATGATTGAGGTTTGATAGTGGAACCCTCAGGCTTGGGAACATGAGTGAGGCTTGATGGTGGAACCCTGTGGCCTGGCAACATGCCTGAGGTTTGATGGTAGAACCCTGTGGCTTGGCAAGATGACTTAGGTTTGATTGTGGACCACTCTGGCCTCGGAACATGACTGAGGCTTGATGGTGGAACCGTGGCCTGGCAACAGGACTGAGGTTTGATTGTGGAACCCTCTGGCCTGGGAATATGACTGAGGTTTAATTGTGGAACCCTGTTGCCTGGGAACATGACTGAGGTTTGTTTCTGGAAGCCTGTTCCCTGGGAACATGACTGAGGTTTGATTCTGGACACCTGTGTCCTGGAAACATGACTGAGGTTTGATTGTTGAAACCTGTGGCCTGCGAACATGACTCAGGTTTGATTCTGGAACCATGTGTCCTGGGAATATGACTGAGGTTTGTTTCTGGAAACATTTGGTCTGGGAAAATGAGTGAGGTTTCATTTTGGAAACATGTGGCCTGGGATCATGACTGAGGTTTGGTTCTGGAAGACTGTAGCCAGGGAATATGATATCGGGTTGATTTTGGAACCCTGTGTCCTGGGAACAAGACTGAGGTTTGCTTCTGGAACCCTGTGGCCTGGGAATATGACATCGGTTGGATTCTGGAACCCTGTGGCCTGGGAACATGACTGAGGTTTGTTTCTGGAAGCCTGTTCCCTGGGAATATGACTGAGGTTTGATTCTGCACACCTGTGTGCTGGGAACATGACTTAGGTTTGATTGTTGAAACCTGTGGCCTGCGAACATGACTCAGGTTTGATTCTGGAACCGTGTGTCCTGGGGATATGACTGAGGTTTGATTCTGGAAACCTTTGGCCTGGGAAAATGACTGAGGTTTCATTGTGGAAACATGTGGCCTGGGATCATGACTGAGGTTTGATGGTGGAACACTCTGGCCTGGCAAAATGACTGAGGCTTGATTCTGGAACCCTGTGTCCTGGGAACTTGACTGAGGTCGGATGGCAGAAACCTGTGGACTGGCAACATGACTGAGGTTTGATTGTGGAACCTTGTGCACGGGGACCATGACTGAGGCCTGATACTGGAACCCCGTGGCGTGGGAACATGACATTGGTTTGATTCTGGAGCCCTGTTTACTGGGAACATGACTGAGGATTGATGGTTGAACCCTGTGTCCTGGCAACATGATTGAGGTTTGATAGTGGAACCCTCAGGCTTGGGAACATGAGTGAGGCTTGATGGTGGAACCCTGTGGCCTGGTAACATGCCTGAGGTTTGATGGTAGAACCCTGTGGCTTGGCAAGATGACTTAGGTTTGATTGTGGACCACTCTGGCCTCGGAACATGACTGAGGCTTGATGGTGGAACCGTGGCCTGGCAACAGGACTGAGGTTTGATTGTGGAACCCTCTGGCCTGGGAATATGACTGAGCTTTAATTGTGGAACCCTGTTGCCTGGGAACATGACTGGGGTTTGTTTCTGGAAGCCTGTTCCCTGGGAACATGACTGAGGTTTTATTCTGGACACCTCTGTCCTGGAAACATGACTGAGGTTTGATTGTTGAAACCTGTGGTCTGCGAACATGACTCAGGTTTGATTCTGGAACCATGTGTCCTGGGAATATGACTGAGGTTTGTTTCTGGAAACATTTGGTCTGGGAAAATGAGTGAGGTTTCATTGTGGAAACATGTGGCCTGGGATCATGACTGAGGTTTGATGGTGGAACACTCTGGCCTGGCAAAATGACTGAGGCTTGATTCTGGAACCCTGTCGCCTGGGAACTTGACTGAGGTTGGATGGCAGAGACCTGTGGACTGGCAACATGACTGAGGTTTGATTGTGGAACCCTGTGCACGGGGACCATGACTGAGGCCTGATACTGGAACCCCATGGCGTGGGAACATGACTTTGGTTTCATTCTGGAGCCCTGTTTACTGGGAATATGACTGAGGATTGATGGTTGAACCCTGTGGCCTGGCAACATGATTGAGGTTTGATAGTGGAACCCTCAGGCTTGGGAACATGAGTGAGGCTTGATTGTGGAACGATGTGGCCTGGCAATATTCATGAAGTTTGATGGTGGAACCCTGTGGCTTGGCAAGTTGACTTAAGGTTGCTTCTGGAACACTCTAGCCTGGGAACATGACTGAGGCTTGATGGTGGAACCGTGGCCTGGCAACAGGACTGAGGTTTGATTGTGGAACCCTCTGGCCTGGGAATATGACTGAGGTTTAATTGTGGAACCCTGTGGCCTGGCAACATGTCTGAGATTTGATGGTGGAAACCTGTGGCCTGGCAACATGACTGAGGTTTGATTCTGGAAGACTGTGGCCAGGAACATGACATCTGTTTAGATTGTGGAATACTGTGCCCTGGGATCCTGACTGAGCCTTGGTTCTGCAAACCTGTGGACTGGGAACATGACTAAGGTTTTATTCTGGAACTCGGTAGCCCGGGAACGTAACTGAGGATTGATTCTGGAACCCTGTGGCCTGGGAACAGGACCTCGGTGGATTCTGGAATCCTGTGGCCTGGGAACATGAGAACGCTTTGTTTCTGGAAGCCTGTGGCCTGGGAACATGTCTGAGGTTTTATGGTGGAACCCTGTGGCCTGGCAACGTGACTGAGGTTTGATTCTGGAAGACTGTGGCCAGGGAACATGATATCGGGTTGATTCTGGAACCCAGTGTCCTGGGAAAAAGACTGAGGTTTGCTTCTGGAACCCTGTGGCCTGGGAACATGACATCGGTTGGATTCTGGAGCCCTGTGTCCTGGGAACATGACTGAGGTTTGTTTCTGGAAGCCTGTTCCCTGGGAACATGACTGAGGTTTGATTCTGCACACCTGTTTCCTGGGAACATGACTGAGGTTTGATTGTTGAAACCTGTGGCCTGCAAACATGAGTGAGGTTTGATTCTGGAACCATGTGTCCTGGGAATATGACTGAGGTTTGATTCTGGAAACCTGTGGCCTGGGAAAATGAGTGAGGTTTCATTGTGGAAACATGTGGCCTGGGATCATGAGTGAGGTTTGATGGTGGAACACTAAGGCCTGGAAAAATGAGTGAGGCTTGATTCTGGAACCCTGTGGCCTGGGAAATTGACTGAGGTTTGATGGCACAAACCTGTGGACTGGCAACATGAGTGAGGTTTGATTGTGGAACCCTGTGCTGTTGAAACAGGACTGTGGCCTGGTTCTGGAAACACATGGCCTGGGAACTTGACAATGGTTTGATTGTGGAACCCTGTGTCCTGGGAACATGATTGAGGTTTGATGGAGGAACCCTGTGGCCTGGGAATACGAATGAGGTTTGATTCTGGAAACCATTGTCCTGGGAACATGACTGATGTTAGATTGTGGAATCCTGTGGCCTGGGAACATGACATTGGTTTGGATTTTGGTACTCTGTTGCCTGGGAACATGAAATCGGTTTGATTCTGGAAACCTGTGGCCTGGCAACATGACTGAGGTTTGGTTCTGGATCCCTGTTGCCTGGGAACAAGACTGAGGCGTGATTCTGGAAAACTGTGGCCTTGGAACATGACATCTCTTTAGGTTGTGACATACTGTGCCCTGGGATCCTGACTGAGCCTTGGTTCTGGAACCCTGTGGACTGGGAACAAGAGTGAGGTTTTATTCTGGAACCCGGTAGCCTGGGAACATAACTGAGGATTGATTCTGGAAGCCTGTGTCCTGGGAACATGACATCGGTGTATTCTGGAAGCCTGTGTCTTGGGAACATGAGAACGGTTTGATTCTGGAACTCTGTGGCCTGGGAACATGTCTGAGGTTTGATGGTGATAACCTGTGGCGTGGCAACATGACTGAGGTTTGAGTCTGGAAGACTGTGGCCAGGAAACATGATATTGGGTTGATTCTGGAAACCTGTATCCTGGGAACAAGACTGAGGTTTGCTTGTGGAACCCTGTGGCCTCGGAACATTACATCGGTTGGATTCTGGAACGCTGTGGCCTGGGAACATGACTGAGGTTTGATTGTGGAACCCTGTTGCCTGGGAACATTACAGAGATTTGTTTCTGTAAGCCTGTTCCCTGGGAACATGACTGAGGTTTGATTCTGGACACCTGTGGCCTGGGAATATGTCTGAGGTTTGATTGTTGAAACCTGTGGCTTGCGAACATGACTGAGGTTTGATTCTGGATCCATGTGTCCTGGGAATATGACTGAGGTTTGATTCTGGAAACCTGTGGCCTGGGAAAGTCACTTAGGATTCATTGTCGAAACATTTGGCCTGGGATCCTGACTGAGGTTTGATGGTGGAAAACTCTGGCCTGGCAAAATGACTGAGGCTTGATTCTGGAACCCTATGGCCTGGGAACTTGACTGAGGTTTGATGGCAGAAACCTGTTGACTGGCAACATGACTGAGGATTGATTGTGGAACTCTGTGCCCTGGAAACATGACTGTTGTCTGGTACTGGAAAACCATGGCCTGGGAACTTGACATTGGTTTGATTCTGGAACCCTGTGTCCTGGGAACATGATTGAGGTTTGATGGAGGAACCCTGTGTCTTGGGAACAGGACTGAGTTTTGATGGTGGCACCCTGTGGCCTGGTAACATGACTGAGGTTTGATTCTGGAACACTGTGGACAAGGAACATGATATCGGTTTAATTCTGGAACCCTGTGTCCTGGGAACAAGACTGAGGTTTCCTTCTGGACGTCTGTGGGCTGGGAACATGACATCGGTTGGATACTGGAACCCTGTGGCCTGGGAACATGACTGAGGTTTGCTTCTGGAATCCTGTTCCCTGGGAACATGACTGAGTTTTGATTCTGGAACCATGTGTCCTGGGAATATGACTGAGGTTTGATTCTGGACACCTGTGTCCTGGGAACATGACTGAGGTTTGATTGTTGAAACCTGTGGCCTTCGAACATGACTGAGGTTTGATTCTGGAACCATGTGTCCTGGGAATATGACTGAGGTTTGATTCTGGAAACCTGTGGCCTGGGAAAATGACTGAGGTTTCATTGTGGAAACATGTGGCCTGGGATCATGACTGAGGTTTGATGGCAGAACACTCTGGCCTGGCTAAATGACTGAGGCTTGATTCTGCAACCCTGTGTCCTGGGAACTTGACTGAGGTCGGATGGCAGAAACCTGTGGACTGGCAACATGACTGAGGTTTGATTGTGGAACCCTGTGCACGGGGACCATGACTGAGGCCTGATACTGGAACCCCGTGGCGTGGGAACATGACATTGGTTTCATTCTGGAGCCCTGTTTACTGGGAACATGACTGAGGATTGATGGTTGAACCCTGTGTCCTGGCAACATGATTGAGGTTTGATAGTGGAACCCTCAGGCTTGGGAACATGAGTGAGGCTTGATGGTGGAACCCTGTGGCCTGGCAACATGCCTGAGGTTTGATGGTAGAACCCTGTGGCTTGGCAAGATGACTTAGGTTTGATTGTGGACCACTCTGGCCTCGGAACATGACTGAGGCTTGATGGTGGAACCGTGGCCTGGCAACAGGACTGAGGTTTGATTGTGGAACCCTCTGGCCTGGGAATATGACTGAGGTTTAATTGTGGAACCCTGTTGCCTGGGAACATGACTGAGGTTTGTTTCTGGAAGCCTGTTCCCTGGGAACATGACTGAGGTTTGATTCTGGACACCTGTGTCCTGGAAACATGACTGAGGTTTGATTGTTGAAACCTGTGTCCTGCGAACATGACTCAGGTTTGATTCTGGAACCATGTGTCCTGGGAATATGACTGAGGTTTGTTTCTGGAAACATTTGGTCTGGGAAAATGAGTGAGGTTTCATTTTGGAAACATGTGGCCTGGGATCATGACTGAGGTTTGGTTCTGGAAGACTGTAGCCAGGGAATATGATATCGGGTTGATTTTGGAACCCTGTGTCCTGGGAACAAGACTGAGGTTTGCTTCTGGAACCCTGTGGCCTGGGAATATGACATCGGTTGGATTCTGGAACCCTGTGGCCTGGGAACATGACTGAGGTTTGTTTCTGGAAGCCTGTTCCCTGGGAATATGACTGAGGTTTGATTCTGCACACCTGTGTGCTGGGAACATGACTTAGGTTTGATTGTTGAAACCTGTGGCCTGCGAACATGACTCAGGTTTGATTCTGGAACCGTGTGTCCTGGGGATATGACTGAGGTTTGATTCTGGAAACCTTTGGCCTGGGAAAATGACTGAGGTTTCATTGTGGAAGCATGTGGCCTGGGATCATGACTGAGGTTTGATGGTGGAACACTCTGGCCTGGCAAAATGACTGAGGCTTGATTCTGGAACCCTGTGTCCTGGGAACTTGACTGAGGTCGGATGGCAGAAACCTGTGGACTGGCAACATGACTGAGGTTTGATTGTGGAACCTTGTGCACGGGGACCATGACTGAGGCCTGATACTGGAACCCCGTGGCGTGGGAACATGACATTGGTTTGATTCTGGAGCCCTGTTTACTGGGAACATGACTGAGGATTGATGGTTGAACCCTGTGTCCTGGCAACATGATTGAGGTTTGATAGTGGAACCCTCAGGCTTGGGAACATGAGTGAGGCTTGATGGTGGAACCCTGTGGCCTGGCAACATGCCTGAGGTTTGATGGTAGAACCCTGTGGCTTGGCAAGATGACTTAGGTTTGATTGTGGACCACTTTGGCCTCGGAACATGACTGAGGCTTGATGGTGGAACCGTGGCCTGGCAACAGGACTGAGGTTTGATTGTGGAACCCTCTGGCCTGGGAATATGACTGAGCTTTAATTGTGGAACCCTGTTGCCTGGGAACATGACTGGGGTTTGTTTCTGGAAGCCTGTTCCCTGGGAACATGACTGAGGTTTTATTCTGGACACCTCTGTCCTGGAAACATGACTGAGGTTTGATTGTTGAAACCTGTGGTCTGCGAACATGACTCAGGTTTGATTCTGGAACCATGTGTCCTGGGAATATGACTGAGGTTTGTTTCTGGAAACATTTGGTCTGGGAAAATGAGTGAGGTTTCATTGTGGAAACATGTGGCCTGGGATCATGACTGAGGTTTGATGGTGGAACACTCTGGCCTGGCAAAATGACTGAGGCTTGATTCTGGAACCCTGTCGCCTGGGAACTTGACTGAGGTTGGATGGCAGAGACCTGTGGACTGGCAACATGACTGAGGTTTGATTGTGGAACCCTGTGCACGGGGACCATGACTGAGGCCTGATACTGGAACCCCATGGCGTGGGAACATGACTTTGGTTTCATTCTGGAGCCCTGTTTACTGGGAATATGACTGAGGATTGATGGTTGAACCCTGTGGCCTGGCAACATGATTGAGGTTTGATAGTGGAACCCTCAGGCTTGGGAACATGAGTGAGGCTTGATTGTGGAACGATGTGGCCTGGCAATATTCATGAAGTTTGATGGTGGAACCCTGTGGCTTGGCAAGTTGACTTAAGGTTGCTTCTGGAACACTCTAGCCTGGGAACATGACTGAGGCTTGATGGTGGAACCGTGGCCTGGCAACAGGACTGAGGTTTGATTGTGGAACCCTCTGGCCTGGGAATATGACTGAGGTTTAATTGTGGAACCCTGTGGCCTGGCAACATGTCTGAGATTTGATGGTGGAAACCTGTGGCCTGGCAACATGACTGAGGTTTGATTCTGGAAGACTGTGGCCAGGAACATGACATCTGTTTAGATTGTGGAATACTGTGCCCTGGGATCCTGACTGAGCCTTGGTTCTGCAAACCTGTGGACTGGGAACATGACTAAGGTTTTATTCTGGAACTCGGTAGCCCGGGAACGTAACTGAGGATTGATTCTGGAACCCTGTGGCCTGGGAACAGGACCTCGGTGGATTCTGGAATCCTGTGGCCTGGGAACATGAGAACGCTTTGTTTCTGGAAGCCTGTGGCCTGGGAACATGTCTGAGGTTTTATGGTGGAACCCTGTGGCCTGGCAACGTGACTGAGGTTTGATTCTGGAAGACTGTGGCCAGGGAACATGATATCGGGTTGATTCTGGAACCCAGTGTCCTGGGAAAAAGACTGAGGTTTGCTTCTGGAACCCTGTGGCCTGGGAACATGACATCGGTTGGATTCTGGAGCCCTGTGTCCTGGGAACATGACTGAGGTTTGTTTCTGGAAGCCTGTTCCCTGGGAACATGACTGAGGTTTGATTCTGCACACCTGTTTCCTGGGAACATGACTGAGGTTTGATTGTTGAAACCTGTGGCCTGCAAACATGAGTGAGGTTTGATTCTGGAACCATGTGTCCTGGGAATATGACTGAGGTTTGATTCTGGAAACCTGTGGCCTGGGAAAATGAGTGAGGTTTCATTGTGGAAACATGTGGCCTGGGATCATGAGTGAGGTTTGATGGTGGAACACTAAGGCCTGGAAAAATGAGTGAGGCTTGATTCTGGAACCCTGTGGCCTGGGAAATTGACTGAGGTTTGATGGCACAAACCTGTGGACTGGCAACATGAGTGAGGTTTGATTGTGGAACCCTGTGCTGTTGAAACAGGACTGTGGCCTGGTTCTGGAAACACATGGCCTGGGAACTTGACAATGGTTTGATTGTGGAACCCTGTGTCCTGGGAACATGATTGAGGTTTGATGGAGGAACCCTGTGGCCTGGGAATACGAATGAGGTTTGATTCTGGAAACCATTGTCCTGGGAACATGACTGATGTTAGATTGTGGAATCCTGTGGCCTGGGAACATGACATTGGTTTGGATTTTGGTACTCTGTTGCCTGGGAACATGAAATCGGTTTGATTCTGGAAACCTGTGGCCTGGCAACATGACTGAGGTTTGGTTCTGGATCCCTGTTGCCTGGGAACAAGACTGAGGCGTGATTCTGGAAAACTGTGGCCTTGGAACATGACATCTCTTTAGGTTGTGACATACTGTGCCCTGGGATCCTGACTGAGCCTTGGTTCTGGAACCCTGTGGACTGGGAACAAGAGTGAGGTTTTATTCTGGAACCCGGTAGCCTGGGAACATAACTGAGGATTGATTCTGGAAGCCTGTGTCCTGGGAACATGACATCGGTGTATTCTGGAAGCCTGTGTCTTGGGAACATGAGAACGGTTTGATTCTGGAACTCTGTGGCCTGGGAACATGTCTGAGGTTTGATGGTGATAACCTGTGGCGTGGCAACATGACTGAGGTTTGAGTCTGGAAGACTGTGGCCAGGAAACATGATATTGGGTTGATTCTGGAAACCTGTATCCTGGGAACAAGACTGAGGTTTGCTTGTGGAACCCTGTGGCCTCGGAACATTACATCGGTTGGATTCTGGAACGCTGTGGCCTGGGAACATGACTGAGGTTTGATTGTGGAACCCTGTTGCCTGGGAACATTACAGAGATTTGTTTCTGTAAGCCTGTTCCCTGGGAACATGACTGAGGTTTGATTCTGGACACCTGTGGCCTGGGAATATGTCTGAGGTTTGATTGTTGAAACCTGTGGCTTGCGAACATGACTGAGGTTTGATTCTGGATCCATGTGTCCTGGGAATATGACTGAGGTTTGATTCTGGAAACCTGTGGCCTGGGAAAGTCACTTAGGATTCATTGTCGAAACATTTGGCCTGGGATCCTGACTGAGGTTTGATGGTGGAAAACTCTGGCCTGGCAAAATGACTGAGGCTTGATTCTGGAACCCTATGGCCTGGGAACTTGACTGAGGTTTGATGGCAGAAACCTGTTGACTGGCAACATGACTGAGGATTGATTGTGGAACTCTGTGCCCTGGAAACATGACTGTTGTCTGGTACTGGAAAACCATGGCCTGGGAACTTGACATTGGTTTGATTCTGGAACCCTGTGTCCTGGGAACATGATTGAGGTTTGATGGAGGAACCCTGTGTCTTGGGAACAGGACTGAGTTTTGATGGTGGCACCCTGTGGCCTGGTAACATGACTGAGGTTTGATTCTGGAACACTGTGGACAAGGAACATGATATCGGTTTAATTCTGGAACCCTGTGTCCTGGGAACAAGACTGAGGTTTCCTTCTGGACGTCTGTGGGCTGGGAACATGACATCGGTTGGATACTGGAACCCTGTGGCCTGGGAACATGACTGAGGTTTGCTTCTGGAATCCTGTTCCCTGGGAACATGACTGAGTTTTGATTCTGGAACCATGTGTCCTGGGAATATGACTGAGGTTTGATTCTGGACACCTGTGTCCTGGGAACATGACTGAGGTTTGATTGTTGAAACCTGTGGCCTTCGAACATGACTGAGGTTTGATTCTGGAACCATGTGTCCTGGGAATATGACTGAGGTTTGATTCTGGAAACCTGTGGCCTGGGAAAATGACTGAGGTTTCATTGTGGAAACATGTGGCCTGGGATCATGACTGAGGTTTGATGGCAGAACACTCTGGCCTGGCTAAATGACTGAGGCTTGATTCTGCAACCCTGTGTCCTGGGAACTTGACTGAGGTCGGATGGCAGAAACCTGTGGACTGGCAACATGACTGAGGTTTGATTGTGGAACCCTGTGCACGGGGACCATGACTGAGGCCTGATACTGGAACCCCGTGGCGTGGGAACATGACATTGGTTTCATTCTGGAGCCCTGTTTACTGGGAACATGACTGAGGATTGATGGTTGAACCCTGTGTCCTGGCAACATGATTGAGGTTTGATAGTGGAACCCTCAGGCTTGGGAACATGAGTGAGGCTTGATGGTGGAACCCTGTGGCCTGGCAACATGCCTGAGGTTTGATGGTAGAACCCTGTGGCTTGGCAAGATGACTTAGGTTTGATTGTGGACCACTCTGGCCTCGGAACATGACTGAGGCTTGATGGTGGAACCGTGGCCTGGCAACAGGACTGAGGTTTGATTGTGGAACCCTCTGGCCTGGGAATATGACTGAGGTTTAATTGTGGAACCCTGTTGCCTGGGAACATGACTGAGGTTTGTTTCTGGAAGCCTGTTCCCTGGGAACATGACTGAGGTTTGATTCTGGACACCTGTGTCCTGGAAACATGACTGAGGTTTGATTGTTGAAACCTGTGGCCTGCGAACATGACTCAGGTTTGATTCTGGAACCATGTGTCCTGGGAATATGACTGAGGTTTGTTTCTGGAAACATTTGGTCTGGGAAAATGAGTGAGGTTTCATTTTGGAAACATGTGGCCTGGGATCATGACTGAGGTTTGGTTCTGGAAGACTGTAGCCAGGGAATATGATATCGGGTTGATTTTGGAACCCTGTGTCCTGGGAACAAGACTGAGGTTTGCTTCTGGAACCCTGTGGCCTGGGAATATGACATCGGTTGGATTCTGGAACCCTGTGGCCTGGGAACATGACTGAGGTTTGTTTCTGGAAGCCTGTTCCCTGGGAATATGACTGAGGTTTGATTCTGCACACCTGTGTGCTGGGAACATGACTTAGGTTTGATTGTTGAAACCTGTGGCCTGCGAACATGACTCAGGTTTGATTCTGGAACCGTGTGTCCTGGGGATATGACTGAGGTTTGATTCTGGAAACCTTTGGCCTGGGAAAATGACTGAGGTTTCATTGTGGAAGCATGTGGCCTGGGATCATGACTGAGGTTTGATGGTGGAACACTCTGGCCTGGCAAAATGACTGAGGCTTGATTCTGGAACCCTGTGTCCTGGGAACTTGACTGAGGTCGGATGGCAGAAACCTGTGGACTGGCAACATGACTGAGGTTTGATTGTGGAACCTTGTGCACGGGGACCATGACTGAGGCCTGATACTGGAACCCCGTGGCGTGGGAACATGACATTGGTTTGATTCTGGAGCCCTGTTTACTGGGAACATGACTGAGGATTGATGGTTGAACCCTGTGTCCTGGCAACATGATTGAGGTTTGATAGTGGAACCCTCAGGCTTGGGAACATGAGTGAGGCTTGATGGTGGAACCCTGTGGCCTGGCAACATGCCTGAGGTTTGATGGTAGAACCCTGTGGCTTGGCAAGATGACTTAGGTTTGATTGTGGACCACTTTGGCCTCGGAACATGACTGAGGCTTGATGGTGGAACCGTGGCCTGGCAACAGGACTGAGGTTTGATTGTGGAACCCTCTGGCCTGGGAATATGACTGAGCTTTAATTGTGGAACCCTGTTGCCTGGGAACATGACTGGGGTTTGTTTCTGGAAGCCTGTTCCCTGGGAACATGACTGAGGTTTTATTCTGGACACCTCTGTCCTGGAAACATGACTGAGGTTTGATTGTTGAAACCTGTGGTCTGCGAACATGACTCAGGTTTGATTCTGGAACCATGTGTCCTGGGAATATGACTGAGGTTTGTTTCTGGAAACATTTGGTCTGGGAAAATGAGTGAGGTTTCATTGTGGAAACATGTGGCCTGGGATCATGACTGAGGTTTGATGGTGGAACACTCTGGCCTGGCAAAATGACTGAGGCTTGATTCTGGAACCCTGTCGCCTGGGAACTTGACTGAGGTTGGATGGCAGAGACCTGTGGACTGGCAACATGACTGAGGTTTGATTGTGGAACCCTGTGCACGGGGACCATGACTGAGGCCTGATACTGGAACCCCATGGCGTGGGAACATGACTTTGGTTTCATTCTGGAGCCCTGTTTACTGGGAATATGACTGAGGATTGATGGTTGAACCCTGTGGCCTGGCAACATGATTGAGGTTTGATAGTGGAACCCTCAGGCTTGGGAACATGAGTGAGGCTTGATTGTGGAACGATGTGGCCTGGCAATATTCATGAAGTTTGATGGTGGAACCCTGTGGCTTGGCAAGTTGACTTAAGGTTGCTTCTGGAACACTCTAGCCTGGGAACATGACTGAGGCTTGATGGTGGAACCGTGGCCTGGCAACAGGACTGAGGTTTGATTGTGGAACCCTCTGGCCTGGGAATATGACTGAGGTTTAATTGTGGAACCCTGTGGCCTGGCAACATGTCTGAGATTTGATGGTGGAAACCTGTGGCCTGGCAACATGACTGAGGTTTGATTCTGGAAGACTGTGGCCAGGAACATGACATCTGTTTAGATTGTGGAATACTGTGCCCTGGGATCCTGACTGAGCCTTGGTTCTGCAAACCTGTGGACTGGGAACATGACTAAGGTTTTATTCTGGAACTCGGTAGCCCGGGAACGTAACTGAGGATTGATTCTGGAACCCTGTGGCCTGGGAACAGGACCTCGGTGGATTCTGGAATCCTGTGGCCTGGGAACATGAGAACGCTTTGTTTCTGGAAGCCTGTGGCCTGGGAACATGTCTGAGGTTTTATGGTGGAACCCTGTGGCCTGGCAACGTGACTGAGGTTTGATTCTGGAAGACTGTGGCCAGGGAACATGATATCGGGTTGATTCTGGAACCCAGTGTCCTGGGAAAAAGACTGAGGTTTGCTTCTGGAACCCTGTGGCCTGGGAACATGACATCGGTTGGATTCTGGAGCCCTGTGTCCTGGGAACATGACTGAGGTTTGTTTCTGGAAGCCTGTTCCCTGGGAACATGACTGAGGTTTGATTCTGCACACCTGTTTCCTGGGAACATGACTGAGGTTTGATTGTTGAAACCTGTGGCCTGCAAACATGAGTGAGGTTTGATTCTGGAACCATGTGTCCTGGGAATATGACTGAGGTTTGATTCTGGAAACCTGTGGCCTGGGAAAATGAGTGAGGTTTCATTGTGGAAACATGTGGCCTGGGATCATGAGTGAGGTTTGATGGTGGAACACTAAGGCCTGGAAAAATGAGTGAGGCTTGATTCTGGAACCCTGTGGCCTGGGAAATTGACTGAGGTTTGATGGCACAAACCTGTGGACTGGCAACATGAGTGAGGTTTGATTGTGGAACCCTGTGCTGTTGAAACAGGACTGTGGCCTGGTTCTGGAAACACATGGCCTGGGAACTTGACAATGGTTTGATTGTGGAACCCTGTGTCCTGGGAACATGATTGAGGTTTGATGGAGGAACCCTGTGGCCTGGGAATACGAATGAGGTTTGATTCTGGAAACCATTGTCCTGGGAACATGACTGATGTTAGATTGTGGAATCCTGTGGCCTGGGAACATGACATTGGTTTGGATTTTGGTACTCTGTTGCCTGGGAACATGAAATCGGTTTGATTCTGGAAACCTGTGGCCTGGCAACATGACTGAGGTTTGGTTCTGGATCCCTGTTGCCTGGGAACAAGACTGAGGCGTGATTCTGGAAAACTGTGGCCTTGGAACATGACATCTCTTTAGGTTGTGACATACTGTGCCCTGGGATCCTGACTGAGCCTTGGTTCTGGAACCCTGTGGACTGGGAACAAGAGTGAGGTTTTATTCTGGAACCCGGTAGCCTGGGAACATAACTGAGGATTGATTCTGGAAGCCTGTGTCCTGGGAACATGACATCGGTGTATTCTGGAAGCCTGTGTCTTGGGAACATGAGAACGGTTTGATTCTGGAACTCTGTGGCCTGGGAACATGTCTGAGGTTTGATGGTGATAACCTGTGGCGTGGCAACATGACTGAGGTTTGAGTCTGGAAGACTGTGGCCAGGAAACATGATATTGGGTTGATTCTGGAAACCTGTATCCTGGGAACAAGACTGAGGTTTGCTTGTGGAACCCTGTGGCCTCGGAACATTACATCGGTTGGATTCTGGAACGCTGTGGCCTGGGAACATGACTGAGGTTTGATTGTGGAACCCTGTTGCCTGGGAACATTACAGAGATTTGTTTCTGTAAGCCTGTTCCCTGGGAACATGACTGAGGTTTGATTCTGGACACCTGTGGCCTGGGAATATGTCTGAGGTTTGATTGTTGAAACCTGTGGCTTGCGAACATGACTGAGGTTTGATTCTGGATCCATGTGTCCTGGGAATATGACTGAGGTTTGATTCTGGAAACCTGTGGCCTGGGAAAGTCACTTAGGATTCATTGTCGAAACATTTGGCCTGGGATCCTGACTGAGGTTTGATGGTGGAAAACTCTGGCCTGGCAAAATGACTGAGGCTTGATTCTGGAACCCTATGGCCTGGGAACTTGACTGAGGTTTGATGGCAGAAACCTGTTGACTGGCAACATGACTGAGGATTGATTGTGGAACTCTGTGCCCTGGAAACATGACTGTTGTCTGGTACTGGAAAACCATGGCCTGGGAACTTGACATTGGTTTGATTCTGGAACCCTGTGTCCTGGGAACATGATTGAGGTTTGATGGAGGAACCCTGTGTCTTGGGAACAGGACTGAGTTTTGATGGTGGCACCCTGTGGCCTGGTAACATGACTGAGGTTTGATTCTGGAACACTGTGGACAAGGAACATGATATCGGTTTAATTCTGGAACCCTGTGTCCTGGGAACAAGACTGAGGTTTCCTTCTGGACGTCTGTGGGCTGGGAACATGACATCGGTTGGATACTGGAACCCTGTGGCCTGGGAACATGACTGAGGTTTGCTTCTGGAATCCTGTTCCCTGGGAACATGACTGAGTTTTGATTCTGGAACCATGTGTCCTGGGAATATGACTGAGGTTTGATTCTGGACACCTGTGTCCTGGGAACATGACTGAGGTTTGATTGTTGAAACCTGTGGCCTTCGAACATGACTGAGGTTTGATTCTGGAACCATGTGTCCTGGGAATATGACTGAGGTTTGATTCTGGAAACCTGTGGCCTGGGAAAATGACTGAGGTTTCATTGTGGAAACATGTGGCCTGGGATCATGACTGAGGTTTGATGGCAGAACACTCTGGCCTGGCTAAATGACTGAGGCTTGATTCTGCAACCCTGTGTCCTGGGAACTTGACTGAGGTCGGATGGCAGAAACCTGTGGACTGGCAACATGACTGAGGTTTGATTGTGGAACCCTGTGCACGGGGACCATGACTGAGGCCTGATACTGGAACCCCGTGGCGTGGGAACATGACATTGGTTTCATTCTGGAGCCCTGTTTACTGGGAACATGACTGAGGATTGATGGTTGAACCCTGTGTCCTGGCAACATGATTGAGGTTTGATAGTGGAACCCTCAGGCTTGGGAACATGAGTGAGGCTTGATGGTGGAACCCTGTGGCCTGGCAACATGCCTGAGGTTTGATGGTAGAACCCTGTGGCTTGGCAAGATGACTTAGGTTTGATTGTGGACCACTCTGGCCTCGGAACATGACTGAGGCTTGATGGTGGAACCGTGGCCTGGCAACAGGACTGAGGTTTGATTGTGGAACCCTCTGGCCTGGGAATATGACTGAGGTTTAATTGTGGAACCCTGTTGCCTGGGAACATGACTGAGGTTTGTTTCTGGAAGCCTGTTCCCTGGGAACATGACTGAGGTTTGATTCTGGACACCTGTGTCCTGGAAACATGACTGAGGTTTGATTGTTGAAACCTGTGTCCTGCGAACATGACTCAGGTTTGATTCTGGAACCATGTGTCCTGGGAATATGACTGAGGTTTGTTTCTGGAAACATTTGGTCTGGGAAAATGAGTGAGGTTTCATTTTGGAAACATGTGGCCTGGGATCATGACTGAGGTTTGGTTCTGGAAGACTGTAGCCAGGGAATATGATATCGGGTTGATTTTGGAACCCTGTGTCCTGGGAACAAGACTGAGGTTTGCTTCTGGAACCCTGTGGCCTGGGAATATGACATCGGTTGGATTCTGGAACCCTGTGGCCTGGGAACATGACTGAGGTTTGTTTCTGGAAGCCTGTTCCCTGGGAATATGACTGAGGTTTGATTCTGCACACCTGTGTGCTGGGAACATGACTTAGGTTTGATTGTTGAAACCTGTGGCCTGCGAACATGACTCAGGTTTGATTCTGGAACCGTGTGTCCTGGGGATATGACTGAGGTTTGATTCTGGAAACCTTTGGCCTGGGAAAATGACTGAGGTTTCATTGTGGAAGCATGTGGCCTGGGATCATGACTGAGGTTTGATGGTGGAACACTCTGGCCTGGCAAAATGACTGAGGCTTGATTCTGGAACCCTGTGTCCTGGGAACTTGACTGAGGTCGGATGGCAGAAACCTGTGGACTGGCAACATGACTGAGGTTTGATTGTGGAACCTTGTGCACGGGGACCATGACTGAGGCCTGATACTGGAACCCCGTGGCGTGGGAACATGACATTGGTTTGATTCTGGAGCCCTGTTTACTGGGAACATGACTGAGGATTGATGGTTGAACCCTGTGTCCTGGCAACATGATTGAGGTTTGATAGTGGAACCCTCAGGCTTGGGAACATGAGTGAGGCTTGATGGTGGAACCCTGTGGCCTGGCAACATGCCTGAGGTTTGATGGTAGAACCCTGTGGCTTGGCAAGATGACTTAGGTTTGATTGTGGACCACTTTGGCCTCGGAACATGACTGAGGCTTGATGGTGGAACCGTGGCCTGGCAACAGGACTGAGGTTTGATTGTGGAACCCTCTGGCCTGGGAATATGACTGAGCTTTAATTGTGGAACCCTGTTGCCTGGGAACATGACTGGGGTTTGTTTCTGGAAGCCTGTTCCCTGGGAACATGACTGAGGTTTTATTCTGGACACCTCTGTCCTGGAAACATGACTGAGGTTTGATTGTTGAAACCTGTGGTCTGCGAACATGACTCAGGTTTGATTCTGGAACCATGTGTCCTGGGAATATGACTGAGGTTTGTTTCTGGAAACATTTGGTCTGGGAAAATGAGTGAGGTTTCATTGTGGAAACATGTGGCCTGGGATCATGACTGAGGTTTGATGGTGGAACACTCTGGCCTGGCAAAATGACTGAGGCTTGATTCTGGAACCCTGTCGCCTGGGAACTTGACTGAGGTTGGATGGCAGAGACCTGTGGACTGGCAACATGACTGAGGTTTGATTGTGGAACCCTGTGCACGGGGACCATGACTGAGGCCTGATACTGGAACCCCATGGCGTGGGAACATGACTTTGGTTTCATTCTGGAGCCCTGTTTACTGGGAATATGACTGAGGATTGATGGTTGAACCCTGTGGCCTGGCAACATGATTGAGGTTTGATAGTGGAACCCTCAGGCTTGGGAACATGAGTGAGGCTTGATTGTGGAACGATGTGGCCTGGCAATATTCATGAAGTTTGATGGTGGAACCCTGTGGCTTGGCAAGTTGACTTAAGGTTGCTTCTGGAACACTCTAGCCTGGGAACATGACTGAGGCTTGATGGTGGAACCGTGGCCTGGCAACAGGACTGAGGTTTGATTGTGGAACCCTCTGGCCTGGGAATATGACTGAGGTTTAATTGTGGAACCCTGTGGCCTGGCAACATGTCTGAGATTTGATGGTGGAAACCTGTGGCCTGGCAACATGACTGAGGTTTGATTCTGGAAGACTGTGGCCAGGAACATGACATCTGTTTAGATTGTGGAATACTGTGCCCTGGGATCCTGACTGAGCCTTGGTTCTGCAAACCTGTGGACTGGGAACATGACTAAGGTTTTATTCTGGAACTCGGTAGCCCGGGAACGTAACTGAGGATTGATTCTGGAACCCTGTGGCCTGGGAACAGGACCTCGGTGGATTCTGGAATCCTGTGGCCTGGGAACATGAGAACGCTTTGTTTCTGGAAGCCTGTGGCCTGGGAACATGTCTGAGGTTTTATGGTGGAACCCTGTGGCCTGGCAACGTGACTGAGGTTTGATTCTGGAAGACTGTGGCCAGGGAACATGATATCGGGTTGATTCTGGAACCCAGTGTCCTGGGAAAAAGACTGAGGTTTGCTTCTGGAACCCTGTGGCCTGGGAACATGACATCGGTTGGATTCTGGAGCCCTGTGTCCTGGGAACATGACTGAGGTTTGTTTCTGGAAGCCTGTTCCCTGGGAACATGACTGAGGTTTGATTCTGCACACCTGTTTCCTGGGAACATGACTGAGGTTTGATTGTTGAAACCTGTGGCCTGCAAACATGAGTGAGGTTTGATTCTGGAACCATGTGTCCTGGGAATATGACTGAGGTTTGATTCTGGAAACCTGTGGCCTGGGAAAATGAGTGAGGTTTCATTGTGGAAACATGTGGCCTGGGATCATGAGTGAGGTTTGATGGTGGAACACTAAGGCCTGGAAAAATGAGTGAGGCTTGATTCTGGAACCCTGTGGCCTGGGAAATTGACTGAGGTTTGATGGCACAAACCTGTGGACTGGCAACATGAGTGAGGTTTGATTGTGGAACCCTGTGCTGTTGAAACAGGACTGTGGCCTGGTTCTGGAAACACATGGCCTGGGAACTTGACAATGGTTTGATTGTGGAACCCTGTGTCCTGGGAACATGATTGAGGTTTGATGGAGGAACCCTGTGGCCTGGGAATACGAATGAGGTTTGATTCTGGAAACCATTGTCCTGGGAACATGACTGATGTTAGATTGTGGAATCCTGTGGCCTGGGAACATGACATTGGTTTGGATTTTGGTACTCTGTTGCCTGGGAACATGAAATCGGTTTGATTCTGGAAACCTGTGGCCTGGCAACATGACTGAGGTTTGGTTCTGGATCCCTGTTGCCTGGGAACAAGACTGAGGCGTGATTCTGGAAAACTGTGGCCTTGGAACATGACATCTCTTTAGGTTGTGACATACTGTGCCCTGGGATCCTGACTGAGCCTTGGTTCTGGAACCCTGTGGACTGGGAACAAGAGTGAGGTTTTATTCTGGAACCCGGTAGCCTGGGAACATAACTGAGGATTGATTCTGGAAGCCTGTGTCCTGGGAACATGACATCGGTGTATTCTGGAAGCCTGTGTCTTGGGAACATGAGAACGGTTTGATTCTGGAACTCTGTGGCCTGGGAACATGTCTGAGGTTTGATGGTGATAACCTGTGGCGTGGCAACATGACTGAGGTTTGAGTCTGGAAGACTGTGGCCAGGAAACATGATATTGGGTTGATTCTGGAAACCTGTATCCTGGGAACAAGACTGAGGTTTGCTTGTGGAACCCTGTGGCCTCGGAACATTACATCGGTTGGATTCTGGAACGCTGTGGCCTGGGAACATGACTGAGGTTTGATTGTGGAACCCTGTTGCCTGGGAACATTACAGAGATTTGTTTCTGTAAGCCTGTTCCCTGGGAACATGACTGAGGTTTGATTCTGGACACCTGTGGCCTGGGAATATGTCTGAGGTTTGATTGTTGAAACCTGTGGCTTGCGAACATGACTGAGGTTTGATTCTGGATCCATGTGTCCTGGGAATATGACTGAGGTTTGATTCTGGAAACCTGTGGCCTGGGAAAGTCACTTAGGATTCATTGTCGAAACATTTGGCCTGGGATCCTGACTGAGGTTTGATGGTGGAAAACTCTGGCCTGGCAAAATGACTGAGGCTTGATTCTGGAACCCTATGGCCTGGGAACTTGACTGAGGTTTGATGGCAGAAACCTGTTGACTGGCAACATGACTGAGGATTGATTGTGGAACTCTGTGCCCTGGAAACATGACTGTTGTCTGGTACTGGAAAACCATGGCCTGGGAACTTGACATTGGTTTGATTCTGGAACCCTGTGTCCTGGGAACATGATTGAGGTTTGATGGAGGAACCCTGTGTCTTGGGAACAGGACTGAGTTTTGATGGTGGCACCCTGTGGCCTGGTAACATGACTGAGGTTTGATTCTGGAACACTGTGGACAAGGAACATGATATCGGTTTAATTCTGGAACCCTGTGTCCTGGGAACAAGACTGAGGTTTCCTTCTGGACGTCTGTGGGCTGGGAACATGACATCGGTTGGATACTGGAACCCTGTGGCCTGGGAACATGACTGAGGTTTGCTTCTGGAATCCTGTTCCCTGGGAACATGACTGAGTTTTGATTCTGGAACCATGTGTCCTGGGAATATGACTGAGGTTTGATTCTGGACACCTGTGTCCTGGGAACATGACTGAGGTTTGATTGTTGAAACCTGTGGCCTTCGAACATGACTGAGGTTTGATTCTGGAACCATGTGTCCTGGGAATATGACTGAGGTTTGATTCTGGAAACCTGTGGCCTGGGAAAATGACTGAGGTTTCATTGTGGAAACATGTGGCCTGGGATCATGACTGAGGTTTGATGGCAGAACACTCTGGCCTGGCTAAATGACTGAGGCTTGATTCTGCAACCCTGTGTCCTGGGAACTTGACTGAGGTCGGATGGCAGAAACCTGTGGACTGGCAACATGACTGAGGTTTGATTGTGGAACCCTGTGCACGGGGACCATGACTGAGGCCTGATACTGGAACCCCGTGGCGTGGGAACATGACATTGGTTTCATTCTGGAGCCCTGTTTACTGGGAACATGACTGAGGATTGATGGTTGAACCCTGTGTCCTGGCAACATGATTGAGGTTTGATAGTGGAACCCTCAGGCTTGGGAACATGAGTGAGGCTTGATGGTGGAACCCTGTGGCCTGGCAACATGCCTGAGGTTTGATGGTAGAACCCTGTGGCTTGGCAAGATGACTTAGGTTTGATTGTGGACCACTCTGGCCTCGGAACATGACTGAGGCTTGATGGTGGAACCGTGGCCTGGCAACAGGACTGAGGTTTGATTGTGGAACCCTCTGGCCTGGGAATATGACTGAGGTTTAATTGTGGAACCCTGTTGCCTGGGAACATGACTGAGGTTTGTTTCTGGAAGCCTGTTCCCTGGGAACATGACTGAGGTTTGATTCTGGACACCTGTGTCCTGGAAACATGACTGAGGTTTGATTGTTGAAACCTGTGGCCTGCGAACATGACTCAGGTTTGATTCTGGAACCATGTGTCCTGGGAATATGACTGAGGTTTGTTTCTGGAAACATTTGGTCTGGGAAAATGAGTGAGGTTTCATTTTGGAAACATGTGGCCTGGGATCATGACTGAGGTTTGGTTCTGGAAGACTGTAGCCAGGGAATATGATATCGGGTTGATTTTGGAACCCTGTGTCCTGGGAACAAGACTGAGGTTTGCTTCTGGAACCCTGTGGCCTGGGAATATGACATCGGTTGGATTCTGGAACCCTGTGGCCTGGGAACATGACTGAGGTTTGTTTCTGGAAGCCTGTTCCCTGGGAATATGACTGAGGTTTGATTCTGCACACCTGTGTGCTGGGAACATGACTTAGGTTTGATTGTTGAAACCTGTGGCCTGCGAACATGACTCAGGTTTGATTCTGGAACCGTGTGTCCTGGGGATATGACTGAGGTTTGATTCTGGAAACCTTTGGCCTGGGAAAATGACTGAGGTTTCATTGTGGAAGCATGTGGCCTGGGATCATGACTGAGGTTTGATGGTGGAACACTCTGGCCTGGCAAAATGACTGAGGCTTGATTCTGGAACCCTGTGTCCTGGGAACTTGACTGAGGTCGGATGGCAGAAACCTGTGGACTGGCAACATGACTGAGGTTTGATTGTGGAACCTTGTGCACGGGGACCATGACTGAGGCCTGATACTGGAACCCCGTGGCGTGGGAACATGACATTGGTTTGATTCTGGAGCCCTGTTTACTGGGAACATGACTGAGGATTGATGGTTGAACCCTGTGTCCTGGCAACATGATTGAGGTTTGATAGTGGAACCCTCAGGCTTGGGAACATGAGTGAGGCTTGATGGTGGAACCCTGTGGCCTGGCAACATGCCTGAGGTTTGATGGTAGAACCCTGTGGCTTGGCAAGATGACTTAGGTTTGATTGTGGACCACTTTGGCCTCGGAACATGACTGAGGCTTGATGGTGGAACCGTGGCCTGGCAACAGGACTGAGGTTTGATTGTGGAACCCTCTGGCCTGGGAATATGACTGAGCTTTAATTGTGGAACCCTGTTGCCTGGGAACATGACTGGGGTTTGTTTCTGGAAGCCTGTTCCCTGGGAACATGACTGAGGTTTTATTCTGGACACCTCTGTCCTGGAAACATGACTGAGGTTTGATTGTTGAAACCTGTGGTCTGCGAACATGACTCAGGTTTGATTCTGGAACCATGTGTCCTGGGAATATGACTGAGGTTTGTTTCTGGAAACATTTGGTCTGGGAAAATGAGTGAGGTTTCATTGTGGAAACATGTGGCCTGGGATCATGACTGAGGTTTGATGGTGGAACACTCTGGCCTGGCAAAATGACTGAGGCTTGATTCTGGAACCCTGTCGCCTGGGAACTTGACTGAGGTTGGATGGCAGAGACCTGTGGACTGGCAACATGACTGAGGTTTGATTGTGGAACCCTGTGCACGGGGACCATGACTGAGGCCTGATACTGGAACCCCATGGCGTGGGAACATGACTTTGGTTTCATTCTGGAGCCCTGTTTACTGGGAATATGACTGAGGATTGATGGTTGAACCCTGTGGCCTGGCAACATGATTGAGGTTTGATAGTGGAACCCTCAGGCTTGGGAACATGAGTGAGGCTTGATTGTGGAACGATGTGGCCTGGCAATATTCATGAAGTTTGATGGTGGAACCCTGTGGCTTGGCAAGTTGACTTAAGGTTGCTTCTGGAACACTCTAGCCTGGGAACATGACTGAGGCTTGATGGTGGAACCGTGGCCTGGCAACAGGACTGAGGTTTGATTGTGGAACCCTCTGGCCTGGGAATATGACTGAGGTTTAATTGTGGAACCCTGTGGCCTGGCAACATGTCTGAGATTTGATGGTGGAAACCTGTGGCCTGGCAACATGACTGAGGTTTGATTCTGGAAGACTGTGGCCAGGAACATGACATCTGTTTAGATTGTGGAATACTGTGCCCTGGGATCCTGACTGAGCCTTGGTTCTGCAAACCTGTGGACTGGGAACATGACTAAGGTTTTATTCTGGAACTCGGTAGCCCGGGAACGTAACTGAGGATTGATTCTGGAACCCTGTGGCCTGGGAACATGACTGAGGTTTGTTTCTGGAAGCCTGTTCCCTGGGAACATGACTGAGGTTTGATTCTGCACACCTGTTTCCTGGGAACATGACTGAGGTTTGATTGTTGAAACCTGTGGCCTGCAAACATGAGTGAGGTTTGATTCTGGAACCATGTGTCCTGGGAATATGACTGAGGTTTGATTCTGGAAACCTGTGGCCTGGGAAAATGAGTGAGGTTTCATTGTGGAAACATGTGGCCTGGGATCATGACTGAGGTTTGATGGTGGAACACTAAGGCCTGGAAAAATGAGTGAGGCTTGATTCTGGAACCCTGTGGCCTGGGAAATTGACTGAGGTTTGATGGCACAAACCTGTGGACTGGCAACATGAGTGAGGTTTGATTGTGGAACCCTGTGCTGTTGAAACAGGACTGTGGCCTGGTTCTGGAAACACATGGCCTGGGAACTTGACAATGGTTTGATTGTGGAACCCTGTGTCCTGGGAACATGATTGAGGTTTGATGGAGGAACCCTGTGGCCTGGGAATACGAATGAGGTTTGATTCTGGAAACCATTGTCCTGGGAACATGACTGATGTTAGATTGTGGAATCCTGTGGCCTGGGAACATGACATTGGTTTGGATTTTGGTACTCTGTTGCCTGGGAACATGAAATCGGTTTGATTCTGGAAACCTGTGGCCTGGCAACATGACTGAGGTTTGGTTCTGGATCCCTGTTGCCTGGGAACAAGACTGAGGCGTGATTCTGGAAAACTGTGGCCTTGGAACATGACATCTCTTTAGGTTGTGACATACTGTGCCCTGGGATCCTGACTGAGCCTTGGTTCTGGAACCCTGTGGACTGGGAACAAGAGTGAGGTTTTATTCTGGAACCCGGTAGCCTGGGAACATAACTGAGGATTGATTCTGGAACCCTGTGTCCTGGGAACATGACATCGGTGTATTCTGGAAGCCTGTGTCTTGGGAACATGAGAACGGTTTGATTCTGGAACTCTGTGGCCTGGGAACATGTCTGAGGTTTGATGGTGATAACCTGTGGCGTGGCAACATGACTGAGGTTTGAGTCTGGAAGACTGTGGCCAGGAAACATGATATTGGGTTGATTCTGGAAACCTGTATCCTGGGAACAAGACTGAGGTTTGCTTGTGGAACCCTGTGGCCTCGGAACATTACATCGGTTGGATTCTGGAACGCTGTGGCCTGGGAACATGACTGAGGTTTGATTGTGGAACCCTGTTGCCTGGGAACATTACAGAGATTTGTTTCTGTAAGCCTGTTCCCTGGGAACATGACTGAGGTTTGATTCTGGACACCTGTGGCCTGGGAATATGTCTGAGGTTTGATTGTTGAAACCTGTGGCTTGCGAACATGACTGAGGTTTGATTCTGGATCCATGTGTCCTGGGAATATGACTGAGGTTTGATTCTGGAAACCTGTGGCCTGGGAAAGTCACTTAGGATTCATTGTCGAAACATTTGGCCTGGGATCCTGACTGAGGTTTGATGGTGGAAAACTCTGGCCTGGCAAAATGACTGAGGCTTGATTCTGGAACCCTATGGCCTGGGAACTTGACTGAGGTTTGATGGCAGAAACCTGTTGACTGGCAACATGACTGAGGATTGATTGTGGAACTCTGTGCCCTGGAAACATGACTGTTGTCTGGTACTGGAAAACCATGGCCTGGGAACTTGACATTGGTTTGATTCTGGAACCCTGTGTCCTGGGAACATGATTGAGGTTTGATGGAGGAACCCTGTGTCTTGGGAACAGGACTGAGTTTTGATGGTGGCACCCTGTGGCCTGGTAACATGACTGAGGTTTGATTCTGGAACACTGTGGACAAGGAACATGATATCGGTTTAATTCTGGAACCCTGTGTCCTGGGAACAAGACTGAGGTTTCCTTCTGGACGTCTGTGGGCTGGGAACATGACATCGGTTGGATACTGGAACCCTGTGGCCTGGGAACATGACTGAGGTTTGCTTCTGGAATCCTGTTCCCTGGGAACATGACTGAGTTTTGATTCTGGAACCATGTGTCCTGGGAATATGACTGAGGTTTGATTCTGGACACCTGTGTCCTGGGAACATGACTGAGGTTTGATTGTTGAAACCTGTGGCCTTCGAACATGACTGAGGTTTGATTCTGGAACCATGTGTCCTGGGAATATGACTGAGGTTTGATTCTGGAAACCTGTGGCCTGGGAAAATGACTGAGGTTTCATTGTGGAAACATGTGGCCTGGGATCATGACTGAGGTTTGATGGCAGAACACTCTGGCCTGGCTAAATGACTGAGGCTTGATTCTGCAACCCTGTGTCCTGGGAACTTGACTGAGGTCGGATGGCAGAAACCTGTGGACTGGCAACATGACTGAGGTTTGATTGTGGAACCCTGTGCACGGGGACCATGACTGAGGCCTGATACTGGAACCCCGTGGCGTGGGAACATGACATTGGTTTCATTCTGGAGCCCTGTTTACTGGGAACATGACTGAGGATTGATGGTTGAACCCTGTGTCCTGGCAACATGATTGAGGTTTGATAGTGGAACCCTCAGGCTTGGGAACATGAGTGAGGCTTGATGGTGGAACCCTGTGGCCTGGCAACATGCCTGAGGTTTGATGGTAGAACCCTGTGGCTTGGCAAGATGACTTAGGTTTGATTGTGGACCACTCTGGCCTCGGAACATGACTGAGGCTTGATGGTGGAACCGTGGCCTGGCAACAGGACTGAGGTTTGATTGTGGAACCCTCTGGCCTGGGAATATGACTGAGGTTTAATTGTGGAACCCTGTTGCCTGGGAACATGACTGAGGTTTGTTTCTGGAAGCCTGTTCCCTGGGAACATGACTGAGGTTTGATTCTGGACACCTGTGTCCTGGAAACATGACTGAGGTTTGATTGTTGAAACCTGTGGCCTGCGAACATGACTCAGGTTTGATTCTGGAACCATGTGTCCTGGGAATATGACTGAGGTTTGTTTCTGGAAACATTTGGTCTGGGAAAATGAGTGAGGTTTCATTTTGGAAACATGTGGCCTGGGATCATGACTGAGGTTTGGTTCTGGAAGACTGTAGCCAGGGAATATGATATCGGGTTGATTTTGGAACCCTGTGTCCTGGGAACAAGACTGAGGTTTGCTTCTGGAACCCTGTGGCCTGGGAATATGACATCGGTTGGATTCTGGAACCCTGTGGCCTGGGAACATGACTGAGGTTTGTTTCTGGAAGCCTGTTCCCTGGGAATATGACTGAGGTTTGATTCTGCACACCTGTGTGCTGGGAACATGACTTAGGTTTGATTGTTGAAACCTGTGGCCTGCGAACATGACTCAGGTTTGATTCTGGAACCGTGTGTCCTGGGGATATGACTGAGGTTTGATTCTGGAAACCTTTGGCCTGGGAAAATGACTGAGGTTTCATTGTGGAAGCATGTGGCCTGGGATCATGACTGAGGTTTGATGGTGGAACACTCTGGCCTGGCAAAATGACTGAGGCTTGATTCTGGAACCCTGTGTCCTGGGAACTTGACTGAGGTCGGATGGCAGAAACCTGTGGACTGGCAACATGACTGAGGTTTGATTGTGGAACCTTGTGCACGGGGACCATGACTGAGGCCTGATACTGGAACCCCGTGGCGTGGGAACATGACATTGGTTTGATTCTGGAGCCCTGTTTACTGGGAACATGACTGAGGATTGATGGTTGAACCCTGTGTCCTGGCAACATGATTGAGGTTTGATAGTGGAACCCTCAGGCTTGGGAACATGAGTGAGGCTTGATGGTGGAACCCTGTGGCCTGGCAACATGCCTGAGGTTTGATGGTAGAACCCTGTGGCTTGGCAAGATGACTTAGGTTTGATTGTGGACCACTTTGGCCTCGGAACATGACTGAGGCTTGATGGTGGAACCGTGGCCTGGCAACAGGACTGAGGTTTGATTGTGGAACCCTCTGGCCTGGGAATATGACTGAGCTTTAATTGTGGAACCCTGTTGCCTGGGAACATGACTGGGGTTTGTTTCTGGAAGCCTGTTCCCTGGGAACATGACTGAGGTTTTATTCTGGACACCTCTGTCCTGGAAACATGACTGAGGTTTGATTGTTGAAACCTGTGGTCTGCGAACATGACTCAGGTTTGATTCTGGAACCATGTGTCCTGGGAATATGACTGAGGTTTGTTTCTGGAAACATTTGGTCTGGGAAAATGAGTGAGGTTTCATTGTGGAAACATGTGGCCTGGGATCATGACTGAGGTTTGATGGTGGAACACTCTGGCCTGGCAAAATGACTGAGGCTTGATTCTGGAACCCTGTCGCCTGGGAACTTGACTGAGGTTGGATGGCAGAGACCTGTGGACTGGCAACATGACTGAGGTTTGATTGTGGAACCCTGTGCACGGGGACCATGACTGAGGCCTGATACTGGAACCCCATGGCGTGGGAACATGACTTTGGTTTCATTCTGGAGCCCTGTTTACTGGGAATATGACTGAGGATTGATGGTTGAACCCTGTGGCCTGGCAACATGATTGAGGTTTGATAGTGGAACCCTCAGGCTTGGGAACATGAGTGAGGCTTGATTGTGGAACGATGTGGCCTGGCAATATTCATGAAGTTTGATGGTGGAACCCTGTGGCTTGGCAAGTTGACTTAAGGTTGCTTCTGGAACACTCTAGCCTGGGAACATGACTGAGGCTTGATGGTGGAACCGTGGCCTGGCAACAGGACTGAGGTTTGATTGTGGAACCCTCTGGCCTGGGAATATGACTGAGGTTTAATTGTGGAACCCTGTGGCCTGGCAACATGTCTGAGATTTGATGGTGGAAACCTGTGGCCTGGCAACATGACTGAGGTTTGATTCTGGAAGACTGTGGCCAGGAACATGACATCTGTTTAGATTGTGGAATACTGTGCCCTGGGATCCTGACTGAGCCTTGGTTCTGCAAACCTGTGGACTGGGAACATGACTAAGGTTTTATTCTGGAACTCGGTAGCCCGGGAACGTAACTGAGGATTGATTCTGGAACCCTGTGGCCTGGGAACATGACTGAGGTTTGTTTCTGGAAGCCTGTTCCCTGGGAACATGACTGAGGTTTGATTCTGCACACCTGTTTCCTGGGAACATGACTGAGGTTTGATTGTTGAAACCTGTGGCCTGCAAACATGAGTGAGGTTTGATTCTGGAACCATGTGTCCTGGGAATATGACTGAGGTTTGATTCTGGAAACCTGTGGCCTGGGAAAATGAGTGAGGTTTCATTGTGGAAACATGTGGCCTGGGATCATGACTGAGGTTTGATGGTGGAACACTAAGGCCTGGAAAAATGAGTGAGGCTTGATTCTGGAACCCTGTGGCCTGGGAAATTGACTGAGGTTTGATGGCACAAACCTGTGGACTGGCAACATGAGTGAGGTTTGATTGTGGAACCCTGTGCTGTTGAAACAGGACTGTGGCCTGGTTCTGGAAACACATGGCCTGGGAACTTGACAATGGTTTGATTGTGGAACCCTGTGTCCTGGGAACATGATTGAGGTTTGATGGAGGAACCCTGTGGCCTGGGAATACGAATGAGGTTTGATTCTGGAAACCATTGTCCTGGGAACATGACTGATGTTAGATTGTGGAATCCTGTGGCCTGGGAACATGACATTGGTTTGGATTTTGGTACTCTGTTGCCTGGGAACATGAAATCGGTTTGATTCTGGAAACCTGTGGCCTGGCAACATGACTGAGGTTTGGTTCTGGATCCCTGTTGCCTGGGAACAAGACTGAGGCGTGATTCTGGAAAACTGTGGCCTTGGAACATGACATCTCTTTAGGTTGTGACATACTGTGCCCTGGGATCCTGACTGAGCCTTGGTTCTGGAACCCTGTGGACTGGGAACAAGAGTGAGGTTTTATTCTGGAACCCGGTAGCCTGGGAACATAACTGAGGATTGATTCTGGAACCCTGTGTCCTGGGAACATGACATCGGTGTATTCTGGAAGCCTGTGTCTTGGGAACATGAGAACGGTTTGATTCTGGAACTCTGTGGCCTGGGAACATGTCTGAGGTTTGATGGTGATAACCTGTGGCGTGGCAACATGACTGAGGTTTGAGTCTGGAAGACTGTGGCCAGGAAACATGATATTGGGTTGATTCTGGAAACCTGTATCCTGGGAACAAGACTGAGGTTTGCTTGTGGAACCCTGTGGCCTCGGAACATTACATCGGTTGGATTCTGGAACGCTGTGGCCTGGGAACATGACTGAGGTTTGATTGTGGAACCCTGTTGCCTGGGAACATTACAGAGATTTGTTTCTGTAAGCCTGTTCCCTGGGAACATGACTGAGGTTTGATTCTGGACACCTGTGGCCTGGGAATATGTCTGAGGTTTGATTGTTGAAACCTGTGGCTTGCGAACATGACTGAGGTTTGATTCTGGATCCATGTGTCCTGGGAATATGACTGAGGTTTGATTCTGGAAACCTGTGGCCTGGGAAAGTCACTTAGGATTCATTGTCGAAACATTTGGCCTGGGATCATGACTGAGGTTTGATGGTGGAAAACTCTGGCCTGGCAAAATGACTGAGGCTTGATTCTGGAACCCTATGGCCTGGGAACTTGACTGAGGTTTGATGGCAGAAACCTGTTGACTGGCAACATGACTGAGGATTGATTGTGGAACTCTGTGCCCTGGAAACATGACTGTTGTCTGGTACTGGAAAACCATGGCCTGGGAACTTGACATTGGTTTGATTCTGGAACCCTGTGTCCTGGGAACATGATTGAGGTTTGATGGAGGAACCCTGTGTCTTGGGAACAGGACTGAGTTTTGATGGTGGCACCCTGTGGCCTGGTAACATGACTGAGGTTTGATTCTGGAACACTGTGGACAAGGAACATGATATCGGTTTAATTCTGGAACCCTGTGTCCTGGGAACAAGACTGAGGTTTCCTTCTGGACGTCTGTGGGCTGGGAACATGACATCGGTTGGATACTGGAACCCTGTGGCCTGGGAACATGACTGAGGTTTGCTTCTGGAATCCTGTTCCCTGGGAACATGACTGAGTTTTGATTCTGGAACCATGTGTCCTGGGAATATGACTGAGGTTTGATTCTGGACACCTGTGTCCTGGGAACATGACTGAGGTTTGATTGTTGAAACCTGTGGCCTTCGAACATGACTGAGGTTTGATTCTGGAACCATGTGTCCTGGGAATATGACTGAGGTTTGATTCTGGAAACCTGTGGCCTGGGAAAATGACTGAGGTTTCATTGTGGAAACATGTGGCCTGGGATCATGACTGAGGTTTGATGGCAGAACACTCTGGCCTGGCTAAATGACTGAGGCTTGATTCTGCAACCCTGTGTCCTGGGAACTTGACTGAGGTCGGATGGCAGAAACCTGTGGACTGGCAACATGACTGAGGTTTGATTGTGGAACCCTGTGCACGGGGACCATGACTGAGGCCTGATACTGGAACCCCGTGGCGTGGGAACATGACATTGGTTTCATTCTGGAGCCCTGTTTACTGGGAACATGACTGAGGATTGATGGTTGAACCCTGTGTCCTGGCAACATGATTGAGGTTTGATAGTGGAACCCTCAGGCTTGGGAACATGAGTGAGGCTTGATGGTGGAACCCTGTGGCCTGGCAACATGACTGAGGCTTGATGGTGGAACCGTGGCCTGGCAATAGGACTGAGGTTTGATTGTGGAACCCTCTGGCCTGGGAATATGACTGAGGTTTAATTGTGGAACCCTGTTGCCTGGGAACATGACTGAGGTTTGTTTCTGGAAGCCTGTTCCCTGGGAACATGACTGAGGTTTGATTCTGGACACCTGTGTCCTGGAAACATGACTGAGGTTTGATTGTTGAAACCTGTGGCCTGCGAACATGACTCAGGTTTGATTCTGGAACCATGTGTCCTGGGAATATGACTGAGGTTTGTTTCTGGAAACATTTGGTCTGGGAAAATGAGTGAGGTTTCATTTTGGAAACATGTGGCCTGGGATCATGACTGAGGTTTGGTTCTGGAAGACTGTAGCCAGGGAATATGATATCGGGTTGATTTTGGAACCCTGTGTCCTGGGAACAAGACTGAGGTTTGCTTCTGGAACCCTGTGGCCTGGGAATATGACATCGGTTGGATTCTGGAACCCTGTGGCCTGGGAACATGACTGAGGTTTGTTTCTGGAAGCCTGTTCCCTGGGAATATGACTGAGGTTTGATTCTGCACACCTGTGTGCTGGGAACATGACTTAGGTTTGATTGTTGAAACCTGTGGCCTGCGAACATGACTCAGGTTTGATTCTGGAACCGTGTGTCCTGGGGATATGACTGAGGTTTGATTCTGGAAACCTTTGGCCTGGGAAAATGACTGAGGTTTCATTGTGGAAACATGTGGCCTGGGATCATGACTGAGGTTTGATGGTGGAACACTCTGGCCTGGCTAAATGACTGAGGCTTGATTCTGGAACCCTGTGTCCTGGGAACTTGACTGAGGTCGGATGGCAGAAACCTGTGGACTGGCAACATGACTGAGGTTTGATTGTGGAACCTTGTGCACGGGGACCATGACTGAGGCCTGATACTGGAACCCCGTGGCGTGGGAACATGACATTGGTTTGATTCTGGAGCCCTGTTTACTGGGAACATGACTGAGGATTGATGGTTGAACCCTGTGTCCTGGCAACATGATTGAGGTTTGATAGTGGAACCCTCAGGCTTGGGAACATGAGTGAGGCTTGATGGTGGAACCCTGTGGCCTGGTAACATGCCTGAGGTTTGATGGTAGAACCCTGTGGCTTGGCAAGATGACTTAGGTTTGATTGTGGACCACTCTGGCCTCGGAACATGACTGAGGCTTGATGGTGGAACCGTGGCCTGGCAACAGGACTGAGGTTTGATTGTGGAACCCTCTGGCCTGGGAATATGACTGAGCTTGAATTGTGGAACCCTGTTGCCTGGGAACATGACTGGGGTTTGTTTCTGGAAGCCTGTTCCCTGGGAACATGACTGAGGTTTTATTCTGGACACCTCTGTCCTGGAAACATGACTGAGGTTTGATTGTTGAAACCTGTGGTCTGCGAACATGACTCAGGTTTGATTCTGGAACCATGTGTCCTGGGAATATGACTGAGGTTTGTTTCTGGAAACATTTGGTCTGGGAAAATGAGTGAGGTTTCATTGTGGAAACATGTGGCCTGGGATCATGACTGAGGTTTGATGGTGGAACACTCTGGCCTGGCAAAATGACTGAGGCTTGATTCTGGAACCCTGTCGCCTGGGAACTTGACTGAGGTTGGATGGCAGAGACCTGTGGACTGGCAACATGACTGAGGTTTGATTGTGGAACCCTGTGCACGGGGACCATGACTGAGGCCTGATACTGGAACCCCATGGCGTGGGAACATGACTTTGGTTTCATTCTGGAGCCCTGTTTACTGGGAATATGACTGAGGATTGATGGTTGAACCCTGTGGCCTGGCAACATGATTGAGGTTTGATAGTGGAACCCTCAGGCTTGGGAACATGAGTGAGGCTTGATTGTGGAACGATGTGGCCTGGCAATATTCATGAAGTTTGATGGTGGAACCCTGTGGCTTGGCAAGTTGACTTAAGGTTGCTTCTGGAACACTCTAGCCTGGGAACATGACTGAGGCTTGATGGTGGAACCGTGGCCTGGCAACAGGACTGAGGTTTGATTGTGGAACCCTCTGGCCTGGGAATATGACTGAGGTTTAATTGTGGAACCCTGTGGCCTGGCAACATGTCTGAGATTTGATGGTGGAAACCTGTGGCCTGGCAACATGACTGAGGTTTGATTCTGGAAGACTGTGGCCAGGAACATGACATCTGTTTAGATTGTGGAATACTGTGCCCTGGGATCCTGACTGAGCCTTGGTTCTGCAAACCTGTGGACTGGGAACATGACTAAGGTTTTATTCTGGAACTCGGTAGCCCGGGAACGTAACTGAGGATTGATTCTGGAACCCTGTGGCCTGGGAACAGGACCTCGGTGGATTCTGGAATCCTGTGGCCTGGGAACATGAGAACGCTTTGTTTCTGGAAGCCTGTGGCCTGGGAACATGTCTGAGGTTTTATGGTGGAACCCTGTGGCCTGGCAACGTGACTGAGGTTTGATTCTGGAAGACTGTGGCCAGGGAACATGATATCGGGTTGATTCTGGAACCCAGTGTCCTGGGAAAAAGACTGAGGTTTGCTTCTGGAACCCTGTGGCCTGGGAACATGACATCGGTTGGATTCTGGAGCCCTGTGTCCTGGGAACATGACTGAGGTTTGTTTCTGGAAGCCTGTTCCCTGGGAACATGACTGAGGTTTGATTCTGCACACCTGTTTCCTGGGAACATGACTGAGGTTTGATTGTTGAAACCTGTGGCCTGCAAACATGAGTGAGGTTTGATTCTGGAACCATGTGTCCTGGGAATATGACTGAGGTTTGATTCTGGAAACCTGTGGCCTGGGAAAATGAGTGAGGTTTCATTGTGGAAACATGTGGCCTGGGATCATGACTGAGGTTTGATGGTGGAACACTAAGGCCTGGAAAAATGAGTGAGGCTTGATTCTGGAACCCTGTGGCCTGGGAAATTGACTGAGGTTTGATGGCACAAACCTGTGGACTGGCAACATGAGTGAGGTTTGATTGTGGAACCCTGTGCTGTTGAAACAGGACTGTGGCCTGGTTCTGGAAACACATGGCCTGGGAACTTGACAATGGTTTGATTGTGGAACCCTGTGTCCTGGGAACATGATTGAGGTTTGATGGAGGAACCCTGTGGCCTGGGAATACGAATGAGGTTTGATTCTGGAAACCATTGTCCTGGGAACATGACTGATGTTAGATTGTGGAATCCTGTGGCCTGGGAACATGACATTGGTTTGGATTTTGGTACTCTGTTGCCTGGGAACATGAAATCGGTTTGATTCTGGAAACCTGTGGCCTGGCAACATGACTGAGGTTTGGTTCTGGATCCCTGTTGCCTGGGAACAAGACTGAGGCGTGATTCTGGAAAACTGTGGCCTTGGAACATGACATCTCTTTAGGTTGTGACATACTGTGCCCTGGGATCCTGACTGAGCCTTGGTTCTGGAACCCTGTGGACTGGGAACAAGAGTGAGGTTTTATTCTGGAACCCGGTAGCCTGGGAACATAACTGAGGATTGATTCTGGAACCCTGTGTCCTGGGAACATGACATCGGTGTATTCTGGAAGCCTGTGTCTTGGGAACATGAGAACGGTTTGATTCTGGAACTCTGTGGCCTGGGAACATGTCTGAGGTTTGATGGTGATAACCTGTGGCGTGGCAACATGACTGAGGTTTGAGTCTGGAAGACTGGCCAGGAAACATGATATTGGGTTGATTCTGGAAACCTGTATCCTGGGAAAAAGACTGAGGTTTGCTTGTGGAACCCTGTGGCCTCGGAACATTACATCGGTTGGATTCTGGAACGCTGTCGCCTGGGAACATGACTGAGGTTTGATTGTGGAACCCTGTTGCCTGGGAACATTACAGAGATTTGTTTCTGTAAGCCTGTTCCTGGGAACATGACTGAGGTTTGATTCTGGACACCTGTGGCCTGGGAATATGTCTGAGGTTTGATTGTTGAAACCTGTGGCTTGCGAACATGACTGAGGTTTGATTCTGGATCCATGTGTCCTGGGAATATGACTGAGGTTTGATTCTGGAAACCTGTGGCCTGGGAAAGTCACTTAGGATTCATTGTCGAAACATTTGGCCTGGGATCCTGACTGAGGTTTGATGGTGGAAAACTCTGGCCTGGCAAAATGACTGAGGCTTGATTCTGGAACCCTATGGCCTGGGAACTTGACTGAGGTTTGATGGCAGAAACCTGTTGACTGGCAACATGACTGAGGATTGATTGTGGAACTCTGTGCCCTGGAAACATGACTGTTGTCTGGTACTGGAAAACCATGGCCTGGGAACTTGACATTGGTTTGATTCTGGAACCCTGTGTCCTGGGAACATGATTGAGGTTTGATGGAGGAACCCTGTGTCTTGGGAACAGGACTGAGTTTTGATGGTGGCACCCTGTGGCCTGGTAACATGACTGAGGTTTGATTCTGGAACACTGTGGACAAGGAACATGATATCGGTTTAATTCTGGAACCCTGTGTCCTGGGAACAAGACTGAGGTTTCCTTCTGGACGTCTGTGGGCTGGGAACATGACATCGGTTGGATACTGGAACCCTGTGGCCTGGGAACATGACTGAGGTTTGCTTCTGGAATCCTGTTCCCTGGGAACATGACTGAGTTTTGATTCTGGAACCATGTGTCCTGGGAATATGACTGAGGTTTGATTCTGGACACCTGTGTCCTGGAAACATGACTGAGGTTTGATTGTTGAAACCTGTGGCCTGCGAACATGACTCAGGTTTGATTCTGGAACCATGTGTCCTGGGAATATGACTGAGGTTTGTTTCTGGAAACATTTGGTCTGGGAAAATGAGTGAGGTTTCATTTTGGAAACATGTGGCCTGGGATCATGACTGAGGTTTGGTTCTGGAAGACTGTAGCCAGGGAATATGATATCGGGTTGATTTTGGAACCCTGTGTCCTGGGAACAAGACTGAGGTTTGCTTCTGGAACCCTGTGGCCTGGGAATATGACATCGGTTGGATTCTGGAACCCTGTGGCCTGGGAACATGACTGAGGTTTGTTTCTGGAAGCCTGTTCCCTGGGAATATGACTGAGGTTTGATTCTGCACACCTGTGTGCTGGGAACATGACTTAGGTTTGATTGTTGAAACCTGTGGCCTGCGAACATGACTCAGGTTTGATTCTGGAACCGTGTGTCCTGGGGATATGACTGAGGTTTGATTCTGGAAACCTTTGGCCTGGGAAAATGACTGAGGTTTCATTGTGGAAACATGTGGCCTGGGATCATGACTGAGGTTTGATGGTGGAACACTCTGGCCTGGCTAAATGACTGAGGCTTGATTCTGGAACCCTGTGTCCTGGGAACTTGACTGAGGTCGGATGGCAGAAACCTGTGGACTGGCAACATGACTGAGGTTTGATTGTGGAACCTTGTGCACGGGGACCATGACTGAGGCCTGATACTGGAACCCCGTGGCGTGGGAACATGACATTGGTTTGATTCTGGAGCCCTGTTTACTGGGAACATGACTGAGGATTGATGGTTGAACCCTGTGTCCTGGCAACATGATTGAGGTTTGATAGTGGAACCCTCAGGCTTGGGAACATGAGTGAGGCTTGATGGTGGAACCCTGTGGCCTGGTAACATGCCTGAGGTTTGATGGTAGAACCCTGTGGCTTGGCAAGATGACTTAGGTTTGATTGTGGACCACTCTGGCCTCGGAACATGACTGAGGCTTGATGGTGGAACCGTGGCCTGGCAACAGGACTGAGGTTTGATTGTGGAACCCTCTGGCCTGGGAATATGACTGAGCTTGAATTGTGGAACCCTGTTGCCTGGGAACATGACTGGGGTTTGTTTCTGGAAGCCTGTTCCCTGGGAACATGACTGAGGTTTTATTCTGGACACCTCTGTCCTGGAAACATGACTGAGGTTTGATTGTTGAAACCTGTGGTCTGCGAACATGACTCAGGTTTGATTCTGGAACCATGTGTCCTGGGAATATGACTGAGGTTTGTTTCTGGAAACATTTGGTCTGGGAAAATGAGTGAGGTTTCATTGTGGAAACATGTGGCCTGGGATCATGACTGAGGTTTGATGGTGGAACACTCTGGCCTGGCAAAATGACTGAGGCTTGATTCTGGAACCCTGTCGCCTGGGAACTTGACTGAGGTTGGATGGCAGAGACCTGTGGACTGGCAACATGACTGAGGTTTGATTGTGGAACCCTGTGCACGGGGACCATGACTGAGGCCTGATACTGGAACCCCATGGCGTGGGAACATGACTTTGGTTTCATTCTGGAGCCCTGTTTACTGGGAATATGACTGAGGATTGATGGTTGAACCCTGTGGCCTGGCAACATGATTGAGGTTTGATAGTGGAACCCTCAGGCTTGGGAACATGAGTGAGGCTTGATTGTGGAACGATGTGGCCTGGCAATATTCATGAAGTTTGATGGTGGAACCCTGTGGCTTGGCAAGTTGACTTAAGGTTGCTTCTGGAACACTCTAGCCTGGGAACATGACTGAGGCTTGATGGTGGAACCGTGGCCTGGCAACAGGACTGAGGTTTGATTGTGGAACCCTCTGGCCTGGGAATATGACTGAGGTTTAATTGTGGAACCCTGTGGCCTGGCAACATGTCTGAGATTTGATGGTGGAAACCTGTGGCCTGGCAACATGACTGAGGTTTGATTCTGGAAGACTGTGGCCAGGAACATGACATCTGTTTAGATTGTGGAATACTGTGCCCTGGGATCCTGACTGAGCCTTGGTTCTGCAAACCTGTGGACTGGGAACATGACTAAGGTTTTATTCTGGAACTCGGTAGCCCGGGAACGTAACTGAGGATTGATTCTGGAACCCTGTGGCCTGGGAACAGGACCTCGGTGGATTCTGGAATCCTGTGGCCTGGGAACATGAGAACGCTTTGTTTCTGGAAGCCTGTGGCCTGGGAACATGTCTGAGGTTTTATGGTGGAACCCTGTGGCCTGGCAACGTGACTGAGGTTTGATTCTGGAAGACTGTGGCCAGGGAACATGATATCGGGTTGATTCTGGAACCCAGTGTCCTGGGAAAAAGACTGAGGTTTGCTTCTGGAACCCTGTGGCCTGGGAACATGACATCGGTTGGATTCTGGAGCCCTGTGTCCTGGGAACATGACTGAGGTTTGTTTCTGGAAGCCTGTTCCCTGGGAACATGACTGAGGTTTGATTCTGCACACCTGTTTCCTGGGAACATGACTGAGGTTTGATTGTTGAAACCTGTGGCCTGCAAACATGAGTGAGGTTTGATTCTGGAACCATGTGTCCTGGGAATATGACTGAGGTTTGATTCTGGAAACCTGTGGCCTGGGAAAATGAGTGAGGTTTCATTGTGGAAACATGTGGCCTGGGATCATGACTGAGGTTTGATGGTGGAACACTAAGGCCTGGAAAAATGAGTGAGGCTTGATTCTGGAACCCTGTGGCCTGGGAAATTGACTGAGGTTTGATGGCACAAACCTGTGGACTGGCAACATGAGTGAGGTTTGATTGTGGAACCCTGTGCTGTTGAAACAGGACTGTGGCCTGGTTCTGGAAACACATGGCCTGGGAACTTGACAATGGTTTGATTGTGGAACCCTGTGTCCTGGGAACATGATTGAGGTTTGATGGAGGAACCCTGTGGCCTGGGAATACGAATGAGGTTTGATTCTGGAAACCATTGTCCTGGGAACATGACTGATGTTAGATTGTGGAATCCTGTGGCCTGGGAACATGACATTGGTTTGGATTTTGGTACTCTGTTGCCTGGGAACATGAAATCGGTTTGATTCTGGAAACCTGTGGCCTGGCAACATGACTGAGGTTTGGTTCTGGATCCCTGTTGCCTGGGAACAAGACTGAGGCGTGATTCTGGAAAACTGTGGCCTTGGAACATGACATCTCTTTAGGTTGTGACATACTGTGCCCTGGGATCCTGACTGAGCCTTGGTTCTGGAACCCTGTGGACTGGGAACAAGAGTGAGGTTTTATTCTGGAACCCGGTAGCCTGGGAACATAACTGAGGATTGATTCTGGAACCCTGTGTCCTGGGAACATGACATCGGTGTATTCTGGAAGCCTGTGTCTTGGGAACATGAGAACGGTTTGATTCTGGAACTCTGTGGCCTGGGAACATGTCTGAGGTTTGATGGTGATAACCTGTGGCGTGGCAACATGACTGAGGTTTGAGTCTGGAAGACTGTGGCCAGGAAACATGATATTGGGTTGATTCTGGAAACCTGTATCCTGGGAACAAGACTGAGGTTTGCTTGTGGAACCCTGTGGCCTCGGAACATTACATCGGTTGGATTCTGGAACGCTGTGGCCTGGGAACATGACTGAGGTTTGATTGTGGAACCCTGTTGCCTGGGAACATTACAGAGATTTGTTTCTGTAAGCCTGTTCCCTGGGAACATGACTGAGGTTTGATTCTGGACACCTGTGGCCTGGGAATATGTCTGAGGTTTGATTGTTGAAACCTGTGGCTTGCGAACATGACTGAGGTTTGATTCTGGATCCATGTGTCCTGGGAATATGACTGAGGTTTGATTCTGGAAACCTGTGGCCTGGGAAAGTCACTTAGGATTCATTGTCGAAACATTTGGCCTGGGATCATGACTGAGGTTTGATGGTGGAAAACTCTGGCCTGGCAAAATGACTGAGGCTTGATTCTGGAACCCTATGGCCTGGGAACTTGACTGAGGTTTGATGGCAGAAACCTGTTGACTGGCAACATGACTGAGGATTGATTGTGGAACTCTGTGCCCTGGAAACATGACTGTTGTCTGGTACTGGAAAACCATGGCCTGGGAACTTGACATTGGTTTGATTCTGGAACCCTGTGTCCTGGGAACATGATTGAGGTTTGATGGAGGAACCCTGTGTCTTGGGAACAGGACTGAGTTTTGATGGTGGCACCCTGTGGCCTGGTAACATGACTGAGGTTTGATTCTGGAACACTGTGGACAAGGAACATGATATCGGTTTAATTCTGGAACCCTGTGTCCTGGGAACAAGACTGAGGTTTCCTTCTGGACGTCTGTGGGCTGGGAACATGACATCGGTTGGATACTGGAACCCTGTGGCCTGGGAACATGACTGAGGTTTGCTTCTGGAATCCTGTTCCCTGGGAACATGACTGAGTTTTGATTCTGGAACCATGTGTCCTGGGAATATGACTGACGTTTGATTCTGGACACCTGTGTCCTGGGAACATGACTGAGGTTTGATTGTTGAAACCTGTGGCCTTCGAACATGACTGAGGTTTGATTCTGGAACCATGTGTCCTGGGAATATGACTGAGGTTTGATTCTGGAAACCTGTGGCCTGGGAAAATGACTGAGGTTTCATTGTGGAAACATGTGGCCTGGGATCATGACTGAGGTTTGATGGTGGAACACTCTGGCCTGGCTAAATGACTGAGGCTTAATTCTGCAACCCTGTGTCCTGGGAACTTGACTGAGGTCGGATGGCAGAAACCTGTGGACTGGCAACATGACTGAGGTTTGATTGTGGAACCCTGTGCACGGGGACCATGACTGAGGCCTGATACTGGAACCCCGTGGCGTGGGAACATGACATTGGTTTCATTCTGGAGCCCTGTTTACTGGGAACATGACTGAGGATTGATGGTTGAACCCTGTGTCCTGGCAACATGATTGAGGTTTGATAGTGGAACCCTCAGGCTTGGGAACATGAGTGAGGCTTGATGGTGGAACCCTGTGGCCTGGCAACATGACTGAGGCTTGATGGTGGAACCGTGGCCTGGCAACAGGACTGAGGTTTGATTGTGGAACCCTCTGGCCTGGGAATATGACTGAGGTTTAATTGTGGAACCCTGTTGCCTGGGAACATGACTGAGGTTTGTTTCTGGAAGCCTGTTCCCTGGGAACATGACTGAGGTTTGATTCTGGACACCTGTGTCCTGGAAACATGACTGAGGTTTGATTGTTGAAACCTGTGGCCTGCGAACATGACTCAGGTTTGATTCTGGAACCATGTGTCCTGGGAATATGACTGAGGTTTGTTTCTGGAAACATTTGGTCTGGGAAAATGAGTGAGGTTTCATTTTGGAAACATGTGGCCTGGGATCATGACTGAGGTTTGGTTCTGGAAGACTGTAGCCAGGGAATATGATATCGGGTTGATTTTGGAACCCTGTGTCCTGGGAACAAGACTGAGGTTTGCTTCTGGAACCCTGTGGCCTGGGAATATGACATCGGTTGGATTCTGGAACCCTGTGGCCTGGGAACATGACTGAGGTTTGTTTCTGGAAGCCTGTTCCCTGGGAATATGACTGAGGTTTGATTCTGCACACCTGTGTGCTGGGAACATGACTTAGGTTTGATTGTTGAAACCTGTGGCCTGCGAACATGACTCAGGTTTGATTCTGGAACCGTGTGTCCTGGGGATATGACTGAGGTTTGATTCTGGAAACCTTTGGCCTGGGAAAATGACTGAGGTTTCATTGTGGAAACATGTGGCCTGGGATCATGACTGAGGTTTGATGGTGGAACACTCTGGCCTGGCTAAATGACTGAGGCTTGATTCTGGAACCCTGTGTCCTGGGAACTTGACTGAGGTCGGATGGCAGAAACCTGTGGACTGGCAACATGACTGAGGTTTGATTGTGGAACCTTGTGCACGGGGACCATGACTGAGGCCTGATACTGGAACCCCGTGGCGTGGGAACATGACATTGGTTTGATTCTGGAGCCCTGTTTACTGGGAACATGACTGAGGATTGATGGTTGAACCCTGTGTCCTGGCAACATGATTGAGGTTTGATAGTGGAACCCTCAGGCTTGGGAACATGAGTGAGGCTTGATGGTGGAACCCTGTGGCCTGGTAACATGCCTGAGGTTTGATGGTAGAACCCTGTGGCTTGGCAAGATGACTTAGGTTTGATTGTGGACCACTCTGGCCTCGGAACATGACTGAGGCTTGATGGTGGAACCGTGGCCTGGCAACAGGACTGAGGTTTGATTGTGGAACCCTCTGGCCTGGGAATATGACTGAGCTTGAATTGTGGAACCCTGTTGCCTGGGAACATGACTGGGGTTTGTTTCTGGAAGCCTGTTCCCTGGGAACATGACTGAGGTTTTATTCTGGACACCTCTGTCCTGGAAACATGACTGAGGTTTGATTGTTGAAACCTGTGGTCTGCGAACATGACTCAGGTTTGATTCTGGAACCATGTGTCCTGGGAATATGACTGAGGTTTGTTTCTGGAAACATTTGGTCTGGGAAAATGAGTGAGGTTTCATTGTGGAAACATGTGGCCTGGGATCATGACTGAGGTTTGATGGTGGAACACTCTGGCCTGGCAAAATGACTGAGGCTTGATTCTGGAACCCTGTCGCCTGGGAACTTGACTGAGGTTGGATGGCAGAGACCTGTGGACTGGCAACATGACTGAGGTTTGATTGTGGAACCCTGTGCACGGGGACCATGACTGAGGCCTGATACTGGAACCCCATGGCGTGGGAACATGACTTTGGTTTCATTCTGGAGCCCTGTTTACTGGGAATATGACTGAGGATTGATGGTTGAACCCTGTGGCCTGGCAACATGATTGAGGTTTGATAGTGGAACCCTCAGGCTTGGGAACATGAGTGAGGCTTGATTGTGGAACGATGTGGCCTGGCAATATTCATGAAGTTTGATGGTGGAACCCTGTGGCTTGGCAAGTTGACTTAAGGTTGCTTCTGGAACACTCTAGCCTGGGAACATGACTGAGGCTTGATGGTGGAACCGTGGCCTGGCAACAGGACTGAGGTTTGATTGTGGAACCCTCTGGCCTGGGAATATGACTGAGGTTTAATTGTGGAACCCTGTGGCCTGGCAACATGTCTGAGATTTGATGGTGGAAACCTGTGGCCTGGCAACATGACTGAGGTTTGATTCTGGAAGACTGTGGCCAGGAACATGACATCTGTTTAGATTGTGGAATACTGTGCCCTGGGATCCTGACTGAGCCTTGGTTCTGCAAACCTGTGGACTGGGAACATGACTAAGGTTTTATTCTGGAACTCGGTAGCCCGGGAACGTAACTGAGGATTGATTCTGGAACCCTGTGGCCTGGGAACAGGACCTCGGTGGATTCTGGAATCCTGTGGCCTGGGAACATGAGAACGCTTTGTTTCTGGAAGCCTGTGGCCTGGGAACATGTCTGAGGTTTTATGGTGGAACCCTGTGGCCTGGCAACGTGACTGAGGTTTGATTCTGGAAGACTGTGGCCAGGGAACATGATATCGGGTTGATTCTGGAACCCAGTGTCCTGGGAAAAAGACTGAGGTTTGCTTCTGGAACCCTGTGGCCTGGGAACATGACATCGGTTGGATTCTGGAGCCCTGTGTCCTGGGAACATGACTGAGGTTTGTTTCTGGAAGCCTGTTCCCTGGGAACATGACTGAGGTTTGATTCTGCACACCTGTTTCCTGGGAACATGACTGAGGTTTGATTGTTGAAACCTGTGGCCTGCAAACATGAGTGAGGTTTGATTCTGGAACCATGTGTCCTGGGAATATGACTGAGGTTTGATTCTGGAAACCTGTGGCCTGGGAAAATGAGTGAGGTTTCATTGTGGAAACATGTGGCCTGGGATCATGAGTGAGGTTTGATGGTGGAACACTAAGGCCTGGAAAAATGAGTGAGGCTTGATTCTGGAACCCTGTGGCCTGGGAAATTGACTGAGGTTTGATGGCACAAACCTGTGGACTGGCAACATGAGTGAGGTTTGATTGTGGAACCCTGTGCGGTTGAAACAGGACTGTGGCCTGGTTCTGGAAACACATGGCCTGGGAACTTGACAATGGTTTGATTGTGGAACCCTGTGTCCTGGGAACATGATTGAGGTTTGATGGAGGAACCCTGTGGCCTGGGAATACGAATGAGGTTTGATTCTGGAAACCATTGTCCTGGGAACATGACTGATGTTAGATTGTGGAATCCTGTGGCCTGGGAACATGACATTGGTTTGGATTTTGGTACTCTGTTGCCTGGGAACATGAAATCGGTTTGATTCTGGAAACCTGTGGCCTGGCAACATGACTGAGGTTTGGTTCTGGATCCCTGTTGCCTGGGAACAAGACTGAGGCGTGATTCTGGAAAACTGTGGCCTTGGAACATGACATCTCTTTAGATTGTGACATACTGTGCCCTGGGATCCTGACTGAGCCTTGGTTCTGGAACCCTGTGGACTGGGAACAAGAGTGAGGTTTTATTCTGGAACCCGGTAGCCTGGGAACATAACTGAGGATTGATTCTGGAAGCCTGTGTCCTGGGAACATGACATCGGTGTATTCTGGAAGCCTGTGTCTTGGGAACATGAGAACGGTTTGATTCTGGAACTCTGTGGCCTGGGAACATGTCTGAGGTTTGATGGTGATAACCTGTGGCGTGGCAACATGACTGAGGTTTGAGTCTGGAAGACTGTGGCCAGGAAACATGATATTGGGTTGATTCTGGAAACCTGTATCCTGGGAACAAGACTGAGGTTTGCTTGTGGAACCCTGTGGCCTCGGAACATTACATCGGTTGGATTCTGGAACGCTGTGGCCTGGGAACATGACTGAGGTTTGATTGTGGAACCCTGTTGCCTGGGAACATTACAGAGATTTGTTTCTGTAAGCCTGTTCCCTGGGAACATGACTGAGGTTTGATTCTGGACACCTGTGGCCTGGGAATATGTCTGAGGTTTGATTGTTGAAACCTGTGGCTTGCGAACATGACTGAGGTTTGATTCTGGATCCATGTGTCCTGGGAATATGACTGAGGTTTGATTCTGGAAACCTGTGGCCTGGGAAAGTCACTTAGGATTCATTGTCGAAACATTTGGCCTGGGATCCTGACTGAGGTTTGATGGTGGAAAACTCTGGCCTGGCAAAATGACTGAGGCTTGATTCTGGAACCCTATGGCCTGGGAACTTGACTGAGGTTTGATGGCAGAAACCTGTTGACTGGCAACATGACTGAGGATTGATTGTGGAACTCTGTGCCCTGGAAACATGACTGTTGTCTGGTACTGGAAAACCATGGCCTGGGAACTTGACATTGGTTTGATTCTGGAACCCTGTGTCCTGGGAACATGATTGAGGTTTGATGGAGGAACCCTGTGTCTTGGGAACAGGACTGAGTTTTGATGGTGGCACCCTGTGGCCTGGTAACATGACTGAGGTTTGATTCTGGAACACTGTGGACAAGGAACATGATATCGGTTTAATTCTGGAACCCTGTGTCCTGGGAACAAGACTGAGGTTTCCTTCTGGACGTCTGTGGGCTGGGAACATGACATCGGTTGGATACTGGAACCCTGTGGCCTGGGAACATGACTGAGGTTTGCTTCTGGAATCCTGTTCCCTGGGAACATGACTGAGTTTTGATTCTGGAACCATGTGTCCTGGGAATATGACTGAGGTTTGATTCTGGACACCTGTGTCCTGGGAACATGACTGAGGTTTGATTGTTGAAACCTGTGGCCTTCGAACATGACTGAGGTTTGATTCTGGAACCATGTGTCCTGGGAATATGACTGAGGTTTGATTCTGGAAACCTGTGGCCTGGGAAAATGACTGAGGTTTCATTGTGGAAACATGTGGCCTGGGATCATGACTGAGGTTTGATGGCAGAACACTCTGGCCTGGCTAAATGACTGAGGCTTGATTCTGCAACCCTGTGTCCTGGGAACTTGACTGAGGTCGGATGGCAGAAACCTGTGGACTGGCAACATGACTGAGGTTTGATTGTGGAACCCTGTGCACGGGGACCATGACTGAGGCCTGATACTGGAACCCCGTGGCGTGGGAACATGACATTGGTTTCATTCTGGAGCCCTGTTTACTGGGAACATGACTGAGGATTGATGGTTGAACCCTGTGTCCTGGCAACATGATTGAGGTTTGATAGTGGAACCCTCAGGCTTGGGAACATGAGTGAGGCTTGATGGTGGAACCCTGTGGCCTGGCAACATGCCTGAGGTTTGATGGTAGAACCCTGTGGCTTGGCAAGATGACTTAGGTTTGATTGTGGACCACTCTGGCCTCGGAACATGACTGAGGCTTGATGGTGGAACCGTGGCCTGGCAACAGGACTGAGGTTTGATTGTGGAACCCTCTGGCCTGGGAATATGACTGAGGTTTAATTGTGGAACCCTGTTGCCTGGGAACATGACTGAGGTTTGTTTCTGGAAGCCTGTTCCCTGGGAACATGACTGAGGTTTGATTCTGGACACCTGTGTCCTGGAAACATGACTGAGGTTTGATTGTTGAAACCTGTGGCCTGCGAACATGACTCAGGTTTGATTCTGGAACCATGTGTCCTGGGAATATGACTGAGGTTTGTTTCTGGAAACATTTGGTCTGGGAAAATGAGTGAGGTTTCATTTTGGAAACATGTGGCCTGGGATCATGACTGAGGTTTGGTTCTGGAAGACTGTAGCCAGGGAATATGATATCGGGTTGATTTTGGAACCCTGTGTCCTGGGAACAAGACTGAGGTTTGCTTCTGGAACCCTGTGGCCTGGGAATATGACATCGGTTGGATTCTGGAACCCTGTGGCCTGGGAACATGACTGAGGTTTGTTTCTGGAAGCCTGTTCCCTGGGAATATGACTGAGGTTTGATTCTGCACACCTGTGTGCTGGGAACATGACTTAGGTTTGATTGTTGAAACCTGTGGCCTGCGAACATGACTCAGGTTTGATTCTGGAACCGTGTGTCCTGGGGATATGACTGAGGTTTGATTCTGGAAACCTTTGGCCTGGGAAAATGACTGAGGTTTCATTGTGGAAGCATGTGGCCTGGGATCATGACTGAGGTTTGATGGTGGAACACTCTGGCCTGGCAAAATGACTGAGGCTTGATTCTGGAACCCTGTGTCCTGGGAACTTGACTGAGGTCGGATGGCAGAAACCTGTGGACTGGCAACATGACTGAGGTTTGATTGTGGAACCTTGTGCACGGGGACCATGACTGAGGCCTGATACTGGAACCCCGTGGCGTGGGAACATGACATTGGTTTGATTCTGGAGCCCTGTTTACTGGGAACATGACTGAGGATTGATGGTTGAACCCTGTGTCCTGGCAACATGATTGAGGTTTGATAGTGGAACCCTCAGGCTTGGGAACATGAGTGAGGCTTGATGGTGGAACCCTGTGGCCTGGCAACATGCCTGAGGTTTGATGGTAGAACCCTGTGGCTTGGCAAGATGACTTAGGTTTGATTGTGGACCACTTTGGCCTCGGAACATGACTGAGGCTTGATGGTGGAACCGTGGCCTGGCAACAGGACTGAGGTTTGATTGTGGAACCCTCTGGCCTGGGAATATGACTGAGCTTTAATTGTGGAACCCTGTTGCCTGGGAACATGACTGGGGTTTGTTTCTGGAAGCCTGTTCCCTGGGAACATGACTGAGGTTTTATTCTGGACACCTCTGTCCTGGAAACATGACTGAGGTTTGATTGTTGAAACCTGTGGTCTGCGAACATGACTCAGGTTTGATTCTGGAACCATGTGTCCTGGGAATATGACTGAGGTTTGTTTCTGGAAACATTTGGTCTGGGAAAATGAGTGAGGTTTCATTGTGGAAACATGTGGCCTGGGATCATGACTGAGGTTTGATGGTGGAACACTCTGGCCTGGCAAAATGACTGAGGCTTGATTCTGGAACCCTGTCGCCTGGGAACTTGACTGAGGTTGGATGGCAGAGACCTGTGGACTGGCAACATGACTGAGGTTTGATTGTGGAACCCTGTGCACGGGGACCATGACTGAGGCCTGATACTGGAACCCCATGGCGTGGGAACATGACTTTGGTTTCATTCTGGAGCCCTGTTTACTGGGAATATGACTGAGGATTGATGGTTGAACCCTGTGGCCTGGCAACATGATTGAGGTTTGATAGTGGAACCCTCAGGCTTGGGAACATGAGTGAGGCTTGATTGTGGAACGATGTGGCCTGGCAATATTCATGAAGTTTGATGGTGGAACCCTGTGGCTTGGCAAGTTGACTTAAGGTTGCTTCTGGAACACTCTAGCCTGGGAACATGACTGAGGCTTGATGGTGGAACCGTGGCCTGGCAACAGGACTGAGGTTTGATTGTGGAACCCTCTGGCCTGGGAATATGACTGAGGTTTAATTGTGGAACCCTGTGGCCTGGCAACATGTCTGAGATTTGATGGTGGAAACCTGTGGCCTGGCAACATGACTGAGGTTTGATTCTGGAAGACTGTGGCCAGGAACATGACATCTGTTTAGATTGTGGAATACTGTGCCCTGGGATCCTGACTGAGCCTTGGTTCTGCAAACCTGTGGACTGGGAACATGACTAAGGTTTTATTCTGGAACTCGGTAGCCCGGGAACGTAACTGAGGATTGATTCTGGAACCCTGTGGCCTGGGAACATGACTGAGGTTTGTTTCTGGAAGCCTGTTCCCTGGGAACATGACTGAGGTTTGATTCTGCACACCTGTTTCCTGGGAACATGACTGAGGTTTGATTGTTGAAACCTGTGGCCTGCAAACATGAGTGAGGTTTGATTCTGGAACCATGTGTCCTGGGAATATGACTGAGGTTTGATTCTGGAAACCTGTGGCCTGGGAAAATGAGTGAGGTTTCATTGTGGAAACATGTGGCCTGGGATCATGACTGAGGTTTGATGGTGGAACACTAAGGCCTGGAAAAATGAGTGAGGCTTGATTCTGGAACCCTGTGGCCTGGGAAATTGACTGAGGTTTGATGGCACAAACCTGTGGACTGGCAACATGAGTGAGGTTTGATTGTGGAACCCTGTGCTGTTGAAACAGGACTGTGGCCTGGTTCTGGAAACACATGGCCTGGGAACTTGACAATGGTTTGATTGTGGAACCCTGTGTCCTGGGAACATGATTGAGGTTTGATGGAGGAACCCTGTGGCCTGGGAATACGAATGAGGTTTGATTCTGGAAACCATTGTCCTGGGAACATGACTGATGTTAGATTGTGGAATCCTGTGGCCTGGGAACATGACATTGGTTTGGATTTTGGTACTCTGTTGCCTGGGAACATGAAATCGGTTTGATTCTGGAAACCTGTGGCCTGGCAACATGACTGAGGTTTGGTTCTGGATCCCTGTTGCCTGGGAACAAGACTGAGGCGTGATTCTGGAAAACTGTGGCCTTGGAACATGACATCTCTTTAGGTTGTGACATACTGTGCCCTGGGATCCTGACTGAGCCTTGGTTCTGGAACCCTGTGGACTGGGAACAAGAGTGAGGTTTTATTCTGGAACCCGGTAGCCTGGGAACATAACTGAGGATTGATTCTGGAACCCTGTGTCCTGGGAACATGACATCGGTGTATTCTGGAAGCCTGTGTCTTGGGAACATGAGAACGGTTTGATTCTGGAACTCTGTGGCCTGGGAACATGTCTGAGGTTTGATGGTGATAACCTGTGGCGTGGCAACATGACTGAGGTTTGAGTCTGGAAGACTGTGGCCAGGAAACATGATATTGGGTTGATTCTGGAAACCTGTATCCTGGGAACAAGACTGAGGTTTGCTTGTGGAACCCTGTGGCCTCGGAACATTACATCGGTTGGATTCTGGAACGCTGTGGCCTGGGAACATGACTGAGGTTTGATTGTGGAACCCTGTTGCCTGGGAACATTACAGAGATTTGTTTCTGTAAGCCTGTTCCCTGGGAACATGACTGAGGTTTGATTCTGGACACCTGTGGCCTGGGAATATGTCTGAGGTTTGATTGTTGAAACCTGTGGCTTGCGAACATGACTGAGGTTTGATTCTGGATCCATGTGTCCTGGGAATATGACTGAGGTTTGATTCTGGAAACCTGTGGCCTGGGAAAGTCACTTAGGATTCATTGTCGAAACATTTGGCCTGGGATCATGACTGAGGTTTGATGGTGGAAAACTCTGGCCTGGCAAAATGACTGAGGCTTGATTCTGGAACCCTATGGCCTGGGAACTTGACTGAGGTTTGATGGCAGAAACCTGTTGACTGGCAACATGACTGAGGATTGATTGTGGAACTCTGTGCCCTGGAAACATGACTGTTGTCTGGTACTGGAAAACCATGGCCTGGGAACTTGACATTGGTTTGATTCTGGAACCCTGTGTCCTGGGAACATGATTGAGGTTTGATGGAGGAACCCTGTGTCTTGGGAACAGGACTGAGTTTTGATGGTGGCACCCTGTGGCCTGGTAACATGACTGAGGTTTGATTCTGGAACACTGTGGACAAGGAACATGATATCGGTTTAATTCTGGAACCCTGTGTCCTGGGAACAAGACTGAGGTTTCCTTCTGGACGTCTGTGGGCTGGGAACATGACATCGGTTGGATACTGGAACCCTGTGGCCTGGGAACATGACTGAGGTTTGCTTCTGGAATCCTGTTCCCTGGGAACATGACTGAGTTTTGATTCTGGAACCATGTGTCCTGGGAATATGACTGAGGTTTGATTCTGGACACCTGTGTCCTGGGAACATGACTGAGGTTTGATTGTTGAAACCTGTGGCCTTCGAACATGACTGAGGTTTGATTCTGGAACCATGTGTCCTGGGAATATGACTGAGGTTTGATTCTGGAAACCTGTGGCCTGGGAAAATGACTGAGGTTTCATTGTGGAAACATGTGGCCTGGGATCATGACTGAGGTTTGATGGCAGAACACTCTGGCCTGGCTAAATGACTGAGGCTTGATTCTGCAACCCTGTGTCCTGGGAACTTGACTGAGGTCGGATGGCAGAAACCTGTGGACTGGCAACATGACTGAGGTTTGATTGTGGAACCCTGTGCACGGGGACCATGACTGAGGCCTGATACTGGAACCCCGTGGCGTGGGAACATGACATTGGTTTCATTCTGGAGCCCTGTTTACTGGGAACATGACTGAGGATTGATGGTTGAACCCTGTGTCCTGGCAACATGATTGAGGTTTGATAGTGGAACCCTCAGGCTTGGGAACATGAGTGAGGCTTGATGGTGGAACCCTGTGGCCTGGCAACATGACTGAGGCTTGATGGTGGAACCGTGGCCTGGCAATAGGACTGAGGTTTGATTGTGGAACCCTCTGGCCTGGGAATATGACTGAGGTTTAATTGTGGAACCCTGTTGCCTGGGAACATGACTGAGGTTTGTTTCTGGAAGCCTGTTCCCTGGGAACATGACTGAGGTTTGATTCTGGACACCTGTGTCCTGGAAACATGACTGAGGTTTGATTGTTGAAACCTGTGGCCTGCGAACATGACTCAGGTTTGATTCTGGAACCATGTGTCCTGGGAATATGACTGAGGTTTGTTTCTGGAAACATTTGGTCTGGGAAAATGAGTGAGGTTTCATTTTGGAAACATGTGGCCTGGGATCATGACTGAGGTTTGGTTCTGGAAGACTGTAGCCAGGGAATATGATATCGGGTTGATTTTGGAACCCTGTGTCCTGGGAACAAGACTGAGGTTTGCTTCTGGAACCCTGTGGCCTGGGAATATGACATCGGTTGGATTCTGGAACCCTGTGGCCTGGGAACATGACTGAGGTTTGTTTCTGGAAGCCTGTTCCCTGGGAATATGACTGAGGTTTGATTCTGCACACCTGTGTGCTGGGAACATGACTTAGGTTTGATTGTTGAAACCTGTGGCCTGCGAACATGACTCAGGTTTGATTCTGGAACCGTGTGTCCTGGGGATATGACTGAGGTTTGATTCTGGAAACCTTTGGCCTGGGAAAATGACTGAGGTTTCATTGTGGAAACATGTGGCCTGGGATCATGACTGAGGTTTGATGGTGGAACACTCTGGCCTGGCTAAATGACTGAGGCTTGATTCTGGAACCCTGTGTCCTGGGAACTTGACTGAGGTCGGATGGCAGAAACCTGTGGACTGGCAACATGACTGAGGTTTGATTGTGGAACCTTGTGCACGGGGACCATGACTGAGGCCTGATACTGGAACCCCGTGGCGTGGGAACATGACATTGGTTTGATTCTGGAGCCCTGTTTACTGGGAACATGACTGAGGATTGATGGTTGAACCCTGTGTCCTGGCAACATGATTGAGGTTTGATAGTGGAACCCTCAGGCTTGGGAACATGAGTGAGGCTTGATGGTGGAACCCTGTGGCCTGGTAACATGCCTGAGGTTTGATGGTAGAACCCTGTGGCTTGGCAAGATGACTTAGGTTTGATTGTGGACCACTCTGGCCTCGGAACATGACTGAGGCTTGATGGTGGAACCGTGGCCTGGCAACAGGACTGAGGTTTGATTGTGGAACCCTCTGGCCTGGGAATATGACTGAGCTTTAATTGTGGAACCCTGTTGCCTGGGAACATGACTGGGGTTTGTTTCTGGAAGCCTGTTCCCTGGGAACATGACTGAGGTTTTATTCTGGACACCTCTGTCCTGGAAACATGACTGAGGTTTGATTGTTGAAACCTGTGGTCTGCGAACATGACTCAGGTTTGATTCTGGAACCATGTGTCCTGGGAATATGACTGAGGTTTGTTTCTGGAAACATTTGGTCTGGGAAAATGAGTGAGGTTTCATTGTGGAAACATGTGGCCTGGGATCATGACTGAGGTTTGATGGTGGAACACTCTGGCCTGGCAAAATGACTGAGGCTTGATTCTGGAACCCTGTCGCCTGGGAACTTGACTGAGGTTGGATGGCAGAGACCTGTGGACTGGCAACATGACTGAGGTTTGATTGTGGAACCCTGTGCACGGGGACCATGACTGAGGCCTGATACTGGAACCCCATGGCGTGGGAACATGACTTTGGTTTCATTCTGGAGCCCTGTTTACTGGGAATATGACTGAGGATTGATGGTTGAACCCTGTGGCCTGGCAACATGATTGAGGTTTGATAGTGGAACCCTCAGGCTTGGGAACATGAGTGAGGCTTGATTGTGGAACGATGTGGCCTGGCAATATTCATGAAGTTTGATGGTGGAACCCTGTGGCTTGGCAAGTTGACTTAAGGTTGCTTCTGGAACACTCTAGCCTGGGAACATGACTGAGGCTTGATGGTGGAACCGTGGCCTGGCAACAGGACTGAGGTTTGATTGTGGAACCCTCTGGCCTGGGAATATGACTGAGGTTTAATTGTGGAACCCTGTGGCCTGGCAACATGTCTGAGATTTGATGGTGGAAACCTGTGGCCTGGCAACATGACTGAGGTTTGATTCTGGAAGACTGTGGCCAGGAACATGACATCTGTTTAGATTGTGGAATACTGTGCCCTGGGATCCTGACTGAGCCTTGGTTCTGCAAACCTGTGGACTGGGAACATGACTAAGGTTTTATTCTGGAACTCGGTAGCCCGGGAACGTAACTGAGGATTGATTCTGGAACCCTGTGGCCTGGGAACAGGACCTCGGTGGATTCTGGAATCCTGTGGCCTGGGAACATGAGAACGCTTTGTTTCTGGAAGCCTGTGGCCTGGGAACATGTCTGAGGTTTTATGGTGGAACCCTGTGGCCTGGCAACGTGACTGAGGTTTGATTCTGGAAGACTGTGGCCAGGGAACATGATATCGGGTTGATTCTGGAACCCAGTGTCCTGGGAAAAAGACTGAGGTTTGCTTCTGGAACCCTGTGGCCTGGGAACATGACATCGGTTGGATTCTGGAGCCCTGTGTCCTGGGAACATGACTGAGGTTTGTTTCTGGAAGCCTGTTCCCTGGGAACATGACTGAGGTTTGATTCTGCACACCTGTTTCCTGGGAACATGACTGAGGTTTGATTGTTGAAACCTGTGGCCTGCAAACATGAGTGAGGTTTGATTCTGGAACCATGTGTCCTGGGAATATGACTGAGGTTTGATTCTGGAAACCTGTGGCCTGGGAAAATGAGTGAGGTTTCATTGTGGAAACATGTGGCCTGGGATCATGACTGAGGTTTGATGGTGGAACACTAAGGCCTGGAAAAATGAGTGAGGCTTGATTCTGGAACCCTGTGGCCTGGGAAATTGACTGAGGTTTGATGGCACAAACCTGTGGACTGGCAACATGAGTGAGGTTTGATTGTGGAACCCTGTGCTGTTGAAACAGGACTGTGGCCTGGTTCTGGAAACACATGGCCTGGGAACTTGACAATGGTTTGATTGTGGAACCCTGTGTCCTGGGAACATGATTGAGGTTTGATGGAGGAACCCTGTGGCCTGGGAATACGAATGAGGTTTGATTCTGGAAACCATTGTCCTGGGAACATGACTGATGTTAGATTGTGGAATCCTGTGGCCTGGGAACATGACATTGGTTTGGATTTTGGTACTCTGTTGCCTGGGAACATGAAATCGGTTTGATTCTGGAAACCTGTGGCCTGGCAACATGACTGAGGTTTGGTTCTGGATCCCTGTTGCCTGGGAACAAGACTGAGGCGTGATTCTGGAAAACTGTGGCCTTGGAACATGACATCTCTTTAGGTTGTGACATACTGTGCCCTGGGATCCTGACTGAGCCTTGGTTCTGGAACCCTGTGGACTGGGAACAAGAGTGAGGTTTTATTCTGGAACCCGGTAGCCTGGGAACATAACTGAGGATTGATTCTGGAACCCTGTGTCCTGGGAACATGACATCGGTGTATTCTGGAAGCCTGTGTCTTGGGAACATGAGAACGGTTTGATTCTGGAACTCTGTGGCCTGGGAACATGTCTGAGGTTTGATGGTGATAACCTGTGGCGTGGCAACATGACTGAGGTTTGAGTCTGGAAGACTGGCCAGGAAACATGATATTGGGTTGATTCTGGAAACCTGTATCCTGGGAAAAAGACTGAGGTTTGCTTGTGGAACCCTGTGGCCTCGGAACATTACATCGGTTGGATTCTGGAACGCTGTCGCCTGGGAACATGACTGAGGTTTGATTGTGGAACCCTGTTGCCTGGGAACATTACAGAGATTTGTTTCTGTAAGCCTGTTCCTGGGAACATGACTGAGGTTTGATTCTGGACACCTGTGGCCTGGGAATATGTCTGAGGTTTGATTGTTGAAACCTGTGGCTTGCGAACATGACTGAGGTTTGATTCTGGATCCATGTGTCCTGGGAATATGACTGAGGTTTGATTCTGGAAACCTGTGGCCTGGGAAAGTCACTTAGGATTCATTGTCGAAACATTTGGCCTGGGATCATGACTGAGGTTTGATGGTGGAAAACTCTGGCCTGGCAAAATGACTGAGGCTTGATTCTGGAACCCTATGGCCTGGGAACTTGACTGAGGTTTGATGGCAGAAACCTGTTGACTGGCAACATGACTGAGGATTGATTGTGGAACTCTGTGCCCTGGAAACATGACTGTTGTCTGGTACTGGAAAACCATGGCCTGGGAACTTGACATTGGTTTGATTCTGGAACCCTGTGTCCTGGGAACATGATTGAGGTTTGATGGAGGAACCCTGTGTCTTGGGAACAGGACTGAGTTTTGATGGTGGCACCCTGTGGCCTGGTAACATGACTGAGGTTTGATTCTGGAACACTGTGGACAAGGAACATGATATCGGTTTAATTCTGGAACCCTGTGTCCTGGGAACAAGACTGAGGTTTCCTTCTGGACGTCTGTGGGCTGGGAACATGACATCGGTTGGATACTGGAACCCTGTGGCCTGGGAACATGACTGAGGTTTGCTTCTGGAATCCTGTTCCCTGGGAACATGACTGAGTTTTGATTCTGGAACCATGTGTCCTGGGAATATGACTGAGGTTTGATTCTGGACACCTGTGTCCTGGAAACATGACTGAGGTTTGATTGTTGAAACCTGTGGCCTGCGAACATGACTCAGGTTTGATTCTGGAACCATGTGTCCTGGGAATATGACTGAGGTTTGTTTCTGGAAACATTTGGTCTGGGAAAATGAGTGAGGTTTCATTTTGGAAACATGTGGCCTGGGATCATGACTGAGGTTTGGTTCTGGAAGACTGTAGCCAGGGAATATGATATCGGGTTGATTTTGGAACCCTGTGTCCTGGGAACAAGACTGAGGTTTGCTTCTGGAACCCTGTGGCCTGGGAATATGACATCGGTTGGATTCTGGAACCCTGTGGCCTGGGAACATGACTGAGGTTTGTTTCTGGAAGCCTGTTCCCTGGGAATATGACTGAGGTTTGATTCTGCACACCTGTGTGCTGGGAACATGACTTAGGTTTGATTGTTGAAACCTGTGGCCTGCGAACATGACTCAGGTTTGATTCTGGAACCGTGTGTCCTGGGGATATGACTGAGGTTTGATTCTGGAAACCTTTGGCCTGGGAAAATGACTGAGGTTTCATTGTGGAAACATGTGGCCTGGGATCATGACTGAGGTTTGATGGTGGAACACTCTGGCCTGGCTAAATGACTGAGGCTTGATTCTGGAACCCTGTGTCCTGGGAACTTGACTGAGGTCGGATGGCAGAAACCTGTGGACTGGCAACATGACTGAGGTTTGATTGTGGAACCTTGTGCACGGGGACCATGACTGAGGCCTGATACTGGAACCCCGTGGCGTGGGAACATGACATTGGTTTGATTCTGGAGCCCTGTTTACTGGGAACATGACTGAGGATTGATGGTTGAACCCTGTGTCCTGGCAACATGATTGAGGTTTGATAGTGGAACCCTCAGGCTTGGGAACATGAGTGAGGCTTGATGGTGGAACCCTGTGGCCTGGTAACATGCCTGAGGTTTGATGGTAGAACCCTGTGGCTTGGCAAGATGACTTAGGTTTGATTGTGGACCACTCTGGCCTCGGAACATGACTGAGGCTTGATGGTGGAACCGTGGCCTGGCAACAGGACTGAGGTTTGATTGTGGAACCCTCTGGCCTGGGAATATGACTGAGCTTGAATTGTGGAACCCTGTTGCCTGGGAACATGACTGGGGTTTGTTTCTGGAAGCCTGTTCCCTGGGAACATGACTGAGGTTTTATTCTGGACACCTCTGTCCTGGAAACATGACTGAGGTTTGATTGTTGAAACCTGTGGTCTGCGAACATGACTCAGGTTTGATTCTGGAACCATGTGTCCTGGGAATATGACTGAGGTTTGTTTCTGGAAACATTTGGTCTGGGAAAATGAGTGAGGTTTCATTGTGGAAACATGTGGCCTGGGATCATGACTGAGGTTTGATGGTGGAACACTCTGGCCTGGCAAAATGACTGAGGCTTGATTCTGGAACCCTGTCGCCTGGGAACTTGACTGAGGTTGGATGGCAGAGACCTGTGGACTGGCAACATGACTGAGGTTTGATTGTGGAACCCTGTGCACGGGGACCATGACTGAGGCCTGATACTGGAACCCCATGGCGTGGGAACATGACTTTGGTTTCATTCTGGAGCCCTGTTTACTGGGAATATGACTGAGGATTGATGGTTGAACCCTGTGGCCTGGCAACATGATTGAGGTTTGATAGTGGAACCCTCAGGCTTGGGAACATGAGTGAGGCTTGATTGTGGAACGATGTGGCCTGGCAATATTCATGAAGTTTGATGGTGGAACCCTGTGGCTTGGCAAGTTGACTTAAGGTTGCTTCTGGAACACTCTAGCCTGGGAACATGACTGAGGCTTGATGGTGGAACCGTGGCCTGGCAACAGGACTGAGGTTTGATTGTGGAACCCTCTGGCCTGGGAATATGACTGAGGTTTAATTGTGGAACCCTGTGGCCTGGCAACATGTCTGAGATTTGATGGTGGAAACCTGTGGCCTGGCAACATGACTGAGGTTTGATTCTGGAAGACTGTGGCCAGGAACATGACATCTGTTTAGATTGTGGAATACTGTGCCCTGGGATCCTGACTGAGCCTTGGTTCTGCAAACCTGTGGACTGGGAACATGACTAAGGTTTTATTCTGGAACTCGGTAGCCCGGGAACGTAACTGAGGATTGATTCTGGAACCCTGTGGCCTGGGAACAGGACCTCGGTGGATTCTGGAATCCTGTGGCCTGGGAACATGAGAACGCTTTGTTTCTGGAAGCCTGTGGCCTGGGAACATGTCTGAGGTTTTATGGTGGAACCCTGTGGCCTGGCAACGTGACTGAGGTTTGATTCTGGAAGACTGTGGCCAGGGAACATGATATCGGGTTGATTCTGGAACCCAGTGTCCTGGGAAAAAGACTGAGGTTTGCTTCTGGAACCCTGTGGCCTGGGAACATGACATCGGTTGGATTCTGGAGCCCTGTGTCCTGGGAACATGACTGAGGTTTGTTTCTGGAAGCCTGTTCCCTGGGAACATGACTGAGGTTTGATTCTGCACACCTGTTTCCTGGGAACATGACTGAGGTTTGATTGTTGAAACCTGTGGCCTGCAAACATGAGTGAGGTTTGATTCTGGAACCATGTGTCCTGGGAATATGACTGAGGTTTGATTCTGGAAACCTGTGGCCTGGGAAAATGAGTGAGGTTTCATTGTGGAAACATGTGGCCTGGGATCATGACTGAGGTTTGATGGTGGAACACTAAGGCCTGGAAAAATGAGTGAGGCTTGATTCTGGAACCCTGTGGCCTGGGAAATTGACTGAGGTTTGATGGCACAAACCTGTGGACTGGCAACATGAGTGAGGTTTGATTGTGGAACCCTGTGCTGTTGAAACAGGACTGTGGCCTGGTTCTGGAAACACATGGCCTGGGAACTTGACAATGGTTTGATTGTGGAACCCTGTGTCCTGGGAACATGATTGAGGTTTGATGGAGGAACCCTGTGGCCTGGGAATACGAATGAGGTTTGATTCTGGAAACCATTGTCCTGGGAACATGACTGATGTTAGATTGTGGAATCCTGTGGCCTGGGAACATGACATTGGTTTGGATTTTGGTACTCTGTTGCCTGGGAACATGAAATCGGTTTGATTCTGGAAACCTGTGGCCTGGCAACATGACTGAGGTTTGGTTCTGGATCCCTGTTGCCTGGGAACAAGACTGAGGCGTGATTCTGGAAAACTGTGGCCTTGGAACATGACATCTCTTTAGGTTGTGACATACTGTGCCCTGGGATCCTGACTGAGCCTTGGTTCTGGAACCCTGTGGACTGGGAACAAGAGTGAGGTTTTATTCTGGAACCCGGTAGCCTGGGAACATAACTGAGGATTGATTCTGGAACCCTGTGTCCTGGGAACATGACATCGGTGTATTCTGGAAGCCTGTGTCTTGGGAACATGAGAACGGTTTGATTCTGGAACTCTGTGGCCTGGGAACATGTCTGAGGTTTGATGGTGATAACCTGTGGCGTGGCAACATGACTGAGGTTTGAGTCTGGAAGACTGTGGCCAGGAAACATGATATTGGGTTGATTCTGGAAACCTGTATCCTGGGAACAAGACTGAGGTTTGCTTGTGGAACCCTGTGGCCTCGGAACATTACATCGGTTGGATTCTGGAACGCTGTGGCCTGGGAACATGACTGAGGTTTGATTGTGGAACCCTGTTGCCTGGGAACATTACAGAGATTTGTTTCTGTAAGCCTGTTCCCTGGGAACATGACTGAGGTTTGATTCTGGACACCTGTGGCCTGGGAATATGTCTGAGGTTTGATTGTTGAAACCTGTGGCTTGCGAACATGACTGAGGTTTGATTCTGGATCCATGTGTCCTGGGAATATGACTGAGGTTTGATTCTGGAAACCTGTGGCCTGGGAAAGTCACTTAGGATTCATTGTCGAAACATTTGGCCTGGGATCATGACTGAGGTTTGATGGTGGAAAACTCTGGCCTGGCAAAATGACTGAGGCTTGATTCTGGAACCCTATGGCCTGGGAACTTGACTGAGGTTTGATGGCAGAAACCTGTTGACTGGCAACATGACTGAGGATTGATTGTGGAACTCTGTGCCCTGGAAACATGACTGTTGTCTGGTACTGGAAAACCATGGCCTGGGAACTTGACATTGGTTTGATTCTGGAACCCTGTGTCCTGGGAACATGATTGAGGTTTGATGGAGGAACCCTGTGTCTTGGGAACAGGACTGAGTTTTGATGGTGGCACCCTGTGGCCTGGTAACATGACTGAGGTTTGATTCTGGAACACTGTGGACAAGGAACATGATATCGGTTTAATTCTGGAACCCTGTGTCCTGGGAACAAGACTGAGGTTTCCTTCTGGACGTCTGTGGGCTGGGAACATGACATCGGTTGGATACTGGAACCCTGTGGCCTGGGAACATGACTGAGGTTTGCTTCTGGAATCCTGTTCCCTGGGAACATGACTGAGTTTTGATTCTGGAACCATGTGTCCTGGGAATATGACTGACGTTTGATTCTGGACACCTGTGTCCTGGGAACATGACTGAGGTTTGATTGTTGAAACCTGTGGCCTTCGAACATGACTGAGGTTTGATTCTGGAACCATGTGTCCTGGGAATATGACTGAGGTTTGATTCTGGAAACCTGTGGCCTGGGAAAATGACTGAGGTTTCATTGTGGAAACATGTGGCCTGGGATCATGACTGAGGTTTGATGGTGGAACACTCTGGCCTGGCTAAATGACTGAGGCTTGATTCTGCAACCCTGTGTCCTGGGAACTTGACTGAGGTCGGATGGCAGAAACCTGTGGACTGGCAACATGACTGAGGTTTGATTGTGGAACCCTGTGCACGGGGACCATGACTGAGGCCTGATACTGGAACCCCGTGGCGTGGGAACATGACATTGGTTTCATTCTGGAGCCCTGTTTACTGGGAACATGACTGAGGATTGATGGTTGAACCCTGTGTCCTGGCAACATGATTGAGGTTTGATAGTGGAACCCTCAGGCTTGGGAACATGAGTGAGGCTTGATGGTGGAACCCTGTGGCCTGGCAACATGACTGAGGCTTGATGGTGGAACCGTGGCCTGGCAACAGGACTGAGGTTTGATTGTGGAACCCTCTGGCCTGGGAATATGACTGAGGTTTAATTGTGGAACCCTGTTGCCTGGGAACATGACTGAGGTTTGTTTCTGGAAGCCTGTTCCCTGGGAACATGACTGAGGTTTGATTCTGGACACCTGTGTCCTGGAAACATGACTGAGGTTTGATTGTTGAAACCTGTGGCCTGCGAACATGACTCAGGTTTGATTCTGGAACCATGTGTCCTGGGAATATGACTGAGGTTTGTTTCTGGAAACATTTGGTCTGGGAAAATGAGTGAGGTTTCATTTTGGAAACATGTGGCCTGGGATCATGACTGAGGTTTGGTTCTGGAAGACTGTAGCCAGGGAATATGATATCGGGTTGATTTTGGAACCCTGTGTCCTGGGAACAAGACTGAGGTTTGCTTCTGGAACCCTGTGGCCTGGGAATATGACATCGGTTGGATTCTGGAACCCTGTGGCCTGGGAACATGACTGAGGTTTGTTTCTGGAAGCCTGTTCCCTGGGAATATGACTGAGGTTTGATTCTGCACACCTGTGTGCTGGGAACATGACTTAGGTTTGATTGTTGAAACCTGTGGCCTGCGAACATGACTCAGGTTTGATTCTGGAACCGTGTGTCCTGGGGATATGACTGAGGTTTGATTCTGGAAACCTTTGGCCTGGGAAAATGACTGAGGTTTCATTGTGGAAGCATGTGGCCTGGGATCATGACTGAGGTTTGATGGTGGAACACTCTGGCCTGGCTAAATGACTGAGGCTTGATTCTGGAACCCTGTGTCCTGGGAACTTGACTGAGGTCGGATGGCAGAAACCTGTGGACTGGCAACATGACTGAGGTTTGATTGTGGAACCTTGTGCACGGGGACCATGACTGAGGCCTGATACTGGAACCCCGTGGCGTGGGAACATGACATTGGTTTGATTCTGGAGCCCTGTTTACTGGGAACATGACTGAGGATTGATGGTTGAACCCTGTGTCCTGGCAACATGATTGAGGTTTGATAGTGGAACCCTCAGGCTTGGGAACATGAGTGAGGCTTGATGGTGGAACCCTGTGGCCTGGCAACATGCCTGAGGTTTGATGGTAGAACCCTGTGGCTTGGCAAGATGACTTAGGTTTGATTGTGGACCACTTTGGCCTCGGAACATGACTGAGGCTTGATGGTGGAACCGTGGCCTGGCAACAGGACTGAGGTTTGATTGTGGAACCCTCTGGCCTGGGAATATGACTGAGCTTTAATTGTGGAACCCTGTTGCCTGGGAACATGACTGGGGTTTGTTTCTGGAAGCCTGTTCCCTGGGAACATGACTGAGGTTTTATTCTGGACACCTCTGTCCTGGAAACATGACTGAGGTTTGATTGTTGAAACCTGTGGTCTGCGAACATGACTCAGGTTTGATTCTGGAACCATGTGTCCTGGGAATATGACTGAGGTTTGTTTCTGGAAACATTTGGTCTGGGAAAATGAGTGAGGTTTCATTGTGGAAACATGTGGCCTGGGATCATGACTGAGGTTTGATGGTGGAACACTCTGGCCTGGCAAAATGACTGAGGCTTGATTCTGGAACCCTGTCGCCTGGGAACTTGACTGAGGTTGGATGGCAGAGACCTGTGGACTGGCAACATGACTGAGGTTTGATTGTGGAACCCTGTGCACGGGGACCATGACTGAGGCCTGATACTGGAACCCCATGGCGTGGGAACATGACTTTGGTTTCATTCTGGAGCCCTGTTTACTGGGAATATGACTGAGGATTGATGGTTGAACCCTGTGGCCTGGCAACATGATTGAGGTTTGATAGTGGAACCCTCAGGCTTGGGAACATGAGTGAGGCTTGATTGTGGAACGATGTGGCCTGGCAATATTCATGAAGTTTGATGGTGGAACCCTGTGGCTTGGCAAGTTGACTTAAGGTTGCTTCTGGAACACTCTAGCCTGGGAACATGACTGAGGCTTGATGGTGGAACCGTGGCCTGGCAACAGGACTGAGGTTTGATTGTGGAACCCTCTGGCCTGGGAATATGACTGAGGTTTAATTGTGGAACCCTGTGGCCTGGCAACATGTCTGAGATTTGATGGTGGAAACCTGTGGCCTGGCAACATGACTGAGGTTTGATTCTGGAAGACTGTGGCCAGGAACATGACATCTGTTTAGATTGTGGAATACTGTGCCCTGGGATCCTGACTGAGCCTTGGTTCTGCAAACCTGTGGACTGGGAACATGACTAAGGTTTTATTCTGGAACTCGGTAGCCCGGGAACGTAACTGAGGATTGATTCTGGAACCCTGTGGCCTGGGAACAGGACCTCGGTGGATTCTGGAATCCTGTGGCCTGGGAACATGAGAACGCTTTGTTTCTGGAAGCCTGTGGCCTGGGAACATGTCTGAGGTTTTATGGTGGAACCCTGTGGCCTGGCAACGTGACTGAGGTTTGATTCTGGAAGACTGTGGCCAGGGAACATGATATCGGGTTGATTCTGGAACCCAGTGTCCTGGGAAAAAGACTGAGGTTTGCTTCTGGAACCCTGTGGCCTGGGAACATGACATCGGTTGGATTCTGGAGCCCTGTGTCCTGGGAACATGACTGAGGTTTGTTTCTGGAAGCCTGTTCCCTGGGAACATGACTGAGGTTTGATTCTGCACACCTGTTTCCTGGGAACATGACTGAGGTTTGATTGTTGAAACCTGTGGCCTGCAAACATGAGTGAGGTTTGATTCTGGAACCATGTGTCCTGGGAATATGACTGAGGTTTGATTCTGGAAACCTGTGGCCTGGGAAAATGAGTGAGGTTTCATTGTGGAAACATGTGGCCTGGGATCATGACTGAGGTTTGATGGTGGAACACTAAGGCCTGGAAAAATGAGTGAGGCTTGATTCTGGAACCCTGTGGCCTGGGAAATTGACTGAGGTTTGATGGCACAAACCTGTGGACTGGCAACATGAGTGAGGTTTGATTGTGGAACCCTGTGCGGTTGAAACAGGACTGTGGCCTGGTTCTGGAAACACATGGCCTGGGAACTTGACAATGGTTTGATTGTGGAACCCTGTGTCCTGGGAACATGATTGAGGTTTGATGGAGGAACCCTGTGGCCTGGGAATACGAATGAGGTTTGATTCTGGAAACCATTGTCCTGGGAACATGACTGATGTTAGATTGTGGAATCCTGTGGCCTGGGAACATGACATTGGTTTGGATTTTGGTACTCTGTTGCCTGGGAACATGAAATCGGTTTGATTCTGGAAACCTGTGGCCTGGCAACATGACTGAGGTTTGGTTCTGGATCCCTGTTGCCTGGGAACAAGACTGAGGCGTGATTCTGGAAAACTGTGGCCTTGGAACATGACATCTCTTTAGATTGTGACATACTGTGCCCTGGGATCCTGACTGAGCCTTGGTTCTGGAACCCTGTGGACTGGGAACAAGAGTGAGGTTTTATTCTGGAACCCGGTAGCCTGGGAACATAACTGAGGATTGATTCTGGAACCCTGTGTCCTGGGAACATGACATCGGTGTATTCTGGAAGCCTGTGTCTTGGGAACATGAGAACGGTTTGATTCTGGAACTCTGTGGCCTGGGAACATGTCTGAGGTTTGATGGTGATAACCTGTGGCGTGGCAACATGACTGAGGTTTGAGTCTGGAAGACTGTGGCCAGGAAACATGATATTGGGTTGATTCTGGAAACCTGTATCCTGGGAACAAGACTGAGGTTTGCTTGTGGAACCCTGTGGCCTCGGAACATTACATCGGTTGGATTCTGGAACGCTGTGGCCTGGGAACATGACTGAGGTTTGATTGTGGAACCCTGTTGCCTGGGAACATTACAGAGATTTGTTTCTGTAAGCCTGTTCCCTGGGAACATGACTGAGGTTTGATTCTGGACACCTGTGGCCTGGGAATATGTCTGAGGTTTGATTGTTGAAACCTGTGGCTTGCGAACATGACTGAGGTTTGATTCTGGATCCATGTGTCCTGGGAATATGACTGAGGTTTGATTCTGGAAACCTGTGGCCTGGGAAAGTCACTTAGGATTCATTGTCGAAACATTTGGCCTGGGATCATGACTGAGGTTTGATGGTGGAAAACTCTGGCCTGGCAAAATGACTGAGGCTTGATTCTGGAACCCTATGGCCTGGGAACTTGACTGAGGTTTGATGGCAGAAACCTGTTGACTGGCAACATGACTGAGGATTGATTGTGGAACTCTGTGCCCTGGAAACATGACTGTTGTCTGGTACTGGAAAACCATGGCCTGGGAACTTGACATTGGTTTGATTCTGGAACCCTGTGTCCTGGGAACATGATTGAGGTTTGATGGAGGAACCCTGTGTCTTGGGAACAGGACTGAGTTTTGATGGTGGCACCCTGTGGCCTGGTAACATGACTGAGGTTTGATTCTGGAACACTGTGGACAAGGAACATGATATCGGTTTAATTCTGGAACCCTGTGTCCTGGGAACAAGACTGAGGTTTCCTTCTGGACGTCTGTGGGCTGGGAACATGACATCGGTTGGATACTGGAACCCTGTGGCCTGGGAACATGACTGAGGTTTGCTTCTGGAATCCTGTTCCCTGGGAACATGACTGAGTTTTGATTCTGGAACCATGTGTCCTGGGAATATGACTGACGTTTGATTCTGGACACCTGTGTCCTGGGAACATGACTGAGGTTTGATTGTTGAAACCTGTGGCCTTCGAACATGACTGAGGTTTGATTCTGGAACCATGTGTCCTGGGAATATGACTGAGGTTTGATTCTGGAAACCTGTGGCCTGGGAAAATGACTGAGGTTTCATTGTGGAAACATGTGGCCTGGGATCATGACTGAGGTTTGATGGTGGAACACTCTGGCCTGGCTAAATGACTGAGGCTTGATTCTGCAACCCTGTGTCCTGGGAACTTGACTGAGGTCGGATGGCAGAAACCTGTGGACTGGCAACATGACTGAGGTTTGATTGTGGAACCCTGTGCACGGGGACCATGACTGAGGCCTGATACTGGAACCCCGTGGCGTGGGAACATGACATTGGTTTCATTCTGGAGCCCTGTTTACTGGGAACATGACTGAGGATTGATGGTTGAACCCTGTGTCCTGGCAACATGATTGAGGTTTGATAGTGGAACCCTCAGGCTTGGGAACATGAGTGAGGCTTGATGGTGGAACCCTGTGGCCTGGCAACATGACTGAGGCTTGATGGTGGAACCGTGGCCTGGCAACAGGACTGAGGTTTGATTGTGGAACCCTCTGGCCTGGGAATATGACTGAGGTTTAATTGTGGAACCCTGTTGCCTGGGAACATGACTGAGGTTTGTTTCTGGAAGCCTGTTCCCTGGGAACATGACTGAGGTTTGATTCTGGACACCTGTGTCCTGGAAACATGACTGAGGTTTGATTGTTGAAACCTGTGGCCTGCGAACATGACTCAGGTTTGATTCTGGAACCATGTGTCCTGGGAATATGACTGAGGTTTGTTTCTGGAAACATTTGGTCTGGGAAAATGAGTGAGGTTTCATTTTGGAAACATGTGGCCTGGGATCATGACTGAGGTTTGGTTCTGGAAGACTGTAGCCAGGGAATATGATATCGGGTTGATTTTGGAACCCTGTGTCCTGGGAACAAGACTGAGGTTTGCTTCTGGAACCCTGTGGCCTGGGAATATGACATCGGTTGGATTCTGGAACCCTGTGGCCTGGGAACATGACTGAGGTTTGTTTCTGGAAGCCTGTTCCCTGGGAATATGACTGAGGTTTGATTCTGCACACCTGTGTGCTGGGAACATGACTTAGGTTTGATTGTTGAAACCTGTGGCCTGCGAACATGACTCAGGTTTGATTCTGGAACCGTGTGTCCTGGGGATATGACTGAGGTTTGATTCTGGAAACCTTTGGCCTGGGAAAATGACTGAGGTTTCATTGTGGAAGCATGTGGCCTGGGATCATGACTGAGGTTTGATGGTGGAACACTCTGGCCTGGCTAAATGACTGAGGCTTGATTCTGGAACCCTGTGTCCTGGGAACTTGACTGAGGTCGGATGGCAGAAACCTGTGGACTGGCAACATGACTGAGGTTTGATTGTGGAACCTTGTGCACGGGGACCATGACTGAGGCCTGATACTGGAACCCCGTGGCGTGGGAACATGACATTGGTTTGATTCTGGAGCCCTGTTTACTGGGAACATGACTGAGGATTGATGGTTGAACCCTGTGTCCTGGCAACATGATTGAGGTTTGATAGTGGAACCCTCAGGCTTGGGAACATGAGTGAGGCTTGATGGTGGAACCCTGTGGCCTGGCAACATGCCTGAGGTTTGATGGTAGAACCCTGTGGCTTGGCAAGATGACTTAGGTTTGATTGTGGACCACTTTGGCCTCGGAACATGACTGAGGCTTGATGGTGGAACCGTGGCCTGGCAACAGGACTGAGGTTTGATTGTGGAACCCTCTGGCCTGGGAATATGACTGAGCTTTAATTGTGGAACCCTGTTGCCTGGGAACATGACTGGGGTTTGTTTCTGGAAGCCTGTTCCCTGGGAACATGACTGAGGTTTTATTCTGGACACCTCTGTCCTGGAAACATGACTGAGGTTTGATTGTTGAAACCTGTGGTCTGCGAACATGACTCAGGTTTGATTCTGGAACCATGTGTCCTGGGAATATGACTGAGGTTTGTTTCTGGAAACATTTGGTCTGGGAAAATGAGTGAGGTTTCATTGTGGAAACATGTGGCCTGGGATCATGACTGAGGTTTGATGGTGGAACACTCTGGCCTTGCAAAATGACTGAGGCTTGATTCTGGAACCCTGTCGCCTGGGAACTTGACTGAGGTTGGATGGCAGAGACCTGTGGACTGGCAACATGACTGAGGTTTGATTGTGGAACCCTGTGCACGGGGACCATGACTGAGGCCTGATACTGGAACCCCATGGCGTGGGAACATGACTTTGGTTTCATTCTGGAGCCCTGTTTACTGGGAATATGACTGAGGATTGATGGTTGAACCCTGTGGCCTGGCAACATGATTGAGGTTTGATAGTGGAACCCTCAGGCTTGGGAACATGAGTGAGGCTTGATTGTGGAACGATGTGGCCTGGCAATATTCATGAAGTTTGATGGTGGAACCCTGTGGCTTGGCAAGTTGACTTAAGGTTGCTTCTGGAACACTCTAGCCTGGGAACATGACTGAGGCTTGATGGTGGAACCGTGGCCTGGCAACAGGACTGAGGTTTGATTGTGGAACCCTCTGGCCTGGGAATATGACTGAGGTTTAATTGTGGAACCCTGTGGCCTGGCAACATGTCTGAGATTTGATGGTGGAAACCTGTGGCCTGGCAACATGACTGAGGTTTGATTCTGGAAGACTGTGGCCAGGAACATGACATCTGTTTAGATTGTGGAATACTGTGCCCTGGGATCCTGACTGAGCCTTGGTTCTGCAAACCTGTGGACTGGGAACATGACTAAGGTTTTATTCTGGAACTCGGTAGCCCGGGAACGTAACTGAGGATTGATTCTGGAACCCTGTGGCCTGGGAACAGGACCTCGGTGGATTCTGGAATCCTGTGGCCTGGGAACATGAGAACGCTTTGTTTCTGGAAGCCTGTGGCCTGGGAACATGTCTGAGGTTTTATGGTGGAACCCTGTGGCCTGGCAACGTGACTGAGGTTTGATTCTGGAAGACTGTGGCCAGGGAACATGATATCGGGTTGATTCTGGAACCCAGTGTCCTGGGAAAAAGACTGAGGTTTGCTTCTGGAACCCTGTGGCCTGGGAACATGACATCGGTTGGATTCTGGAGCCCTGTGTCCTGGGAACATGACTGAGGTTTGTTTCTGGAAGCCTGTTCCCTGGGAACATGACTGAGGTTTGATTCTGCACACCTGTTTCCTGGGAACATGACTGAGGTTTGATTGTTGAAACCTGTGGCCTGCAAACATGAGTGAGGTTTGATTCTGGAACCATGTGTCCTGGGAATATGACTGAGGTTTGATTCTGGAAACCTGTGGCCTGGGAAAATGAGTGAGGTTTCATTGTGGAAACATGTGGCCTGGGATCATGACTGAGGTTTGATGGTGGAACACTAAGGCCTGGAAAAATGAGTGAGGCTTGATTCTGGAACCCTGTGGCCTGGGAAATTGACTGAGGTTTGATGGCACAAACCTGTGGACTGGCAACATGAGTGAGGTTTGATTGTGGAACCCTGTGCGGTTGAAACAGGACTGTGGCCTGGTTCTGGAAACACATGGCCTGGGAACTTGACAATGGTTTGATTGTGGAACCCTGTGTCCTGGGAACATGATTGAGGTTTGATGGAGGAACCCTGTGGCCTGGGAATACGAATGAGGTTTGATTCTGGAAACCATTGTCCTGGGAACATGACTGATGTTAGATTGTGGAATCCTGTGGCCTGGGAACATGACATTGGTTTGGATTTTGGTACTCTGTTGCCTGGGAACATGAAATCGGTTTGATTCTGGAAACCTGTGGCCTGGCAACATGACTGAGGTTTGGTTCTGGATCCCTGTTGCCTGGGAACAAGACTGAGGCGTGATTCTGGAAAACTGTGGCCTTGGAACATGACATCTCTTTAGATTGTGACATACTGTGCCCTGGGATCCTGACTGAGCCTTGGTTCTGGAACCCTGTGGACTGGGAACAAGAGTGAGGTTTTATTCTGGAACCCGGTAGCCTGGGAACATAACTGAGGATTGATTCTGGAACCCTGTGTCCTGGGAACATGACATCGGTGTATTCTGGAAGCCTGTGTCTTGGGAACATGAGAACGGTTTGATTCTGGAACTCTGTGGCCTGGGAACATGTCTGAGGTTTGATGGTGATAACCTGTGGCGTGGCAACATGACTGAGGTTTGAGTCTGGAAGACTGTGGCCAGGAAACATGATATTGGGTTGATTCTGGAAACCTGTATCCTGGGAACAAGACTGAGGTTTGCTTGTGGAACCCTGTGGCCTCGGAACATTACATCGGTTGGATTCTGGAACGCTGTGGCCTGGGAACATGACTGAGGTTTGATTGTGGAACCCTGTTGCCTGGGAACATTACAGAGATTTGTTTCTGTAAGCCTGTTCCCTGGGAACATGACTGAGGTTTGATTCTGGACACCTGTGGCCTGGGAATATGTCTGAGGTTTGATTGTTGAAACCTGTGGCTTGCGAACATGACTGAGGTTTGATTCTGGATCCATGTGTCCTGGGAATATGACTGAGGTTTGATTCTGGAAACCTGTGGCCTGGGAAAGTCACTTAGGATTCATTGTCGAAACATTTGGCCTGGGATCATGACTGAGGTTTGATGGTGGAAAACTCTGGCCTGGCAAAATGACTGAGGCTTGATTCTGGAACCCTATGGCCTGGGAACTTGACTGAGGTTTGATGGCAGAAACCTGTTGACTGGCAACATGACTGACTGAGGATTGATTGTGGAACTCTGTGCCCTGGAAACATGACTGTTGTCTGGTACTGGAAAACCATGGCATGGGAACTTGACATTGGTTTGATTCTGGAACCCTGTGGCCTGGGAACATGATTGAGGTTTGATGGAGGAACCCTGTGTCTTGGGAACAGGACTGAGTTTTGATGGTGGCACCCTGTGGCCTGGTAACATGACTGAGGTTTGATTCTGGAACACTGTGGACAAGGAACATGATATCGGTTTAATTCTGGAACCCTGTGTCCTGGGAACAAGACTGAGGTTTCCTTCTGGACGTCTGTGGGCTGGGAACATGACATCGGTTGGATACTGGAACCCTGTGGCCTGGGAACATGACTGAGGTTTGCTTCTGGAATCCTCTTCCCTGGTAACATGACTGAGGTTTGTTTCTGGAAGCCTGTTCCCTGGGAATATGACTGAGGTTTGATTCTGCACACCTGTGTGCTGGGAACATGACTTAGGTTTGATTGTTGAAACCTGTGGCCTGCGAACATGACTGAGGTTTGATTCTGGAACCGTGTGTCCTGGGGATATGACTGAGGTTTGATTCTGGAAACCTTTGGCCTGGGAAAATGACTGAGGTTTCATTGTGGAAACATGTGGCCTGGGATCATGACTGAGGTTTGATGGTGGAACACTCTGGCCTGGCAAAATGACTGAGGCTTGATTCTGGAACCCTGTGTCCTGGGAACTTGACTGAGGTCGGATGGCAGAAACCTGTGGACTGGCAACATGACTGAGGTTTGATTGTGGAACCCTGTGCACGGGGACCATGACTGAGGCCTGATACTGGAACCCCGTGGCGTGGGAACATGACATTGGTTTGATTCTGGAGCCCTGTTTACTGGGAACATGACTGAGGATTGATGGTTGAACCCTGTGTCCTGGCAACATGATTGAGGTTTGATAGTGGAACCCTCAGGCTTGGGAACATGAGTGAGGCTTGATGGTGGAACCCTGTGGCCTGGCAACATGCCTGAGGTTTGATGGTGGAACCCTGTGGCTTGGCAAGATGACTTAGGTTTGATTGTGGACCACTCTGGCCTCGGAACATGACTGAGGCTTGATGGTGGAACCGTGGCCTGGCAACAGGACTGAGGTTTGATTGTGGAACCCTCTGGCCTGGGAATATGACTGAGCTTTAATTGTGGAACCCTGTTGCCTGGGAACATGAATGAGGTTTGTTTCTGGAAGCCTGTTCCCTGGGAACATGACTGAGGTTTGATTCTGGACACCTGTGTCCTGGAAACATGACTGAGATTTGATTGTTGAAACCTGTGGCCTGCGAACATGACTCATGTTTGATTCTGGAGCCATGTGTCCTGGGAATATGACTGAGGTTTGTTTCTGGAAACACTTGGTCTGGGAAAATGAGTGAGGTGTCATTCTGGAAACATGTGGCCTGGGATCATGACTCAGGTTTGATGGTGGAACACTCTGGCCTGGCAAAATGACTGAGGCTTGATTCTGGAACCCTGTCGCCTGGGAACTTGACTGAGGTCGGATGGCAGAGACCTGTGGACTGGCAACATGACTGAGGTTTGATTGTGGAACCCTGTGCACGGGGACCATGACTGAGGCCTGATACTGGAACCCCATGGCGTGGGAACATGACTTTGGTTTCATTCTGGAGCCCTGTTTACTGGGAATATGACTGAGGATTGATGGTTGAACCCTGTGGCCAGGCAACATGATTGAGGGTTGATAGTGAAACCCTCAGGCTTGGGAACATGACTGAGGCTTGATTGTGGAACGATGTGGCCTGGCAATATTCATGAAGTTTGATGGTGGAACCCTGTGGCTTGGCAAGATGACTTAAGGTTGCTTCTGGAACACTCTGGCCTGGGAATATGACTGAGGCATGATGGTGGAACCGTGGCCTGGCAACAGGACTGAGGTTTGATTGTGGAACCCTCTGGCCTGGGAATATGACTGAGGTTTAATTGTGGAACCCTGTGGCCTGGCAACATGTCTGAGATTTGATGGTGGAAACCTGTGGCCTGGCAACATGACTGAGGTTTGATTCTGGAAGACTGTGGCCAGGGAACATGTTATCGGGTTGATTCTGGAAACCTGTGTTCTGGGAACAAGACTGAAGTTTGATTCTGGAAGCCTGTTCCCTGGGAACATGACTGAGATTTGATTCTGGACACCTGTGTCCTGGGAACATGACTGAGGTTTGATTGTTAAAACCTGTGCCCTGCGAATATGACTCAGGTTTGATTCTGGAACCACGTGTCCTGGGAATATGACTGAGGTTTAATTCTGGAAACCTTTGGCCTGGGAAAATGACTGAGGTTTCATTGTGGAAACATGTGGCCTGGGATCATGACTGAGGTTTGATGGTGGAACACTCTGGCCTGGCAAAAAGACTGAGGCTTGATTCTGGAACCCTGTGGCCTGGGAAGTTGACTGAGGTTTGATGGCAGAAACCTGTGGACTGGCAACATGACTGAGGTTTGATTGTGGAACCCTCTGGCCTGGGAATATGACTGAGGTTTAATTGTTGAAACCTGTGGCCTGCGAACATGGCTCAGGTTTGATTCTGGAAACATGTGTCCTGGGAATATGACTGAGGTTTGAATCTGGAAACCTTTGGCCTGGGAAAATGACTGAGGTTTCATTGTGGAAACATGTGGCCTGGGATCATGACTGAGGTTTGATGGTGGAACACTCTGGCCTTGCAAAATGACTGAGGCTTGATTCTGGAAACCTGTCGCCTGGGAACATGACTGACGTTGGATGGCAGAGACCTGTGGACTGGCAACATGACTGAGGTTTGATTGTGGAACCCTGTGCACGGGGACCATGTCTGAGGCCTGATACTGGAACCCCATGGCGTGGGAACATGACTTTGGTTTCATTCTGGAGCCCTGTTTACTGGGAATATGACTGAGGATTGATGGTTGAACCCTGTGGCCTGGCAACATGATTGAGGTTTGATAGTGGAACCCTCAGGCTTGGGAACATGAGTGAGGCTTGATTGTGGAACGATGTGGCCTGGCAATATTCATGAAGTTTGATGGTGGAACCCTGTGGCTTGGCAAGTTGACTTAAGGTTGCTTCTGGAACACTCTAGCCTGGGAACATGACTGAGGCTTGATGGTGGAACCGTGGCCTGGCTACAGGACTGAGGTTTGATTGTGGAACCCTCTGGCCTGGGAATATGACTGAGGTTTAATTGTGGAACCCTGTGGCCTGGCAACATGTCTGAGATTTGATGGTGGAAACCTGTGGCCTGGCAACATGACTGAGGTTTGATTCTGGAAGACTGTGGCCAGGAACATGACATCTGTTTAGATTGTGGAATACTGTGCCCTGGGATCCTGACTGAGCCTTGGTTCTGCAAACCTGTGGACTGGGAACATGACTAAGGTTTTATTCTGGAACTCGGTAGCCCGGGAACGTAACTGAGGATTGATTCTGGAACCCTGTGGCCTGGGAACAGGACCTCGGTGGATTCTGGAATCCTGTGGCCTGGGAACATGAGAACGCTTTGTTTCTGGAAGTCTGTGGCCTGGGAACATGTCTGAGGTTTTATGGTGGAACCCTGTGGCCTGGCAACGTGACTGAGGTTTGATTCTGGAAGACTGTGGCCAGGGAACATGATATCGGGTTGATTCTGGAACCCAGTGTCCTGGGAAAAAGACTGAGGTTTGCTTCTGGAACCCTGTGGCCTGGGAACATGACATCGGTTGGATTCTGGAGCCCTGTGTCCTGGGAACATGACTGAGGTTTGTTTCTGGAAGCCTGTTCCCTGGGAACATGACTGAGGTTTGATTCTGCACACCTGTTTCCTGGGAACATGACTGAGGTTTGATTGTTGAAACCTGTGGCCTGCAAACATGAGTGAGGTTTGATTCTGGAACCATGTGTCCTGGGAATATGACTGAGGTTTGATTCTGGAAACCTGTGGCCTGGGAAAATGAGTGAGGTTTCATTGTGGAAACATGTGGCCTGGGATCATGACTGAGGTTTGATGGTGGAACACTAAGGCCTGGAAAAATGAGTGAGGCTTGATTCTGGAACCCTGTGGCCTGGGAAATTGACTGAGGTTTGATGGCACAAACCTGTGGACTGGCAACATGAGTGAGGTTTGATTGTGGAACCCTGTGCGGTTGAAACAGGACTGTGGCCTGGTTCTGGAAACACATGGCCTGGGAACTTGACAATGGTTTGATTGTGGAACCCTGTGTCCTGGGAACATGATTGAGGTTTGATGGAGGAACCCTGTGGCCTGGGAATACGAATGAGGTTTGATTCTGGAAACCATTGTCCTGGGAACATGACTGATGTTAGATTGTGGAATCCTGTGGCCTGGGAACATGACATTGGTTTGGATTTTGGTACTCTGTTGCCTGGGAACATGAAATCGGTTTGATTCTGGAAACCTGTGGCCTGGCAACATGACTGAGGTTTGGTTCTGGATCCCTGTTGCCTGGGAACAAGACTGAGGCGTGATTCTGGAAAACTGTGGCCTTGGAACATGACATCTCTTTAGATTGTGACATACTGTGCCCTGGGATCCTGACTGAGCCTTGGTTCTGGAACCCTGTGGACTGGGAACAAGAGTGAGGTTTTATTCTGGAACCCGGTAGCCTGGGAACATAACTGAGGATTGATTCTGGAACCCTGTGTCCTGGGAACATGACATCGGTGTATTCTGGAAGCCTGTGTCTTGGGAACATGAGAACGGTTTGATTCTGGAACTCTGTGGCCTGGGAACATGTCTGAGGTTTGATGGTGATAACCTGTGGCGTGGCAACATGACTGAGGTTTGAGTCTGGAAGACTGTGGCCAGGAAACATGATATTGGGTTGATTCTGGAAACCTGTATCCTGGGAACAAGACTGAGGTTTGCTTGTGGAACCCTGTGGCCTCGGAACATTACATCGGTTGGATTCTGGAACGCTGTGGCCTGGGAACATGACTGAGGTTTGATTGTGGAACCCTGTTGCCTGGGAACATTACAGAGATTTGTTTCTGTAAGCCTGTTCCCTGGGAACATGACTGAGGTTTGATTCTGGACACCTGTGGCCTGGGAATATGTCTGAGGTTTGATTGTTGAAACCTGTGGCTTGCGAACATGACTGAGGTTTGATTCTGGATCCATGTGTCCTGGGAATATGACTGAGGTTTGATTCTGGAAACCTGTGGCCTGGGAAAGTCACTTAGGATTCATTGTCGAAACATTTGGCCTGGGATCATGACTGAGGTTTGATGGTGGAAAACTCTGGCCTGCCAAAATGACTGAGGCTTGATTCTGGAACCCTATGGCCTGGGAACTTGACTGAGGTTTGATGGCAGAAACCTGTTGACTGGCAACATGACTGAGGATTGATTGTGGAACTCTGTGCCCTGGAAACATGACTGTTGTCTGGTACTGGAAAACCATGGCCTGGGAACTTGACGTTGGTTTGATTCTGGAACCCTGTGTCCTGGGAACATGATTGAGGTTTGATGGATGAACCCTGTGTCTTGGGAACAGGACTGAGTTTTGATGGTGGCACCCTGTGGCCTGGTAACATGACTGAGGTTTGATTCTGGAACACTGTGGACAAGGAACATGATATCGGTTTAATTCTGGAACCCTGTGTCCTGGGAACAAGACTGAGGTTTCCTTCTGGACGTCTGTGGGCTGGGAACATGACATCGGTTGGATACTGGAACCCTGTGGCCTGGGAACATGACTGAGGTTTGCTTCTGGAATCCTGTTCCCTGGGAACATGACTGAGTTTTGATTCTGGAACCATGTGTCCTGGGAATATGACTGAGGTTTGATTCTGGACACCTGTGTCCTGGGAACATGACTGAGGTTTGATTGTTGAAACCTGTGGCCTTCGAACATGACTGAGGTTTGATTCTGGAACCATGTGTCCTGGGAATATGACTGAGGTTTGATTCTGGAAACCTGTGGCCTGGGAAAATGACTGAGGTTTCATTGTGGAAACATGTGGCCTGGGATCATGACTGAGGTTTGATGGCAGAACACTCTGGCCTGGCTAAATGACTGAGGCTTGATTCTGGAACCCTGTGGCCTGGGAACTTGACTGAGGTTTGATGGCAGAAACCTGTGGACTGGCAACATGACTGAGGTTTTATTGTGGATCCCTGTGGCCTGTGAACATGACATCCGTTGGATTCTGGAACCCTGTGGCCTGGGAACATGACTGAGGTTTGATTGTGGAAAATTCTGGACTTTGAACATGACTGTGGTTTGAATCTGGAAACCTGTGGCCTGTGAATATGACATCTGTTGGATTCTGGAACGCTGTTGCCTGGGAACATGACAGAGATTAGTTTCTGGAAGCCTGTTCCCTGGGAACATGACTGAGGTTTGATTCTGGACACCTGTGGCCTGGCAAAATGACTGAGGCTTGATTCTGGAACCCTATGGCCTGAGAACTTGACTGAGGTTTGATGGCAGAAACCTGTGGACTGGCAAAATGACTGAGGATTGATTGTGGAACACTGTGCCCTGGAAACATGACTGTGGCCTGGTACTGGAAAACCATGGCCTGGGAACTTGACATTGGTTTGATTCTGGAACCCTGTGTCCTGGGAACATGATTGAGGTTTGATGGAAGAACCCTGTGGCCTGAGAACATGACTGAGGTTTGATGGTGGTACCCTGTGGCCTGGAAATATGATGGAGGCTTGAAACTGGAAACATGTGACCTGGGAACTTGAATGTGGTTTGATCGCACAAACCTGTGAACTGGCAACATGATTGAGGTCTGATTTTGGAACCCTCAGGTTTGGGAACATGACTGAGGCTTGATGGTGGAACCCTGTGTCCTGGCAACATGACTGAGGTTTGATGGTGGATACCTGTGGCCTGGCAAGATGACCTAGGTTTGACTGTGGAACACTCTGGCCTGGGAACATAACTGAGGCTTGATGGTGGAACCGTGGCCTGGCAATAGGACTAAGGTTTGATTGTGGAACCCTCTGGCCTGGGAGTATGATTGAGGTTTGATGGTGGTACCCTATGGTCTGGCAACATGAGTGAGGTTTGATCCTGCATCCCTGTGTCCTGGGAACAAGACTGAGGCGTGATTCTGGAAAAATGTGGCCTGGGAACATGACATCTGTTTAGATTGTGGAATACTGTGCCCTGGGATCCTGACAGAGCCTTGGTTCTGGAACCCTGTGGACTGGGAACATGACTGAGGTTTTATTCTGGAACCCTGTAGCCTGGGAATATAACTGAGAATTGATTCTGGAACCCTGTGGCCTGGGAACGTGATATCGGTGGATTCTGGAACCCTGCGGCCTGGGAACATGTCTGAGGTTTGATGGTGGAAACCTGTGGCCTGGCAACATGACTGAGGTTTTATTCTGGAAGACTGTGGCCAGGGAACATGATATCGGTTTGATTCTGGAGTCCTGTGTCCTGGGAACAAGACTGAGGTTTGCTTCTGGAACCCTGTGGCCTGGGAACATGACATCAGTTGGATTCTGGAACCCTGTGGCCTGGGAACATGACTGAGGTTTGTTTCTGGAAGCCTGTTCCCTGGGAACATGTCTGAGGTTTGATTCTGGTACCATGTGTCATGGGAATATGACTGAGGTTTGATTCTGGAAACCATTGGCTTGGGAATATGACTGATGTTAGAATGTGGAATCCTGTGCCCTGGGAACATGACATCGGTGGATTCTGGAACCCTTTGTCCTGGGAACATGAGAACGGTTTGCTTCTGGAACCCTGTGGACTGGGAACATGTCTGAGGTTTGATGGTGGAAACCTGTGGCCTTGCAACATGACTGAGGTTTGATTCTGGAACCCTGTGGCCTGGGAACATGACATCGGTTGGATTCTGGAACCCTGTGGCCTGGGAACATGACTGAGGTTTGTTTCTGGAAGCCTGTTCCCTGGGAACATGTCTGAGGTTTGATTCTGGTACCATGTGTCCTGGGAATATGACTGAGGTTTGATTCTGGAAACCATTGGCCTGGGAATATGACTGATGTTAGAATGTGGAATCCTGTGCCCTGGGAACATGACATCGGTGGATTCTGGAACCCTCTGCCCTGGGAACATGAGAACGGTTTGATTCTTTAACCCTGTGGACTGGGAACATGTCTCAGGTTTGATGGTGGAAACCTGTGGCCTGGCAACATGACTGAGGTTTGATCCTGGAAGACTGTGGCCACGGAATATGATATCGGTTTGATTGTGGAAACCTGTGTCCTGGGAGCAAGACTGAGGTTTGCTTTGGGAACCCTGTGGCCTGGGAACATGACAGAGGTTTGTTTCTGGAAGCCAGTTCCCTGGGAACATGACTGAGGTTTGTTTCTGGACACCTGTGTCCTGGGAACATGACTGAGGTTTGATTGTTGAAACCTATGACCTGGGAATATGAATGAGGTTTTATTCTGGAACCCTGTAGATTGGAAACATAACTGAGGCTTTATTCTGGAACCCTGTGGCCTGGGAACATGACATCTGTTTAGATTGTGGAATACTGTTCCCTGGGATCCTGACTGAGCATTGGATGTAGAACCCTGTAGCCTGGGAAAATAACTGAGGATTGATTCTGGAACCCTGTGGCCTGGGAACATGACCTCGGTGGATTCTGGATTCTGTGGCATGGGAACATGAGAACAGTTTGATTCTGGAACCCTGTGGGCCGGGAACATGTCTGAGGTTTGATGGTGGAGACCTGTGGGCTGGCAACATGACTGAGGTTTGATTCTGGAAGACTGTGTCCAGGGAACATGATATAGGGTTGATTCTGGAACCCTGTGTCCTGGGAACAAGACTGAGGTTTGCTTCTGGAAACTTGTGGACTGGGAACATGACATCGGTTGGATACTGGAACCGTGTGGCCTGGGTATATAACTGAGGTTTGTTTCTGGAAGCCTGTTCCCTGGGAACATGACTGAGGTTTGATTCTGGACACCTGTGTCGTGGGAACATGACTGAGGTTTGATTGTTGAAACCTATGGCCTAGGAACATGACTGAGGTTTGATTTTGGAACCATGTGCCCTTGGAATATGACTGACGTTTGATTCTGGAAACCATTGGCCTGGGAACATGAGTGATGTTAGATTGTGGAATCCTGTGGCCTGGGAACCTGACATTGGTTTGGGTTCTGGTACCCTGTTGCCTGGGAACATGAAATCGGTATGATTCTGGAAACCTTTGGCCTGGCAACATGACTGAGGTTTGATGGTGGAACCCTGTGCACTGGGAACATGACTGAGGACTGATACTGGAACCCCGTGGCGTGGGAACATGCCATTGGTTTGATTCTGGAACCCTGTTTCCTGCGAACATGACTGAGGTTTGATGGTTGAACCCTGTGGCCTGGCAGCATGATTGAGGTTTGATTGTGGAAACCTCAGGTTTGGGAACATGACTGAGGCTTGATGGTGGAACCCTGTGGCCTGGGAACATGACTGAGGCTTGATGGTGGAACCGTGGCCTGGCAATAGGACTGAGGTTTGATTGTGGAACCCTCTGGTCTGGGAATATGACTGAGGTTTAATTGTGGAACCTTGTGGGCTGGGAACATGACTGGGATTTTATTTTTGAAACCTGTGTCCAGGGAACATGACTGATTTTTTATTCTGGAACCCTGTGTCCTGGGAACACGACTGAGGTTTGATTCTGGAAACATGTGGCCTGGGAATATGACTGAGGTTTGATTCTGTTAACCATTGGCCTGGGAACATGACTGATGTTAGATTGTGGCATCCTGTGGCCTGGGAACATGACATCGGTTTGGATTCTGGTACCTTGGTGCCTGGGAACATGAAATCTGTTTGATTCTGGAAACCTGTGGCCTGGGGATATGACTGAGGTTTGATGGTGGTACTCTATGGCCTGGCAACATGAGTGAGGTTTGATTCTGGATCCCTGTGGCCTGGGAACATGACAGATGCGTGATTCTGGAAAACTCTGGCCTGGGAACATGACATCTGTTTAGATTGTGGAATACTGTGCCCTGGGATCCTGACTGAGCCTTGGTTCTGGAACGCTGTGGACTGGGAATATTACTGAGGATTAATTCTGGAACCCTGTAGCCTGGGAACATAACTGAGGATTGATTCTGGAATGCTGTGGCTTGGGAACATGACATCGGTGTATTCTGGAACCCTGTGTCCTGGGAACAGGAGAATGGTTTGATTCTTTCACCCTGTGGCCTGGGAACATGTCTGAGGTTTGATGGTGGAACCGTGTCCTGGCAACAGGACTGAGGTTTGATTGTGGAACCCTCTGGCATGGGAATATGACTGTTGTTTAATTGTGGAACCCTGTGGCCTGGCAACATATCTGAGATTTGATGGTGGAAACCTGTGGCCTGGCAACATGACTGAGGTTTGATTCTGGAAGACTGTGGCCAGGGAATATGATATCGGGTTGATTCTGGAACCCTGTGTCCTGGGAACAAGACTGAGGTTTGCTTCTGGAACCCTGTGGCCTGGGAACATGACATCGGTTGGATTCTGGAACCCTGTGGCCTGGGAACATGACTGAGGTTTGTTTCTGGAAGCCTGTTCCCTGGGAACATGACTGAGGTTTGATTCTGCACACCTGTGTCCTGGGAACATGACTGAGGTTTGATTGTGGAACCCTGTGGCCTGGGAACATGACATCGGTTGGATTCTGGAACCCTGTGGCCTGGGAACATTACTGAGGTTTGATTGTGGAAACCTATGGCCTTTGAACATGACTGTGGTTTGAATCTGGAAACCTGTGGCCTGTGAACATGACATCTGTTGGATTCTGGAAACCTGTGGCCTGGGAACATGACATCGGTTGGATTCTGGAACCCTGTTGCCTGGGAACATGACAGATATTTGTTTCTGGAAGCCTGTTCCCTGGGAACATGACTGAGGTTTGATTCTGGGTTACTGTGTCCTGGGAACATGACTGAGGTTTGATTCTGGACACCTGTGGCCTGGGAAAATGTCTGAGGTTTGATTGTTGAAACATGTGGCCTGCGAATATGACTGAGGTTTGATTCTGGATCCATGTGTCCTGGGAATATGACTGAGGTTTGATACTGGAAACCTGTGGCCTGGCAACATGACTGAGGCTTGATGGTGGAACCCTGTGGCCTGGCAACATGACTGAGGTTTGATGGTGGAACCCTGTGGCCTGGCAAAATGACTAAGGTTTGATTGTGCAACACTCTGGCCTTGGAACATGACAGAGGCTTGATGGTGGAACCGTGGCCTGGCAATAGGACTGAGGTTTGAATGTGGAACCCTCTGGCCTGGGAATATGACTGAGGTTTAATTGTGGAACCCTGAGGGCTGTGAACATGACTGGGATTTTATTTTTTAAACCTGTGTGCAGGGAACATGACTGATTTTTTATTCTTGAACCCTGTGTCCTGGGAACACGACTGAGGTTTGATTCTGGAACCATGTGGCCTGGGAATATGACTGAGGTTTGATTCTGGAAACCACTGGCCAGGGAACATGACTGATGTTAGATTGTGGAATCCTGTGGCCTGGGAACATGACATCGGTTTGGATACTGGTACCCTGTTGCCTGGGAACATGAAATCGGTTTGTTCTGGAAACCTGTGTCCTGGGAACATGAGAACGGTTTGATTCTGGAACCCTGTGGCCTGGGAATATGTCTGAGGTTTGATGGTGGAAACCTGTGGCCTGGCAACATGACTGAGGTTTGACTCTGGAAGACTGTGGCCTGGGAACATGACATCGGATGGATTCTGGAACCCTGTGGCCTGGGAATATGGCTGAGGTTTCATTGTGGAACCCCCTGAATTGGGAATATGACTGTGGTTTGATTCTGAAACCCTGTGGCCTGGGAACATGACTGAGGGTTGTTTCCTGAAGCCTGTTCCCTGGGAACATGACTGAGGTTTGATTCTGGACACCTGTGGCCTGGCAACATGACGGAGGTTTGATCCTGGAAGACTATGGACACGGAACATGATATCGGGTTGATTGTGGAAACCTGTGGCCTGGGAAAATGACTGAGGTTTCAGTGTGGAAACATGTGGCCTGGGATCATGACTGAGGTTTGATGGCGGAACACTCTGGCCTGGCAAAATGACTGAAGCTTGATTCTGGATCCCTGTGGCCTGGGAACTTGACTGAGGTTTGATGGCAGAAACCTGTGGACTGGCACCATGACTGAGGTTTGATTGTGGAAACCTCTGGCCTTTGAACATGACTTTGGTTTGAATCTGGAAACCTGTGGCCTATGAAAATGACATCTGTTGGATTCTGGAATCCTGTGGCCTGGGAACATGACTGAGGTTTGATTGTGGAAACCTCTGTCCTTTGAACATGACTTTGGTTTGAATCTGGAAACCTGTGGCCTATGAAAATGACATCTGTTGGATTCTGGAATCCTGTGGCCTGGGAACATGACTGAGGTTTGATTGTGGAGCCCTGTGGCCTGGGAACATGACATCGGTGTATTCTGGAACCCTTTGTCCTGGGAACATGAGAACGGTTTGCTTCTGGAACCCTGTGGACTGGGAACATGTCTGAGGTTTGATGGTGGAAACCTGTGGCCTTGCAACATGACTGAGGTTTGATTCTGGAACCCTGTGGCCTGGGAACATGACATCGGTTGGATTCTGGAACCCTGTGGCCTGGGAACATGACTGAGGTTTGTTTCTGGAAGTCTGTTCCCTGGGAACATGTCTGAGGTTTGATTCTGGTACCATGTGTCCTGGGAATATGACTGAGGTTTGATTCTGGAAACCATTGGCCTGGGAATATGACTGATGTTAGAATGTGGAATCCTGTGCCCTGGGAACATGACATCGGTGGATTCTGGAACCCTGTGCCCTGGGAACATGAGAACGGTTTGATTCTTTAACCCTGTGGACTGGGAACATGTCTCAGGTTTGATGGTGGAAACCTGTGGCCTGGCAACATGACTGAGGTTTGATCCTGGAAGACTGTGGCCACGGAATATGATATCGGTTTGATTGTGGAAACCTGTGTCCTGGGAGCAAGACTGAGGTTTGCTTTGGGAACCCTGTGGCCTGGGAACATGACAGAGGTTTGTTTCTGGAAGCCAGTTCCCTGGGAACATGACTGAGGTTTGTTTCTGGACACCTGTGTCCTGGGAACATGACTGAGGTTTGATTGTTGAAACCTATGACCTGGGAATATGAATGAGGTTTTATTCTGGAACCCTGTAGATTGGAAACATAACTGAGGCTTTATTCTGGAACCCTGTGGCCTGGGAACATGACATCTGTTTAGATTGTGGAATACTGTTCCCTGGGATCCTGACTGAGCATTGGATGTAGAACCCTGTAGCCTGGGAAAATAACTGAGGATTGATTCTGGAACCCTGTGGCCTGGGAACATGACCTCGGTGGATTCTGGATTCTGTGGCATGGGAACATGAGAACAGTTTGATTCTGGAACCCTGTGGGCCGGGAACATGTCTGAGGTTTGATGGTGGAGACCTGTGGGCTGGCAACATGACTGAGGTTTGATTCTGGAAGACTGTGTCCAGGGAACATGATATAGGGTTGATTCTGGAACCCTGTGTCCTGGGAACAAGACTGAGGTTTGCTTCTGGAAACTTGTGGACTGGGAACATGACATCGGTTGGATACTGGAACCGTGTGGCCTGGGTACATAACTGAGGTTTGTTTCTGGAAGCCTGTTCCCTGGGAACATGACTGAGGTTTGATTCTGGACACCTGTGTCGTGGGAACATGACTGAGGTTTGATTGTTGAAACCTATGGCCTAGGAACATGACTGAGGTTTGATTCTGGAACCATGTGCCCTTGGAATATGACTGACGTTTGATTCTGGAAACCATTGGCCTGGGAACATGAGTGATGTTAGATTGTGGAATCCTGTGGCCTGGGAACCTGACATTGGTTTGGGTTCTGGTACCCTGTTGCCTGGGAACATGAAATCGGTATGATTCTGGAAAACTTTGGCCTGGCAACATGACTGAGGTTTGATGGTGGAACCCTGTGCACTGGGAACATGACTGAGGACTGATACTGGAAACCCGTGGCGTGGGAACATGCCATTGGTTTGATTCTGGAACCCTGTTTCCTGGGAACATGACTGAGGTTTGATGGTTGAACCCTGTGGCCTGGCAGCATGATTGAGGTTTGATTGTGGAAACCTCAGGTTTGGGAACATGACTGAGGCTTGATGGTGGAACCCTGTGGCCTGGGAACATGACTGAGGCTTGATGGTGGAACCGTGGCCTGGCAATAGGACTGAGGTTTGATTGTGGAACCCTCTGGTCTGGGAATATGACTGAGGTTTAATTGTGGAACCTTGTGGGCTGGGAACATGACTGGGATTTTATTTTTGAAACCTGTGTCCAGGGAACATGACTGATTTTTTATTCTGGAACCCTGTGTCCTGGGAACACGACTGAGGTTTGATTCTGGAAACATGTGGCCTGGGAATATGACTGAGTTTTGATTCTGTTAACCATTGGCCTGGGAACATGACTGATGTTAGATTGTGGCATCCTGTGGCCTGGGAACATGACATCGGTTTGGATTCTGGTACCTTGGTGCCTGGGAACATGAAATCTGTTTGATTCTGGAATCCTGTGGCCTGGGGATATGACTGAGGTTTGATGGTGGTACTCTATGGCCTGGCAACATGAGTGAGGTTTGATTCTGGATCCCTGTGGCCTGGGAACATGACTGATGCGTGATTCTAGAAAACTGTGGCCTGGGAACATGACATCTGTTTAGATTGTGGAATACTGTGCCCTGGGATCCTGACTGAGCCTTGGTTCTGGAACGCTGTGGACTGGGAATATTACTGAGGATTAATTCTGGAACCCTGTAGCCTGGGAACATAACTGAGGATTGATTCTGGAATGCTGTGGCTAGGGAACATGACATCGGTGTATTCTGGAACCCTGTGTCCTGGGAACAGGAGAATGGTTTGATTCTTTCACCCTGTGGCCTGGGAACATGTCTGAGGTTTGATGGTGGAACCGTGTCCTGGCAACAGGACTGAGGTTTGATTGTGGAACCCTCTGGCATGGGAATATGACTGATGTTTAATTGTGGAACCCTGTGGCCTGGCAACATATCTGAGATTTGATGGTGGAAACCTGTGGCCTGGCAACATGACTGAGTTTTGATTCTGGAAGACTGTGGCCAGGGAATATGATATCGGGTTGATTCTGGAACCCTGTGTCCTGGGAACAAGACTGAGGTTTGCTTCTGGAACCCTGTGGCCTGGGAACATGACATCGGTTGGATTCTGGAACCCTGTGGCCTGGGAACATGACTGAGGTTTGTTTCTGGAAGCCTGTTCCCTGGGAACATGACTGAGGTTTGATTCTGCACACCTGTGTCCTGGGAACATGACTGAGGTTTGATTGTGGAACCCTGTGGCCTGGGAACATGACATCGGTTGGATTCTGGAACCCTGTGGCCTGGGAACATTACTGAGGTTTGATTGTGGAAACCTATGGCCTTTGAACATGACTGTGGTTTGAATCTGGAAACCTGTGGCCTGTGAACATGACATCTGTTGGATTCTGGAAACCTGTGGCCTGGGAACATGACTGAGGTTTGATTGTGGAGCCCTGTGGCCTGGGAACATGACATCGGTTGGATTCTGGAACCCTGTTGCCTGGGAACATGACAGATATTTGTTTCTGGAAGCCTGTTCCCTGGGAACATGACTGAGGTTTGATTCTGGGTCACTGTGTCCTGGGAACATGACTGAGGTTTGATCCTGGACACCTGTGGCCTGGGAAAATGTCTGAGGTTTGATTGTTGAAATATGTGGCCTGCGAACATGACTGAGGTTTGATTCTGGATCCATGTGTCCTGGGAATATGACTGAGGTTTGATGGTGGAACCCTGTGGCCTGGCAAAATGACTAAGGTTTGATTGTGCAACACTCTGGCCTTGGAACATGACAGAGGCTTTTTGGTGGAACCGTGGCCTGGCAATAGGACTGAGGTTTGAGTGTGGAACCCTCTGGCCTGGGAATATGACTGAGGTTTAATTGTGGAACCCTGAGGGCTGTGAACATGACTGGGATTTTATTTTTTAAACCTGTGTGCAGGGAACATGACTGATTTTTTATTCTTGAACCCTGTGTCCTGGGAACATGACTGAGGTTTGATTCTGGAACCATGTGGCCTGGGAATATGACTGAGGTTTGATTCTGGAAACCACTGGCCAGGGAACATGACTGATGTTAGATTGTGGAATCCTGTGGCCTGGGAACATGACATCGGTTTGGATACTGGTACCCTGTTGCCTGGGAACATGAAATCGGTTTGTTCTGGAAACCTGTGTCCTGGGAACATGAGAACGGTTTGATTCTGGAACCCTGTGGCCTGGGAATATGTCTGAGGTTTGATGGTGGAAACCTGTGGCCTGGCAACATGACTGAGGTTTGACTCTGGAAGACTGTGGCCTGGGAACATGACATCGGATGGATTCTGGAACCCTGTGGCCTGGGAATATGGCTGAGGTTTCATTGTGGAACCCCCTGAATTGGGAATATGACTGTGGTTTGATTCTGAAACCCTGTGGCCTGGGAACATGACTGAGGGTTGTTTCCTGAAGCCTGTTCCCTGGGAACATGACTGAGGTTTGATTCTGGACACCTGTGGCCTGGCAACATGACGGAGGTTTGATCCTGGAAGACTATGGACACGGAACATGATATCGGGTTGATTGTGGAAACCTGTGGCCTGGGAAAATGACTGAGGTTTCAGTGTGGAAACATGTGGCCTGGGATCATGACTGAGGTTTGATGGCGGAACACTCTGGCCTGGCAAAATGACTGAAGCTTGATTCTGGATCCCTGTGGCCTGGGAACTTGACTGAGGTTTGATGGCAGAAACCTGTGGACTGGCACCATGACTGAGGTTTGATTGTGGAAACCTCTGGCCTTTGAACATGACTTTGGTTTGAATCTGGAAACCTGTGGCCTATGAAAATGACATCTGTTGGATTCTGGAATCCTGTGGCCTGGGAACATGACTGAGGTTTGATTGTGGAAACCTCTGTCCTTTGAACATGACTTTGGTTTGAATCTGGAAACCTGTGGCCTATGAAAATGACATCTGTTGGATTCTGGAATCCTGTGGCCTGGGAACATGACTGAGGTTTGATTGTGGAGCCCTGTGGCCTGGGAACATGACATCGGTGTATTCTGGAACCCTTTGTCCTGGGAACATGAGAACGGTTTGCTTCTGGAACCCTGTGGACTGGGAACATGTCTGAGGTTTGATGGTGGAAACCTGTGGCCTTGCAACATGACTGAGGTTTGATTCTGGAACCCTGTGGCCTGGGAACATGACATCGGTTGGATTCTGGAACCCTGTGGCCTGGGAACATGACTGAGGTTTGTTTCTGGAAGCCTGTTCCCTGGGAACATGTCTGAGGTTTGATTCTGGTACCATGTGTCCTGGGAATATGACTGAGGTTTGATTCTGGAAACCATTGGCCTGGGAATATGACTGATGTTAGAATGTGGAATCCTGTGCCCTGGGAACATGACATCGGTGGATTCTGGAACCCTGTGCCCTGGGAACATGAGAACGGTTTGATTCTTTAACCCTGTGGACTGGGAACATGTCTCAGGTTTGATGGTGGAAACCTGTGGCCTGGCAACATGACTGAGGTTTGATCCTGGAAGACTGTGGCCACGGAATATGATATCGGTTTGATTGTGGAAACCTGTGTCCTGGGAGCAAGACTGAGGTTTGCTTTGGGAACCCTGTGGCCTGGGAACATGACAGAGGTTTGTTTCTGGAAGCCAGTTCCCTGGGAACATGACTGAGGTTTGTTTCTGGACACCTGTGTCCTGGGAACATGACTGAGGTTTGATTGTTGAAACCTATGACCTGGGAATATGAATGAGGTTTTATTCTGGAACCCTGTAGATTGGAAACATAACTGAGGCTTTATTCTGGAACCCTGTGGCCTGGGAACATGACATCTGTTTAGATTGTGGAATACTGTTCCCTGGGATCCTGACTGAGCATTGGATGTAGAACCCTGTAGCCTGGGAAAATAACTGAGGATTGATTCTGGAACCCTGTGGCCTGGGAACATGACCTCGGTGGATTCTGGATTCTGTGGCATGGGAACATGAGAACAGTTTGATTCTGGAACCCTGTGGGCCGGGAACATGTCTGAGGTTTGATGGTGGAGACCTGTGGGCTGGCAACATGACTGAGGTTTGATTCTGGAAGACTGTGTCCAGGGAACATGATATAGGGTTGATTCTGGAACCCTGTGTCCTGGGAACAAGACTGAGGTTTGCTTCTGGAAACTTGTGGACTGGGAACATGACATCGGTTGGATACTGGAACCGTGTGGCCTGGGTACATAACTGAGGTTTGTTTCTGGAAGCCTGTTCCCTGGGAACATGACTGAGGTTTGATTCTGGACACCTGTGTCGTGGGAACATGACTGAGGTTTGATTGTTGAAACCTATGGCCTAGGAACATGACTGAGGTTTGATTCTGGAACCATGTGCCCTTGGAATATGACTGACGTTTGATTCTGGAAACCATTGGCCTGGGAACATGAGTGATGTTAGATTGTGGAATCCTGTGGCCTGGGAACCTGACATTGGTTTGGGTTCTGGTACCCTGTTGCCTGGGAACATGAAATCGGTATGATTCTGGAAAACTTTGGCCTGGCAACATGACTGAGGTTTGATGGTGGAACCCTGTGCACTGGGAACATGACTGAGGACTGATACTGGAAACCCGTGGCGTGGGAACATGCCATTGGTTTGATTCTGGAACCCTGTTTCCTGGGAACATGACTGAGGTTTGATGGTTGAACCCTGTGGCCTGGCAGCATGATTGAGGTTTGATTGTGGAAACCTCAGGTTTGGGAACATGACTGAGGCTTGATGGTGGAACCCTGTGGCCTGGGAACATGACTGAGGCTTGATGGTGGAACCGTGGCCTGGCAATAGGACTGAGGTTTGATTGTGGAACCCTCTGGTCTGGGAATATGACTGAGGTTTAATTGTGGAACCTTGTGGGCTGGGAACATGACTGGGATTTTATTTTTGAAACCTGTGTCCAGGGAACATGACTGATTTTTTATTCTGGAACCCTGTGTCCTGGGAACACGACTGAGGTTTGATTCTGGAAACATGTGGCCTGGGAATATGACTGAGTTTTGATTCTGTTAACCATTGGCCTGGGAACATGACTGATGTTAGATTGTGGCATCCTGTGGCCTGGGAACATGACATCGGTTTGGATTCTGGTACCTTGGTGCCTGGGAACATGAAATCTGTTTGATTCTGGAATCCTGTGGCCTGGGGATATGACTGAGGTTTGATGGTGGTACTCTATGGCCTGGCAACATGAGTGAGGTTTGATTCTGGATCCCTGTGGCCTGGGAACATGACTGATGCGTGATTCTAGAAAACTGTGGCCTGGGAACATGACATCTGTTTAGATTGTGGAATACTGTGCCCTGGGATCCTGACTGAGCCTTGGTTCTGGAACGCTGTGGACTGGGAATATTACTGAGGATTAATTCTGGAACCCTGTAGCCTGGGAACATAACTGAGGATTGATTCTGGAATGCTGTGGCTAGGGAACATGACATCGGTGTATTCTGGAACCCTGTGTCCTGGGAACAGGAGAATGGTTTGATTCTTTCACCCTGTGGCCTGGGAACATGTCTGAGGTTTGATGGTGGAACCGTGTCCTGGCAACAGGACTGAGGTTTGATTGTGGAACCCTCTGGCATGGGAATATGACTGATGTTTAATTGTGGAACCCTGTGGCCTGGCAACATATCTGAGATTTGATGGTGGAAACCTGTGGCCTGGCAACATGACTGAGTTTTGATTCTGGAAGACTGTGGCCAGGGAATATGATATCGGGTTGATTCTGGAACCCTGTGTCCTGGGAACAAGACTGAGGTTTGCTTCTGGAACCCTGTGGCCTGGGAACATGACATCGGTTGGATTCTGGAACCCTGTGGCCTGGGAACATGACTGAGGTTTGTTTCTGGAAGCCTGTTCCCTGGGAACATGACTGAGGTTTGATTCTGCACACCTGTGTCCTGGGAACATGACTGAGGTTTGATTGTGGAACCCTGTGGCCTGGGAACATGACATCGGTTGGATTCTGGAACCCTGTGGCCTGGGAACATTACTGAGGTTTGATTGTGGAAACCTATGGCCTTTGAACATGACTGTGGTTTGAATCTGGAAACCTGTGGCCTGTGAACATGACATCTGTTGGATTCTGGAAACCTGTGGCCTGGGAACATGACTGAGGTTTGATTGTGGAGCCCTGTGGCCTGGGAACATGACATCGGTTGGATTCTGGAACCCTGTTGCCTGGGAACATGACAGATATTTGTTTCTGGAAGCCTGTTCCCTGGGAACATGACTGAGGTTTGATTCTGGGTCACTGTGTCCTGGGAACATGACTGAGGTTTGATCCTGGACACCTGTGGCCTGGGAAAATGTCTGAGGTTTGATTGTTGAAACATGTGGCCTGCGAACATGACTGAGGTTTGATTCTGGATCCATGTGTCCTGGGAATATGACTGAGGTTTGATGGTGGAACCCTGTGGCCTGGCAAAATGACTAAGGTTTGATTGTGCAACACTCTGGCCTTGGAACATGACAGAGGCTTTTTGGTGGAACCGTGGCCTGGCAATAGGACTGAGGTTTGAGTGTGGAACCCTCTGGCCTGGGAATATGACTGAGGTTTAATTGTGGAACCCTGAGGGCTGTGAACATGACTGGGATTTTATTTTTTAAACCTGTGTGCAGGGAACATGACTGATTTTTTATTCTTGAACCCTGTGTCCTGGGAACATGACTGAGGTTTGATTCTGGAACCATGTGGCCTGGGAATATGACTGAGGTTTGATTCTGGAAACCACTGGCCAGGGAACATGACTGATGTTAGATTGTGGAATCCTGTGGCCTGGGAACATGACATCGGTTTGGATACTGGTACCCTGTTGCCTGGGAACATGAAATCGGTTTGTTCTGGAAACCTGTGTCCTGGGAACATGAGAACGGTTTGATTCTGGAACCCTGTGGCCTGGGAATATGTCTGAGGTTTGATGGTGGAAACCTGTGGCCTGGCAACATGACTGAGGTTTGACTCTGGAAGACTGTGGCCTGGGAACATGACATCGGATGGATTCTGGAACCCTGTGGCCTGGGAATATGGCTGAGGTTTCATTGTGGAACCCCCTGAATTGGGAATATGACTGTGGTTTGATTCTGAAACCCTGTGGCCTGGGAACATGACTGAGGGTTGTTTCCTGAAGCCTGTTCCCTGGGAACATGACTGAGGTTTGATTCTGGACACCTGTGGCCTGGCAACATGACGGAGGTTTGATCCTGGAAGACTATGGACACGGAACATGATATCGGGTTGATTGTGGAAACCTGTGGCCTGGGAAAATGACTGAGGTTTCAGTGTGGAAACATGTGGCCTGGGATCATGACTGAGGTTTGATGGCGGAACACTCTGGCCTGGCAAAATGACTGAAGCTTGATTCTGGATCCCTGTGGCCTGGGAACTTGACTGAGGTTTGATGGCAGAAACCTGTGGACTGGCACCATGACTGAGGTTTGATTGTGGAAACCTCTGGCCTTTGAACATGACTTTGGTTTGAATCTGGAAACCTGTGGCCTATGAAAATGACATCTGTTGGATTCTGGAATCCTGTGGCCTGGGAACATGACTGAGGTTTGATTGTGGAAACCTCTGTCCTTTGAACATGACTTTGGTTTGAATCTGGAAACCTGTGGCCTATGAAAATGACATCTGTTGGATTCTGGAATCCTGTGGCCTGGGAACATGACTGAGGTTTGATTGTGGAGCCCTGTGGCCTGGGAACATGACATCGGTGTATTCTGGAACCCTTTGTCCTGGGAACATGAGAACGGTTTGCTTCTGGAACCCTGTGGACTGGGAACATGTCTGAGGTTTGATGGTGGAAACCTGTGGCCTTGCAACATGACTGAGGTTTGATTCTGGAACCCTGTGGCCTGGGAACATGACATCGGTTGGATTCTGGAACCCTGTGGCCTGGGAACATGACTGAGGTTTGTTTCTGGAAGCCTGTTCCCTGGGAACATGTCTGAGGTTTGATTCTGGTACCATGTGTCCTGGGAATAAGACTGAGGTTTGATTCTGGAAACCATTGGCCTGGGAATATGACTGATGTTAGAATGTGGAATCCTGTGCCCTGGGAACATGACATCGGTGGATTCTGGAACCCTGTGCCCTGGGAACATGAGAACGGTTTGATTCTTTAACCCTGTGGACTGGGAACATGTCTCAGGTTTGATGGTGGAAACCTGTGGCCTGGCAACATGACTGAGGTTTGATCCTGGAAGACTGTGGCCACGGAATATGATATCGGTTTGATTGTGGAAACCTGTGTCCTGGGAGCAAGACTGAGGTTTGCTTTGGGAACCCTGTGGCCTGGGAACATGACAGAGGTTTGTTTCTGGAAGCCAGTTCCCTGGGAACATGACTGAGGTTTGTTTCTGGACACCTGTGTCCTGGGAACATGACTGAGGTTTGATTGTTGAAACCTATGACCTGGGAATATGAATGAGGTTTTATTCTGGAACCCTGTAGATTGGAAACATAACTGAGGCTTTATTCTGGAACCCTGTGGCCTGGGAACATGACATCTGTTTAGATTGTGGAATACTGTTCCCTGGGATCCTGACTGAGCATTGGATGTAGAACCCTGTAGCCTGGGAAAATAACTGAGGATTGATTCTGGAACCCTGTGGCCTGGGAACATGACCTCGGTGGATTCTGGATTCTGTGGCATGGGAACATGAGAACAGTTTGATTCTGGAACCCTGTGGGCCGGGAACATGTCTGAGGTTTGATGGTGGAGACCTGTGGGCTGGCAACATGACTGAGGTTTGATTCTGGAAGACTGTGTCCAGGGAACATGATATAGGGTTGATTCTGGAACCCTGTGTCCTGGGAACAAGACTGAGGTTTGCTTCTGGAAACTTGTGGACTGGGAACATGACATCGGTTGGATACTGGAACCGTGTGGCCTGGGTACATAACTGAGGTTTGTTTCTGGAAGCCTGTTCCCTGGGAACATGACTGAGGTTTGATTCTGGACACCTGTGTCGTGGGAACATGACTGAGGTTTGATTGTTGAAACCTATGGCCTAGGAACATGACTGAGGTTTGATTCTGGAACCATGTGCCCTTGGAATATGACTGACGTTTGATTCTGGAAACCATTGGCCTGGGAACATGAGTGATGTTAGATTGTGGAATCCTGTGGCCTGGGAACCTGACATTGGTTTGGGTTCTGGTACCCTGTTGCCTGGGAACATGAAATCGGTATGATTCTGGAAAACTTTGGCCTGGCAACATGACTGAGGTTTGATGGTGGAACCCTGTGCACTGGGAACATGACTGAGGACTGATACTGGAAACCCGTGGCGTGGGAACATGCCATTGGTTTGATTCTGGAACCCTGTTTCCTGGGAACATGACTGAGGTTTGATGGTTGAACCCTGTGGCCTGGCAGCATGATTGAGGTTTGATTGTGGAAACCTCAGGTTTGGGAACATGACTGAGGCTTGATGGTGGAACCCTGTGGCCTGGGAACATGACTGAGGCTTGATGGTGGAACCGTGGCCTGGCAATAGGACTGAGGTTTGATTGTGGAACCCTCTGGTCTGGGAATATGACTGAGGTTTAATTGTGGAACCTTGTGGGCTGGGAACATGACTGGGATTTTATTTTTGAAACCTGTGTCCAGGGAACATGACTGATTTTTTATTCTGGAACCCTGTGTCCTGGGAACACGACTGAGGTTTGATTCTGGAAACATGTGGCCTGGGAATATGACTGAGTTTTGATTCTGTTAACCATTGGCCTGGGAACATGACTGATGTTAGATTGTGGCATCCTGTGGCCTGGGAACATGACATCGGTTTGGATTCTGGTACCTTGGTGCCTGGGAACATGAAATCTGTTTGATTCTGGAATCCTGTGGCCTGGGGATATGACTGAGGTTTGATGGTGGTACTCTATGGCCTGGCAACATGAGTGAGGTTTGATTCTGGATCCCTGTGGCCTGGGAACATGACTGATGCGTGATTCTAGAAAACTGTGGCCTGGGAACATGACATCTGTTTAGATTGTGGAATACTGTGCCCTGGGATCCTGACTGAGCCTTGGTTCTGGAACGCTGTGGACTGGGAATATTACTGAGGATTAATTCTGGAACCCTGTAGCCTGGGAACATAACTGAGGATTGATTCTGGAATGCTGTGGCTAGGGAACATGACATCGGTGTATTCTGGAACCCTGTGTCCTGGGAACAGGAGAATGGTTTGATTCTTTCACCCTGTGGCCTGGGAACATGTCTGAGGTTTGATGGTGGAACCGTGTCCTGGCAACAGGACTGAGGTTTGATTGTGGAACCCTCTGGCATGGGAATATGACTGATGTTTAATTGTGGAACCCTGTGGCCTGGCAACATATCTGAGATTTGATGGTGGAAACCTGTGGCCTGGCAACATGACTGAGGTTTGATTCTGGAAGACTGTGGCCAGGGAATATGATATCGGGTTGATTCTGGAACCCTGTGTCCTGGGAACAAGACTGAGGTTTGCTTCTGGAACCCTGTGGCCTGGGAACATGACATCGGTTGGATTCTGGAACCCTGTGTCCTGGGAACATGACTGAGGTTTGTTTCTGGAAGCCTGTTCCCTGGGAACATGACTGAGGTTTGATTCTGCACACCTGTGTCCTGGGAACATGACTGAGGTTTGATTGTGGAACCCTGTGGCCTGGGAACATGACATCGGTTGGATTCTGGAACCCTGTGGCCTGGGAACATTACTGAGGTTTGATTGTGGAAACCTATGGCCTTTGAACATGACTGTGGTTTGAATCTGGAAACCTGTGGCCTGTGAACATGACATCTGTTGGATTCTGGAAACCTGTGGCCTGGGAACATGACTGAGGTTTGATTGTGGAGCCCTGTGGCCTGGGAACATGACATCGGTTGGATTCTGGAACCCTGTTGCCTGGGAACATGACAGATATTTGTTTCTGGAAGCCTGTTCCCTGGGAACATGACTGAGGTTTGATTCTGGGTCACTGTGTCCTGGGAACATGACTGAGGTTTGATCCTGGACACCTGTGGCCTGGGAAAATGTCTGAGGTTTGATTGTTGAAACATGTGGCCTGCGAACATGACTGAGGTTTGATTCTGGATCCATGTGTCCTGGGAATATGACTGAGGTTTGATGGTGGAACCCTGTGGCCTGGCAAAATGACTAAGGTTTGATTGTGCAACACTCTGGCCTTGGAACATGACAGAGGCTTGTTGGTGGAACCGTGGCCTGGCAATAGGACTGAGGTTTGAGTGTGGAACCCTCTGGCCTGGGAATATGACTGAGGTTTAATTGTGGAACCCTGAGGGCTGTGAACATGACTGGGATTTTATTTTTTAAACCTGTGTGCAGGGAACATGACTGATTTTTTATTCTTGAACCCTGTGTCCTGGGAACACGACTGAGGTTTGATTCTGGAACCATGTGGCCTGGGAATATGACTGAGGTTTGATTCTGGAAACCACTGGCCAGGGAACATGACTGATGTTAGATTGTGGAATCCTGTGGCCTGGGAACATGACATCGGTTTGGATTCTGGTACCCTGTTGCCTGGGAACATGAAATCGGTTTGTTCTGGAAACCTGTGTCCTGGGAACATGAGAACGGTTTGATTCTGGAACCCTGTGGCCTGGGAATATGTCTGAGGTTTGATGGTGGAAACCTGTGGCCTGGCAACATGACTGAGGTTTGACTCTGGAAGACTGAGGCCTGGGAACATGACATCGGATGGATTCTGGAACCCTGTGGCCTGGGAATATGGCTGAGGTTTCATTGTGGAACCCCCTGAATTGGGAATATGACTGTGGTTTGATTCTGAAACCCTGTGGCCTGGGAACATGACTGAGGGTTGTTTCCTGAAGCCTGTTCCCTGGGAACATGACTGAGGTTTGATTCTGGACACCTGTGGCCTGGCAACATGACTGAGGTTTGATCCTGGAAGACTATGGACACGGAACATGATATCGGGTTGATTGTGGAAACCTGTGGGCTGGGAAAATGACTGAGGTTTCAGTGTGGAAACATGTGGCCTGGGATCATGACTGAGGTTTGATGGCAGAACACTCTGGCCTGGAAAAATGACTGAGGCTTGATTCTGCAACCCTGTGTCCTGGGAACTTGACTGAGGTCGGATGGCAGTAACCTGTGGACTGGCACCATGACTGAGGTTTGATTGTGGAAACCTCTGGCCTTTGAACATGACTTTGGTTTGAATCTGGAAACCTGTGGCCTATGAAAATGACATCTGTTGGATTCTGGAATCCTGTGGCCTGGGAACATGACTGAGGTTTGCTTGTGGAGCCCTGTGGCCTGGGAACATGACATCGGTGTATTCTGGAACCCTTTGTCCTGGGAACATGAGAACGGTTTGATTCTGGAACCCTGTGGCCTGGGAACATGTCTGAGGTTTGATGGTGGAAACCTGTGGCCTTGCAACATGACTGAGGTTTGATTCTGGAAGACTGTAGACAGGGAATATGATATCGGGTTGATTTTGGAACCCTGTGTCCTGGGAACAAGACTGAGGTTTGCTTCTGGAACCCTGTGGACGGGGAACATGACATCGGTTGGATTCTGGAAACCTGTGGCCTGGGAACATGACTGAGATTTGTTTCTGGAAGCCTGTTCCCTGGGAATATGACTGAGGTTTGATTCTGCACACCTGTGTGCTGGGAACATGACTGAGGTTTGATTGTTGAAACCTGTGCCCTGCGAACATGACTCAGGTTTGATTCTGGAACCATGTGTCCTGGGAATATGACTGAGGTTTGATTCTGGAAACCTTTGGCCTGGGAAAATGACTGAGGTTTCATTGTGGAAATATGTGGCCTGGGATCATGACTGAGGTTTGATGGTGGAACACTCTGGCCTTGCAAAATGACTGAGGCTTGATTCTGGAACCCTGTGTCCTGGGGACTTGACTGAGGTCGGATGGCAGAAACCTGTGGACTGGCAACATGACTGAGGTTTGATTGTGGAACCCTGTGCACGGGGACCATGACTGAGGCCTGATACTGGAACCCCGTGCCGTGGGAACATGACATTGGTTTCATTCTGGAGCCCTGTTTACTGGGAACATGACTGAGGATTTATGGTTGAACCCTCTGTCCTGGCAACATGATTGAGGTTTGGTAGTGGAACCCTCAGGCTTGGGAACATGAGTGAGGCTTGATGGTGGAACCCTGTGGCCTGGCAACATGCCTGAGGTTTGATGGTGGAACCCTGTGGCTTGGCAAGATGACTTAGGTTTGATTGTGGACCACTCTGGCCTCGGAACATGACTGAGGCTTGATGGAGGAACCGTGGCCTGGCAACAGGACTGAGGTTTGATTGTGGAACCCTCTGGCCTGGGAATATGACTGAGGTTTAATTGTGGAACCCTGTTGCCTGGGAACATGACTGAGGTTTGTTTCTGGAAGCCTGTTCCCTGGGAACATGACTGAGGTTTTATTCTGGACACCTCTGTCCTGGAAACATGACTGAGGTTTGATTGTTGAAACCTGTGGTCTGCGAACATGACTCAGGTTTGATTCTGGAACCATGTGTCCTGGGAATATGACTGAGGTTTGTTTCTGGAAACATTTGGTCTGGGAAAATGAGTGAGGTTTCATTGTGGAAACATGTGGCCTGGGATCATGACTGAGGTTTGATGGTGGAACACTCTGGCCTGGCAAAATGAATGAGGCTTGATTCTGGAACCCTGTGTCCTGGGGACTTGACTGAGGTCGGATGGCAGAAACCTGTGGACTGGCAACATGACTGAGGTTTGATTGTGGAACCCTGTGCACGGGGACCATGACGGAGGCCTGATACTGGAACCCCGTGCCGTGGGAACATGACATTGGTTTGATTCTGGAGCCCTGTTTACTGGGAACATGACTGAGGATTGATGGTTGAACCCTGTGTCCTGGCAACATGATTGAGGTTTGATAGTGGAACCCTCAGGCTTGGGAACATGAGTGAGGCTTGATGGTGGAACCCTGTGGCCTGGCAACATGCCTGAGGTTTGATGGTGGAACCCTGTGGCTTGGCAAGATGACTTAGGTTTGATTGTGGACCACTCTGGCCTCGGAACATGACTGAGGATTGATGGTGGAACCGTGGCCTGGCAACAGGACTGAGGTTTGATTGTGGAACCCTCTGGCCTGGGAATATGACTGAGCTTTAATTGTGGAACCCTGTTGCCTGGGAACATGACTGAGGTTTGTTTCTGTAAGCCTGTTCCCTGGGAACATGACTGAGGTTTGATTCTGGACACCTGTGTCCTGGAAACATGACTGAGGTTTGATTGTTGAAACCTGTGGCCTGCGAACATGACTCAGGTTTGATTCTGGAACCATGTGTCCTGGGAATATGACTGAGGTTTGTTTCTGGAACCACTTGGTCTGGGAAAATGAGTGAGGTGTCATTGTGGAAACATGTGGCCTGGGATCATGACTCAGGTTTGATGGTGGAACACTATGGCCTGGCAAAATGACTGAGGCTTGATTCTGGAACCCTGTCGCCTGGGAACTTGACTGAGGTCGGATGGCAGAAACCTGTGGACTGGCAACATGACTGAGGTTTGATTGTGGAACCCTGTGCACGGGGACCATGACGGACGCCTGATAGTGGAACCCCGTGCCGTGGGAACATGACATTGGTTTGATTCTGGAGCCCTGTTTACTGGGAACATGACTGAGGATTGATGGTTAAACCCTGTGTCCTGGCAACATGATTGAGGTTTGATAGTGGAACCCTCAGGCTTGGGAACATGAGTGAGGCTTGATGGTGGAACCCTGTGGCCTGGCAACATGCCTGAGGTTTCATGGTGGAACCCTGTGGCTTGGCAAGATGACTTAGGTTTGATTGTGGACCACTCTGGCCTCGGAACATGACTGAGGATTGATGGTGGAACCGTGGCCTGGCAACAGGACTGAGGTTTGATTGTGGAACCCTCTGGCCTGGGAATATGACTGAGCTTTAATTGTGGAACCCTGTTGCCTGGGAACATGACTGAGGTTTGTTTCTGTAAGCCTGTTCCCTGGGAACATGACTGAGGTTTGATTCTGGACACCTGTGTCCTGGAAACATGACTGAGGTTTGATTGTTGAAACCTGTGGCCTGCGAACATGACTCAGGTTTGATTCTGGAACCATGTGTCCTGGGAATATGACTGAGGTTTGTTTCTGGAAACACTTGGTCTGGGAAAATGAGTGAGGTGTCATTGTGGAAACATGTGGCCTGGGATCATGACTCAGGTTTGATGGTGGAACACTCTGGCCTGGCAAAATGACTGAGGCTTGATTCTGGAACCCTGTCGCCTGGGAACTTGACTGAGGTCGGATGGCAGAAACCTGTGGCCTGGCAACATGATTGAGGTTTGATAGTGGAACCCTCAGGCTTGGGAACATGACTGAGGCTTGATTGTGGAACGATGTGGCCTGGCAATATTCATGAAGTTTGATGGTGGAACCCTGTGGCTTGGCAAGATGACTTAAGGTTGCTTCTGGAACACTCTGGCCTGGGAATATGACTGAGGCTTGATGGTGGAACCGTGGCCTGGCAACAGGACTGAGGTTTGATTGTGGAACCCTCTGGCCTGGGAATATGACTGAGGTTTAATTGTGGAACCCTGTGGCCTGGCAAAATATCTGAGATTTGATGGTGGAAACCTGTGGCCTGGCAACATGACTGAGGTTTGATTCTGGAAGACTGTGGCCAGGGAACATGTTATCGGGTTGATTCTGGAAACCTGTGTTCTGGGAAGAAGACTGAAGTTTGATTCTGGAAGCCTGTTCCCTGGGAACATGACTGAGATTTGATTCTGGACACCTGTGTCCTGGGAACATGACTCAGGTTTGATTCTGGAACCACGTGTCCTGGGAATATGACTGAGGTTTAATTCTGGAAACCTTTGGCCTGGGAAAATGACTGAGGTTTCATTGTCGAAACATGTGGCCTGGGATCATGACTGAGGTTTGATGGTGGAACACTCTGGCCTGGCAAAAAGACTGAGGCTTGATTCTGGAACCCTGTGGCCTGGGAACTTGACTGAGGTTTGATGGCAGAAACCTGTGGACTGGCAACATGACTGAGGTTTGATTGTGGAACCCTCTGGCCTGGGAATATGACTGAGGTTTAATTGTTGAAACCTGTGGCCTGCGAACATGGCTCAGGTTTGATTCTGGAAACATGTGTCCCGGGAATATGACTGAGGTTTGAATCTGGAAACCTTTGGCCTGGGAAAATGACTGAGGTTTCATTGTGGAAACATGTGGCCTGGGATCATGACTGAGGTTTGATGGTGGAACACTCTGGCCTTGCAAAATGACTGAGGCTTGATTCTGGAAACCTGTCGCCTGGGAACTTGACTGAGGTTGGATGGCAGAGACCTGTGGACTGGCAACATGACTGAGGTTTTATTGTGGAACCCTGTGCACGGGGACCATGACTGAGGCCTGATACTGGAACCCCATGGCGTGGGAACATGACTTTGGTTTCATTCTGGAGCCCTGTTTACTGGGAATATGACTGAGGATTGATGGTTGAACCCTGTGGCCTGGCAACATGATTGAGGTTTGATAGTGGAACCCTCAGGCTTGGGAACATGACTGAGGCTTGATTGTGGAACGATGTGGCCTGGCAATATTCATGAAGTTTGATGGTGGAACCCTGTGGCTTGGCAAGATGACTTAAGGTTGCTTCTGGAACACTCTGGCCTGGGAATATGACTGAGGCTTGATGGTGGAACCGTGGCCTGGCAACAGGACTGAGGTTTGATTGTGGAACCCTCTGGCCTGGGAATATGACTGAGGTTTAATTGTGGAACCCTGTGGCCTGGCAACATGTCTGAGATTTGATGGTGGAAACCTGTGGCCTGGCAACATGACTGAGGTTTGATTCTGGAAGACTGTGGCCAGGGAACATGACATCTGTTTAGATTGTGGAATACTGTGCCCTGGGATCCTGACTGAGCCTTGGTTCTGCAAACCTGTGGACTGGGAACATGACTAAGCTTTTATTCTGGAACTCTGTAGCCCGGGAACGTAACTGAGGATTGATTCTGGAACCCTGTGGCCTGGGAACAGGACCTCGGTGGATTCTGGAAGCCTGTGGCCTGGGAACATGTCTGAGGTTTTATGGTGGAACCCTGTGGCCTGGCAACGTGACTGAGGTTTGATTCTGGAAGACTGTGGCCAGGGAACATGATATCGGGTTGATTCTGGAACCCAGTGTCCTGGGAAAAAGACTGAGGTTTGCTTCTGGAACCCTGTGGCCTGGGAACATGACATCGGTTGGATTCTGGAGCCCTGTGTCCTGGGAACATGACTGAGGTTTGTTTCTGGAAGCCTGTTCCCTGGGAACATGACTGAGGTTTGATTCTGCACACCTGTTTCCTGGGAACATGACTGAGGTTTGATTGTTGAAACCTGTGGCCTGCAAACATGAGTGAGGTTTGATTCTGGAACCATGTGTCCTGGGAATATGACTGAGGTTTGATTCTGGAAACCTGTGGCCTGGGAAAATGAGTGAGGTTTCATTGTGGAAACATGTGGCCTGGGATCATGACTGAGGTTTGATGGTGGAACACTAAGGCCTGGAAAAATGAGTGAGGCTTGATTCTGGAACCCTGTGGCCTGGGAAATTGACTGAGGTTTGATGGCACAAACCTGTGGACTGGCAACATGAGTGAGGTTTGATTGTGGAACCCTGTGCTGTTGAAACAGGACTGTGGCCTGGTTCTGGAAACACATGGCCTGGGAACTTGACAATGGTTTGATTGTGGAACCCTGTGTCCTGGGAACATGATTGAGGTTTGATGGAGGAACCCTGTGGCCTGGGAATACGAATGAGGTTTGATTCTGGAAACCATTGTCCTGGGAACATGACTGATGTTAGATTGTGGAATCCTGTGGCCTGGGAACATGACATTGGTTTGGATTTTGGTACTCTGTTGCCTGGGAACATGAAATCGGTTTGATTCTGGAAACCTGTGGCCTGGCATCATGACTGAGGTTTGGTTCTGGATCCCTGTTGCCTTGGAACAAGACTGAGGCGTGATTCTGGAAAACTGTGGCCTTGGAACATGACATCTCTTTAGATTGTGACATACTGTGCCCTGGGATCCTGACTGAGCCTTGGTTCTGGAACCCTGTGGACTGGGAACAAGAGTGAGGTTTTATTCTGGAACCCGGTAGCCTGGGAACATAACTGAGGATTGATTCTGGAACCCTGTGTCCTGGGAACATGACATCGGTGTATTCTGGAAGCCTGTGTCTTGGGAACATGAGAACGGTTTGATTCTGGAACTCTGTGGCCTGGGAACATGTCTGAGGTTTGATGGTGATAACCTGTGGCGTGGCAACATGACTGAGGTTTGAGTCTGGAAGACTGTGGCCAGGAAACATGATATTGGGTTGATTCTGGAAACCTGTATCCTGGGAACAAGACTGAGGTTTGCTTGTGGAACCCTGTGGCCTCGGAACATTACATCGGTTGGATTCTGGAACGCTGTGGCCTGGGAACATGACTGAGGTTTGATTGTGGAACCCTGTTGCCTGGGAACATTACAGAGATTTGTTTCTGTAAGCCTGTTCCCTGGGAACATGACTGAGGTTTGATTCTGGACACCTGTGGCCTGGGAATATGTCTGAGGTTTGATTGTTGAAACCTGTGGCTTGCGAACATGACTGAGGTTTGATTCTGGATCCATGTGTCCTGGGAATATGACTGAGGTTTGATTCTGGAAACCTGTGGCCTGGGAAAGTCACTTAGGATTCATTGTCGAAACATTTGGCCTGGGATCATGACTGAGGTTTGATGGTGGAAAACTCTGGCCTGGCAAAATGACTGAGGCTTGATTCTGGAACCCTATGGCCTGGGAACTTGACTGAGGTTTGATGGCAGAAACCTGTTGACTGGCAACATGACTGAGGATTGATTGTGGAACTCTGTGCCCTGGAAACATGACTGTTGTCTGGTACTGGAAAACCATGGCCTGGGAACTTGACATTGGTTTGATTCTGGAACCCTGTGTCCTGGGAACATGATTGAGGTTTGATGGAGGAACCCTGTGTCTTGGGAACAGGACTGACTTTTGATGGTGGCACCCTGTGGCCTGGTAACATGACTGAGGTTTGATTCTGGAACACTGTGGACAAGGAACATGATATCGGTTTAATTCTGGAACCCTGTGTCCTGGGAACAAGACTGAGGTTTCCTTCTGGACGTCTGTGGGCTGGGAACATGACATCGGTTGGATACTGGAACCCTGTGGCCTGGGAACATGACTGAGGTTTGCTTCTGGAATCCTGTTCCCTGGGAACATGACTGAGTTTTGATTCTGGAACCATGTGTCCTGGGAATATGACTGAGGTTTGATTCTGGACACCTGTGTCCTGGGAACATGACTGAGGTTTGATTGTTGAAACCTGTGGCCTTCGAACATGACTGAGGTTTGATTCTGGAACCATGTGTCCTGGGAATATGACTGAGGTTTGATTCTGGAAACCTGTGGCCTGGGAAAATGACTGAGGTTTCATTGTGGAAACATGTGGCCTGGGATCATGACTGAGGTTTGATGGCAGAACACTCTGGCCTGGCTAAATGACTGAGGCTTGATTCTGCAACCCTGTGTCCTGGGAACTTGACTGAGGTCGGATGGCAGAAACCTGTGGACTGGCAACATGACTGAGGTTTGATTGTGGAACCCTGTGCACGGGGACCATGACTGAGGCCTGATACTGGAACCCCGTGGCGTGGGAACATGACATTGGTTTCATTCTGGAGCCCTGTTTACTGGGAACATGACTGAGGATTGATGGTTGAACCCTGTGTCCTGGCAACATGATTGAGGTTTGATAGTGGAACCCTCAGGCTTGGGAACATGAGTGAGGCTTGATGGTGGAACCCTGTGGCCTGGCAACATGACTGAGGCTTGATGGTGGAACCGTGGCCTGGCAACAGGACTGAGGTTTGATTGTGGAACCCTCTGGCCTGGGAATATGACTGAGGTTTAATTGTGGAACCCTGTGGCCTGGCAACATGTCTGAGATTTGATGGTGGAAACCTGTGGCCTGGCAACATGACTGAGGTTTGATTCTGGAAGACTGTGGCCAGGGAACATGACATCTGTTTAGATTGTGGAATACTGTGCCCTGGGATCCTGACTGAGCCTTGGTTCTGCAAACCTGTGGACTGGGAACATGACTAAGCTTTTATTCTGGAACTCTGTAGCCCGGGAACGTAACTGAGGATTGATTCTGGAACCCTGTGGCCTGGGAACAGGACCTCGGTGGATTCTGGAAGCCTGTGGCCTGGGAACATGTCTGAGGTTTTATGGTGGAACCCTGTGGCCTGGCAACGTGACTGAGGTTTGATTCTGGAAGACTGTGGCCAGGGAACATGATATCGGGTTGATTCTGGAACCCAGTGTCCTGGGAAAAAGACTGAGGTTTGCTTCTGGAACCCTGTGGCCTGGGAACATGACATCGGTTGGATTCTGGAGCCCTGTGTCCTGGGAACATGACTGAGGTTTGTTTCTGGAAGCCTGTTCCCTGGGAACATGACTGAGGTTTGATTGTTGAAACCTGTGGCCTGCAAACATGAGTGAGGTTTGATTCTGGAACCATGTGTCCTGGGAATATGACTGAGGTTTGATTCTGGAAACCTGTGGCCTGGGAAAATGAGTGAGGTTTCATTGTGGAAACATGTGGCCTGGGATCATGACTGAGGTTTGATGGTGGAACACTAAGGCCTGGAAAAATGAGTGAGGCTTGATTCTGGAACCCTGTGTCCTGGGAACTTGACTGAGGTTTGATGGCACAAACCTGTGGACTGGCAACATGAGTGAGGTTTGATTGTGGAACCCTGTGCTGTTGAAACAGGACTGTGGCCTGGTTCTGGAAACACATGGCCTGGGAACTTGACAATGGTTTGATTGTGGAACCCTGTGTCCTGGGAACATGATTGAGGTTTGATGGAGGAACCCTGTGGCCTGGGAATACGAATGAGGTTTGATTCTGGAAACCATTGTCCTGGGAACATGACTGATGTTAGATTGTGGAATCCTGTGGCCTGGGAACATGACATTGGTTTGGATTTTGGTACTCTGTTGCCTGGGAACATGAAATCGGTTTGATTCTGGAAACCTGTGGCCTGGCAACATGACTGAGGTTTGGTTCTGGATCCCTGTTGCCTGGGAACAAGACTGAGGCGTGATTCTGGAAAACTGTGGCCTTGGAACATGACATCTCTTTAGATTGTGACATACTGTGCCCTGGGATCCTGACTGAGCCTTGGTTCTGGAACCCTGTGGACTGGGAACAAGAGTGAGGTTTTATTCTGGAACCCGGTAGCCTGGGAACATAACTGAGGATTGATTCTGGAACCCTGTGTCTTGGGAACATGACATCGGTGTATTCTGGAAGCCTGTGTCTTGGGAACATGAGAACGGTTTGATTCTGGAACTCTGTGGCCTGGGAACATGTCTGAGGTTTGATGGTGATAACCTGTGGCGTGGCAACATGACTGAGGTTTGAGTCTGGAAGACTGTGGCCAGGAAACATGATATTGGGTTGATTCTGGAAACCTGTATCCTGGGAACAAGACTGAGGTTTGCTTGTGGAACCCTGTGGCCTCGGAACATTACATCGGTTGGATTCTGGAACGCTGTGGCCTGGGAACATGACTGAGGTTTGATTGTGGAACCCTGTTGCCTGGGAACATTACAGAGATTTGTTTCTGTAAGCCTGTTCCCTGGGAACATGACTGAGGTTTGATTCTGGACACCTGTGGCCTGGGAATATGTCTGAGGTTTGATTGTTGAAACCTGTGGCTTGCGAACATGACTGAGGTTTGATTCTGGATCCATGTGTCCTGGGAATATGACTGAGGTTTGATTCTGGAAACCTGTGGCCTGGGAAAGTCACTTAGGATTCATTGTCGAAACATTTGGCCTGGGATCATGACTGAGGTTTGATGGTGGAAAACTCTGGCCTGGCAAAATGACTGAGGCTTGATTCTGGAACCCTATGGCCTGGGAACTTGACTGAGGTTTGATGGCAGAAACCTGTTGACTGGCAACATGACTGAGGATTGATTGTGGAACTCTGTGCCCTGGAAACATGACTGTTGTCTGGTACTGGAAAACCATGGCCTGGGAACTTGACATTGGTTTGATTCTGGAACCCTGTGTCCTGGGAACATGATTGAGGTTTGATGGAGGAACCCTGTGTCTTGGGAACAGGACTGAGTTTTGATGGTGGCACCCTGTGGCCTGGTAACATGACTGAGGTTTGATTCTGGAACACTGTGGACAAGGAACATGATATCGGTTTAATTCTGGAACCCTGTGTCCTGGGAACAAGACTGAGGTTTCCTTCTGGACGTCTGTGGGCTGGGAACATGACATCGGTTGGATACTGGAACCCTGTGGCCTGGGAACATGACTGAGGTTTGCTTCTGGAATCCTGTTCCCTGGGAACATGACTGAGTTTTGATTCTGGAACCATGTGTCCTGGGAATATGACTGAGGTTTGATTCTGGACACCTGTGTCCTGGAAACATGAGTGATGTTTGATTGTTGAAACCTGTGGCCTGCGAACATGACTCAGGTTTGATTCTGGAACCATGTGTCCTGGGAATATGACTGAGGTTTGTTTCTGGAAACATTTGGTCTGGGAAAATGAGTGAGGTTTCATTGTGGAAACATGTGGCCTGGGATCATGACTGAGGTTTGATGGTGGAACACTCTGGCCTGGCAAAATGACTGAGTCTTGATTCTGGAAGCCTGTGTCCTGGGAACTTGACTGAGGTCGGATGGCAGAAACCTGTGGACTGGCAACATGACTGAGGTTTGATTGTGGAACCCTGTGCACGGGGACCATGACTGAGGCCTGATACTGGAACCCCGTGCCGTGGGAACATGACATTGGTTTGATTCTGGAGCCCTGTTTACTGGGAACATGACTGAGGATTGATGGTTGAACCCTGTGTCCTGGCAACATGATTGAGGTTTGATAGTGGAACCCTCAGGCTTGGGAACATGAGTGAGGCTTGATGGTGGAACCCTGTGGCCTGGCAACATGCCTGAGGTTTGATGGTGGAACCCTGTGGCTTGGCAAGATGACTTAGGTTTGATTGTGGACCACTCTGGCCTCGGAACATGACTGAGCCTTGATGGTGGAACCGTGGCCTGGCAACAGGACTGAGGTTTGATTGTGGAACCCTCTGGCCTGGGAATATGACTGAGCTTTAATTGTGGAACCCTGTTGCCTGGGAACATGACTGAGGTTTGTTTCTGGAAGCCTGTTCCCTGGGAACATGACTGAGGTTTGATTCTGGACACCTGTGTCCTGGAAACATGACTGAGGTTTGATTGTTGAAACCTGTGGCCTGCGAACATGACTCAGGTTTGATTCTGGAACCATGTGTCCTGGGAATATGACTGAGGTTTGTTTCTGGAAACATTTGGTCTGGGAAAATGAGTGAGGTGTCATTGTGGAAACATGTGGCCTGGGATCATGACTCAGGTTTGATGGTGGAACACTCTGGCCTGGCAAAATGACTGAGGCTTGATTCTGGAACCCTGTCGCCTGGGAACTTGACTGAGGTCGGATGGCAGAAACCTGTGGACTGGCAACATGACTGAGGTTTGATTGTGGAACCCTCTGGCCTGGGAATATGACTGAGGTTTAATTGTTGAAACCTGTGGCCTGCGAACATGGCTCAGGTTTGATTCTGGAAACATGTGTCCTGGGAATATGACTGAGGTTTGAATCTGGAAACCTTTGGCCTGGGAAAATGACTGAGGTTTCATTGTGGAAACATGTGGCCTGGGATCATGACTGAGGTTTGATGGTGGAACACTCTGGCCTTGCAAAATGACTGAGGCTTGATTCTGGAAACCTGTCGCCTGGGAACTTGACTGAGGTTGGATGGCAGAGACCTGTGGACTGGCAACATGACTGAGGTTTGATTGTGGAACCCTGTGCACGGGGACAATGACTGAGGCCTGATACTGGAACCCCATGGCGTGGGAACATGACTTTGGTTTCATTCTGGAGCCCTGTTTACTGGGAATATGACTGAGGATTGATGGTTGAACCCTGTGGCCTGGCAACATGATTGAGGTTTGATAGTGGAACCCTCAGGCTTGGGAACATGACTGAGGCTTGATTGTGGAACGATGTGGCCTGGCAATATTCATGAAGTTTGATGGTGGAACCCTGTGGCTTGGCAAGATGACTTAAGGTTGCTTCTGGAACACTCTGGCCTGGGAATATGACTGAGGCTTGATGGTGGAACCGTGGCCTGGCAACAGGACTGAGGTTTGATTGTGGAACCCTCTGGCCTGGGAATATGACTGAGGTTTAATTGTGGAACCCTGTGGCCTGGCAACATGTCTGAGATTTGATGGTGGAAACCTGTGGCCTGGCAACATGACTGAGGTTTGATTCTGGAAGACTGTGGCCAGGGAACATGTTATCGGGTTGATTCTGGAAACCTGTGTTCTGGGAAGAAGACTGAAGTTTGATTCTGGAAGCCTGTTCCCTGGGAACATGACTGAGATTTGATTCTGGACACCTGTGTCCTGGGAACATGACTCAGGTTTGATTCTGGAACCACGTGTCCTGGGAATATGACTGAGGTTTAATTCTGGAAACCTTTGGCCTGGGAAAATGACTGAGGTTTCATTGTGGAAACATGTGGCCTGGGATCATGACTGAGGTTTGATGGTGGAACACTCTGGCCTGGCAAAAAGACTGAGGCCTGATTCTGGAACCCTGTGGCCTGGGAACTTGACTGAGGTTTGATGGCAGAAACCTGTGGACTGGCAACATGACTGAGGTTTGATTGTGGAACCCTCTGGCCTGGGAATATGACTGAGGTTTAATTGTTGAAACCTGTGGCCTGCGAACATGGCTCAGGTTTGATTCTGGAAACATGTGTCCTGGGAATATGACTGAGGTTTGAATCTGGAAACCTTTGGCCTGGGAAAATGACTGAGGTTTCATTGTGGAAACATGTGGCCTGGGATCATGACTGAGGTTTGATGGTGGAACACTCTGGCCTTGCAAAATGACTGAGGCTTGATTCTGGAACCCTGTCGCCTGGGAACTTGACTGAGGTTGGATGGCAGAGACCTGTGGACTGGCAACATGACTGAGGTTTGATTGTGGAACCCTGTGCACGGGGACAATGACTGAGGTCTGATACTGGAACCCCATGGCGTGGGAACATGACTTTGGTTTCATTCTGGAGCCCTGTTTACTGGGAATATGACTGAGGATTGATGGTTGAACCCTGTGGCCTGGCAACATGATTGAGGTTTGATAGTGGAACCCTCAGGCTTGGGAACATGACTGACGCTTGATTGTGGAACGATGTGGCCTGGCAATATTCATGAAGTTTGATGGTGGAACCCTGTGGCTTGGCAAGATGACTTAAGGTTGCTTCTGGAACACTCTGGCCTGGGAATATGACTGAGGCTTGATGGTGGAACCGTGGCCTGGCAACAGGACTGAGGTTTGATTGTGGAACCCTCTGGCCTGGGAATATGACTGAGGTTTAATTGTGGAACCCTGTGGCCTGGCAACATGTCTGAGATTTGATGGTGGAAACCTGTGGCCTGGCAACATGACTGAGGTTTGATTCTGGAAGACTGTGGCCAGGGAACATGACATCTGTTTAGATTGTGGAATACTGTGCCCTGGGATCCTGACTGAGCCTTGGTTCTGCAAACCTGTGGACTGGGAACATGACTAAGCTTTTATTCTGGAACTCTGTAGCCCGGGAACGTAACTGAGGATTGATTCTGGAACCCTGTGGCCTGGGAACAGGACCTCGGTGGATTCTGGAATCCTGTGGCCTGGGAACATGAGAACGGTTTGTTTCTGGAAGCCTGTGGCCTGGGAACATGTCTGAGGTTTGATGGTGGAACCCTGTGGCCTGGCAACGTGACTGAGGTTTGATTCTGGAAGACTGTGGCCAGGGAACATGATATCGGGTTGATTCTGGAACCCAGTGTCCTGGGAAAAAGACTGAGGTTTGCTTCTGGAACCCTGTGGCCTGGGAACATGACATCGGTTGGATTCTGGAGCCCTGTGTCCTGGGAACATGACTGAGGTTTGTTTCTGGAAGCCTGTTCCCTGGGAACATGACTGAGGTTTGATTCTGCACACCTGTTTCCTGGGAACATGACTGAGGTTTGATTGTTGAAACCTGTGGCCTGCAAACATGAGTGAGGTTTGATTCTGGAACCATGTGTCCTGGGAATATGACTGAGGTTTGATTCTGGAAACCTGTGGCCTGGGAAAATGAGTGAGGTTTCATTGTGGAAACATGTGGCCTGGGATCATGACTGAGGTTTGATGGTGGAACACTAAGGCCTGGAAAAATGAGTGAGGCTTGATTCTGGAACCCTGTGTCCTGGGAACTTGACTGAGGTTTGATGGCACAAACCTGTGGACTGGCAACATGAGTGAGGTTTGATTGTGGAACCCTGTGCTGTTGAAACAGGACTGTGGCCTGGTTCTGGAAACACATGGCCTGGGAACTTGACAATGGTTTGATTGTGGAACCCTGTGTCCTGGGAACATGATTGAGGTTTGATGGAGGAACCCTGTGGCCTGGGAATACGAATGAGGTTTGATTCTGGAAACCATTGTCCTGGGAACATGACTGATGTTAGATTGTGGAATCCTGTGGCCTGGGAACATGACATTGGTTTGGATTTTGGTACTCTGTTGCCTGGGAACATGAAATCGGTTTGATTCTGGAAACCTGTGGCCTGGCAACATGACTGAGGTTTGGTTCTGGATCCCTGTTGCCTGGGAACAAGACTGAGGCGTGATTCTGGAAAACTGTGGCCTTGGAACATGACATCTCTTTAGATTGTGACATACTGTGCCCTGGGATCCTGACTGAGCCTTGGTTCTGGAACCCTGTGGACTGGGAACAAGAGTGAGGTTTTATTCTGGAACCCGGTAGCCTGGGAACATAACTGAGGATTGATTCTGGAACCCTGTGTCTTGGGAACATGACATCGGTGTATTCTGGAAGCCTGTGTCTTGGGAACATGAGAACGGTTTGATTCTGGAACTCTGTGGCCTGGGAACATGTCTGAGGTTTGATGGTGATAACCTGTGGCGTGGCAACATGACTGAGGTTTGAGTCTGGAAGACTGTGGCCAGGAAACATGATATTGGGTTGATTCTGGAAACCTGTATCCTGGGAACAAGACTGAGGTTTGCTTGTGGAACCCTGTGGCCTCGGAACATTACATCGGTTGGATTCTGGAACGCTGTGGCCTGGGAACATGACTGAGGTTTGATTGTGGAACCCTGTTGCCTGGGAACATTACAGAGATTTGTTTCTGTAAGCCTGTTCCCTGGGAACATGACTGAGGTTTGATTCTGGACACCTGTGGCCTGGGAATATGTCTGAGGTTTGATTGTTGAAACCTGTGGCTTGCGAACATGACTGAGGTTTGATTCTGGATCCATGTGTCCTGGGAATATGACTGAGGTTTGATTCTGGAAACCTGTGGCCTGGGAAAGTCACTTAGGATTCATTGTCGAAACATTTGGCCTGGGATCATGACTGAGGTTTGATGGTGGAAAACTCTGGCCTGGCAAAATGACTGAGGCTTGATTCTGGAACCCTATGGCCTGGGAACTTGACTGAGGTTTGATGGCAGAAACCTGTTGACTGGCAACATGACTGAGGATTGATTGTGGAACTCTGTGCCCTGGAAACATGACTGTTGTCTGGTACTGGAAAACCATGGCCTGGGAACTTGACATTGGTTTGATTCTGGAACCCTGTGTCCTGGGAACATGATTGAGGTTTGATGGAGGAACCCTGTGTCTTGGGAACAGGACTGAGTTTTGATGGTGGCACCCTGTGGCCTGGTAACATGACTGAGGTTTGATTCTGGAACACTGTGGACAAGGAACATGATATCGGTTTAATTCTGGAACCCTGTGTCCTGGGAACAAGACTGAGGTTTCCTTCTGGACGTCTGTGGGCTGGGAACATGACATCGGTTGGATACTGGAACCCTGTGGCCTGGGAACATGACTGAGGTTTGCTTCTGGAATCCTGTTCCCTGGGAACATGACTGAGTTTTGATTCTGGAACCATGTGTCCTGGGAATATGACTGAGGTTTGATTCTGGACACCTGTGTCCTGGAAACATGAGTGATGTTTGATTGTTGAAACCTGTGGCCTGCGAACATGACTCAGGTTTGATTCTGGAACCATGTGTCCTGGGAATATGACTGAGGTTTGTTTCTGGAAACATTTGGTCTGGGAAAATGAGTGAGGTTTCATTGTGGAAACATGTGGCCTGGGATCATGACTGAGGTTTGATGGTGGAACACTCTGGCCTGGCAAAATGACTGAGTCTTGATTCTGGAAGCCTGTGTCCTGGGAACTTGACTGAGGTCGGATGGCAGAAACCTGTGGACTGGCAACATGACTGAGGTTTGATTGTGGAACCCTGTGCACGGGGACCATGACTGAGGCCTGATACTGGAACCCCGTGCCGTGGGAACATGACATTGGTTTGATTCTGGAGCCCTGTTTACTGGGAACATGACTGAGGATTGATGGTTGAACCCTGTGTCCTGGCAACATGATTGAGGTTTGATAGTGGAACCCTCAGGCTTGGGAACATGAGTGAGGCTTGATGGTGGAACCCTGTGGCCTGGCAACATGCCTGAGGTTTGATGGTGGAACCCTGTGGCTTGGCAAGATGACTTAGGTTTGATTGTGGACCACTCTGGCCTCGGAACATGACTGAGCCTTGATGGTGGAACCGTGGCCTGGCAACAGGACTGAGGTTTGATTGTGGAACCCTCTGGCCTGGGAATATGACTGAGCTTTAATTGTGGAACCCTGTTGCCTGGGAACATGACTGAGGTTTGTTTCTGGAAGCCTGTTCCCTGGGAACATGACTGAGGTTTGATTCTGGACACCTGTGTCCTGGAAACATGACTGAGGTTTGATTGTTGAAACCTGTGGCCTGCGAACATGACTCAGGTTTGATTCTGGAACCATGTGTCCTGGGAATATGACTGAGGTTTGTTTCTGGAAACATTTGGTCTGGGAAAATGAGTGAGGTGTCATTGTGGAAACATGTGGCCTGGGATCATGACTCAGGTTTGATGGTGGAACACTCTGGCCTGGCAAAATGACTGAGGCTTGATTCTGGAACCCTGTCGCCTGGGAACTTGACTGAGGTCGGATGGCAGAAACCTGTGGACTGGCAACATGACTGAGGTTTGATTGTGGAACCCTCTGGCCTGGGAATATGACTGAGGTTTAATTGTTGAAACCTGTGGCCTGCGAACATGGCTCAGGTTTGATTCTGGAAACATGTGTCCTGGGAATATGACTGAGGTTTGAATCTGGAAACCTTTGGCCTGGGAAAATGACTGAGGTTTCATTGTGGAAACATGTGGCCTGGGATCATGACTGAGGTTTGATGGTGGAACACTCTGGCCTTGCAAAATGACTGAGGCTTGATTCTGGAAACCTGTCGCCTGGGAACTTGACTGAGGTTGGATGGCAGAGACCTGTGGACTGGCAACATGACTGAGGTTTGATTGTGGAACCCTGTGCACGGGGACAATGACTGAGGCCTGATACTGGAACCCCATGGCGTGGGAACATGACTTTGGTTTCATTCTGGAGCCCTGTTTACTGGGAATATGACTGAGGATTGATGGTTGAACCCTGTGGCCTGGCAACATGATTGAGGTTTGATAGTGGAACCCTCAGGCTTGGGAACATGACTGAGGCTTGATTGTGGAACGATGTGGCCTGGCAATATTCATGAAGTTTGATGGTGGAACCCTGTGGCTTGGCAAGATGACTTAAGGTTGCTTCTGGAACACTCTGGCCTGGGAATATGACTGAGGCTTGATGGTGGAACCGTGGCCTGGCAACAGGACTGAGGTTTGATTGTGGAACCCTCTGGCCTGGGAATATGACTGAGGTTTAATTGTGGAACCCTGTGGCCTGGCAACATGTCTGAGATTTGATGGTGGAAACCTGTGGCCTGGCAACATGACTGAGGTTTGATTCTGGAAGACTGTGGCCAGGGAACATGTTATCGGGTTGATTCTGGAAACCTGTGTTCTGGGAAGAAGACTGAAGTTTGATTCTGGAAGCCTGTTCCCTGGGAACATGACTGAGATTTGATTCTGGACACCTGTGTCCTGGGAACATGACTCAGGTTTGATTCTGGAACCACGTGTCCTGGGAATATGACTGAGGTTTAATTCTGGAAACCTTTGGCCTGGGAAAATGACTGAGGTTTCATTGTGGAAACATGTGGCCTGGGATCATGACTGAGGTTTGATGGTGGAACACTCTGGCCTGGCAAAAAGACTGAGGCCTGATTCTGGAACCCTGTGGCCTGGGAACTTGACTGAGGTTTGATGGCAGAAACCTGTGGACTGGCAACATGACTGAGGTTTGATTGTGGAACCCTCTGGCCTGGGAATATGACTGAGGTTTAATTGTTGAAACCTGTGGCCTGCGAACATGGCTCAGGTTTGATTCTGGAAACATGTGTCCTGGGAATATGACTGAGGTTTGAATCTGGAAACCTTTGGCCTGGGAAAATGACTGAGGTTTCATTGTGGAAACATGTGGCCTGGGATCATGACTGAGGTTTGATGGTGGAACACTCTGGCCTTGCAAAATGACTGAGGCTTGATTCTGGAACCCTGTCGCCTGGGAACTTGACTGAGGTTGGATGGCAGAGACCTGTGGACTGGCAACATGACTGAGGTTTGATTGTGGAACCCTGTGCACGGGGACAATGACTGAGGTCTGATACTGGAACCCCATGGCGTGGGAACATGACTTTGGTTTCATTCTGGAGCCCTGTTTACTGGGAATATGACTGAGGATTGATGGTTGAACCCTGTGGCCTGGCAACATGATTGAGGTTTGATAGTGGAACCCTCAGGCTTGGGAACATGACTGACGCTTGATTGTGGAACGATGTGGCCTGGCAATATTCATGAAGTTTGATGGTGGAACCCTGTGGCTTGGCAAGATGACTTAAGGTTGCTTCTGGAACACTCTGGCCTGGGAATATGACTGAGGCTTGATGGTGGAACCGTGGCCTGGCAACAGGACTGAGGTTTGATTGTGGAACCCTCTGGCCTGGGAATATGACTGAGGTTTAATTGTGGAACCCTGTGGCCTGGCAACATGTCTGAGATTTGATGGTGGAAACCTGTGGCCTGGCAACATGACTGAGGTTTGATTCTGGAAGACTGTGGCCAGGGAACATGACATCTGTTTAGATTGTGGAATACTGTGCCCTGGGATCCTGACTGAGCCTTGGTTCTGCAAACCTGTGGACTGGGAACATGACTAAGCTTTTATTCTGGAACTCTGTAGCCCGGGAACGTAACTGAGGATTGATTCTGGAACCCTGTGGCCTGGGAACAGGACCTCGGTGGATTCTGGAATCCTGTGGCCTGGGAACATGAGAACGGTTTGTTTCTGGAAGCCTGTGGCCTGGGAACATGTCTGAGGTTTGATGGTGGAACCCTGTGGCCTGGCAACGTGACTGAGGTTTGATTCTGGAAGACTGTGGCCAGGGAACATGATATCGGGTTGATTCTGGAACCCAGTGTCCTGGGAAAAAGACTGAGGTTTGCTTCTGGAACCCTGTGGCCTGGGAACATGACATCGGTTGGATTCTGGAGCCCTGTGTCCTGGGAACATGACTGAGGTTTGTTTCTGGAAGCCTGTTCCCTGGGAACATGACTGAGGTTTGATTCTGCACACCTGTTTCCTGGGAACATGACTGAGGTTTGATTGTTGAAACCTGTGGCCTGCAAACATGAGTGAGGTTTGATTCTGGAACCATGTGTCCTGGGAATATGACTGAGGTTTGATTCTGGAAACCTGTGGCCTGGGAAAATGAGTGAGGTTTCATTGTGGAAACATGTGGCCTGGGATCATGACTGAGGTTTGATGGTGGAACACTAAGGCCTGGAAAAATGAGTGAGGCTTGATTCTGGAACCCTGTGGCCTGGGAAATTGACTGAGGTTTGATGGCACAAACCTGTGGACTGGCAACATGAGTGAGGTTTGATTGTGGAACCCTGTGCTGTTGAAACAGGACTGTGGCCTGGTTCTGGAAACACATGGCCTGGGAACTTGACAATGGTTTGATTGTGGAACCCTGTGTCCTGGGAACATGATTGAGGTTTGATGGAGGAACCCTGTGGCCTGGGAATACGAATGAGGTTTGATTCTGGAAACCATTGTCCTGGGAACATGACTGATGTTAGATTGTGGAATCCTGTGGCCTGGGAACATGACATTGGTTTGGATTTTGGTACTCTGTTGCCTGGGAACATGAAATCGGTTTGATTCTGGAAACCTGTGGCCTGGCAACATGACTGAGGTTTGGTTCTGGATCCCTGTTGCCTGGGAACAAGACTGAGGCGTGATTCTGGAAAACTGTGGCCTTGGAACATGACATCTCTTTAGATTGTGACATACTGTGCCCTGGGATCCTGACTGAGCCTTGGTTCTGGAACCCTGTGGACTGGGAACAAGAGTGAGGTTTTATTCTGGAACCCGGTAGCCTGGGAACATAACTGAGGATTGATTCTGGAACCCTGTGTCTTGGGAACATGACATCGGTGTATTCTGGAAGCCTGTGTCTTGGGAACATGAGAACGGTTTGATTCTGGAACTCTGTGGCCTGGGAACATGTCTGAGGTTTGATGGTGATAACCTGTGGCGTGGCAACATGACTGAGGTTTGAGTCTGGAAGACTGTGGCCAGGAAACATGATATTGGGTTGATTCTGGAAACCTGTATCCTGGGAACAAGACTGAGGTTTGCTTGTGGAACCCTGTGGCCTCGGAACATTACATCGGTTGGATTCTGGAACGCTGTGGCCTGGGAACATGACTGAGGTTTGATTGTGGAACCCTGTTGCCTGGGAACATTACAGAGATTTGTTTCTGTAAGCCTGTTCCCTGGGAACATGACTGAGGTTTGATTCTGGACACCTGTGGCCTGGGAATATGTCTGAGGTTTGATTGTTGAAACCTGTGGCTTGCGAACATGACTGAGGTTTGATTCTGGATCCATGTGTCCTGGGAATATGACTGAGGTTTGATTCTGGAAACCTGTGGCCTGGGAAAGTCACTTAGGATTCATTGTCGAAACATTTGGCCTGGGATCATGACTGAGGTTTGATGGTGGAAAACTCTGGCCTGGCAAAATGACTGAGGCTTGATTCTGGAACCCTATGGCCTGGGAACTTGACTGAGGTTTGATGGCAGAAACCTGTTGACTGGCAACATGACTGAGGATTGATTGTGGAACTCTGTGCCCTGGAAACATGACTGTTGTCTGGTACTGGAAAACCATGGCCTGGGAACTTGACATTGGTTTGATTCTGGAACCCTGTGTCCTGGGAACATGATTGAGGTTTGATGGAGGAACCCTGTGTCTTGGGAACAGGACTGACTTTTGATGGTGGCACCCTGTGGCCTGGTAACATGACTGAGGTTTGATTCTGGAACACTGTGGACAAGGAACATGATATCGGTTTAATTCTGGAACCCTGTGTCCTGGGAACAAGACTGAGGTTTCCTTCTGGACGTCTGTGGGCTGGGAACATGACATCGGTTGGATACTGGAACCCTGTGGCCTGGGAACATGACTGAGGTTTGCTTCTGGAATCCTGTTCCCTGGGAACATGACTGAGTTTTGATTCTGGAACCATGTGTCCTGGGAATATGACTGAGGTTTGATTCTGGACACCTGTGTCCTGGAAACATGAGTGATGTTTGATTGTTGAAACCTGTGGCCTGCGAACATGACTCAGGTTTGATTCTGGAACCATGTGTCCTGGGAATATGACTGAGGTTTGTTTCTGGAAACATTTGGTCTGGGAAAATGAGTGAGGTTTCATTGTGGAAACATGTGGCCTGGGATCATGACTGAGGTTTGATGGTGGAACACTCTGGCCTGGCAAAATGACTGAGTCTTGATTCTGGAAGCCTGTGTCCTGGGAACTTGACTGAGGTCGGATGGCAGAAACCTGTGGACTGGCAACATGACTGAGGTTTGATTGTGGAACCCTGTGCACGGGGACCATGACTGAGGCCTGATACTGGAACCCCGTGCCGTGGGAACATGACATTGGTTTGATTCTGGAGCCCTGTTTACTGGGAACATGACTGAGGATTGATGGTTGAACCCTGTGTCCTGGCAACATGATTGAGGTTTGATAGTGGAACCCTCAGGCTTGGGAACATGAGTGAGGCTTGATGGTGGAACCCTGTGGCCTGGCAACATGCCTGAGGTTTGATGGTGGAACCCTGTGGCTTGGCAAGATGACTTAGGTTTGATTGTGGACCACTCTGGCCTCGAAACATGACTGAGCCTTGATGGTGGAACCGTGGCCTGGCAACAGGACTGAGGTTTGATTGTGGAACCCTCTGGCCTGGGAATATGACTGAGCTTTAATTGTGGAACCCTGTTGCCTGGGAACATGACTGAGGTTTGTTTCTGGAAGCCTGTTCCCTGGGAACATGACTGAGGTTTGATTCTGGACACCTGTGTCCTGGAAACATGACTGAGGTTTGATTGTTGAAACCTGTGGCCTGCGAACATGACTCAGGTTTGATTCTGGAACCATGTGTCCTGGGAATATGACTGAGGTTTGTTTCTGGAAACATTTGGTCTGGGAAAATGAGTGAGGTGTCATTGTGGAAACATGTGGCCTGGGATCATGACTCAGGTTTGATGGTGGAACACTCTGGCCTGGCAAAATGACTGAGGCTTGATTCTGGAACCCTGTCGCCTGGGAACTTGACTGAGGTCGGATGGCAGAAACCTGTGGACTGGCAACATGACTGAGGTTTGATTGTGGAACCCTCTGGCCTGGGAATATGACTGAGGTTTAATTGTTGAAACCTGTGGCCTGCGAACATGGCTCAGGTTTGATTCTGGAAACATGTGTCCTGGGAATATGACTGAGGTTTGAATCTGGAAACCTTTGGCCTGGGAAAATGACTGAGGTTTCATTGTGGAAACATGTGGCCTGGGATCATGACTGAGGTTTGATGGTGGAACACTCTGGCCTTGCAAAATGACTGAGGCTTGATTCTGGAAACCTGTCGCCTGGGAACTTGACTGAGGTTGGATGGCAGAGACCTGTGGACTGGCAACATGACTGAGGTTTGATTGTGGAACCCTGTGCACGGGGACAATGACTGAGGCCTGATACTGGAACCCCATGGCGTGGGAACATGACTTTGGTTTCATTCTGGAGCCCTGTTTACTGGGAATATGACTGAGGATTGATGGTTGAACCCTGTGGCCTGGCAACATGATTGAGGTTTGATAGTGGAACCCTCAGGCTTGGGAACATGACTGAGGCTTGATTGTGGAACGATGTGGCCTGGCAATATTCATGAAGTTTGATGGTGGAACCCTGTGGCTTGGCAAGATGACTTAAGGTTGCTTCTGGAACACTCTGGCCTGGGAATATGACTGAGGCTTGATGGTGTAACCGTGGCCTGGCAACAGGACTGAGGTTTGATTGTGGAACCCTCTGGCCTGGGAATATGACTGAGGTTTAATTGTGGAACCCTGTGGCCTGGCAACATGTCTGAGATTTGATGGTGGAAACCTGTGGCCTGGCAACATGACTGAGGTTTGATTCTGGAAGACTGTGGCCAGGGAACATGACATCTGTTTAGATTGTGGAATACTGTGCCCTGGGATCCTGACTGAGCCTTGGTTCTGCAAACCTGTGGACTGGGAACATGACTAAGCTTTTATTCTGGAACTCTGTAGCCCGGGAACGTAACTGAGGATTGATTCTGGAACCCTGTGGCCTGGGAACAGGACCTCGGTGGATTCTGGAATCCTGTGGCCTGGGAACATGAGAACGGTTTGTTTCTGGAAGCCTGTGGCCTGGGAACATGTCTGAGGTTTGATGGTGGAACCCTGTGGCCTGGCAACGTGACTGAGGTTTGATTCTGGAAGACTGTGGCCAGGGAACATGATATCGGGTTGATTCTGGAACCCAGTGTCCTGGGAAAAAGACTGAGGTTTGCTTCTGGAACCCTGTGGCCTGGGAACATGACATCGGTTGGATTCTGGAGCCCTGTGTCCTGGGAACATGACTGAGGTTTGTTTCTGGAAGCCTGTTCCCTGGGAACATGACTGAGGTTTGATTCTGCACACCTGTTTCCTGGGAACATGACTGAGGTTTGATTGTTGAAACCTGTGGCCTGCAAACATGAGTGAGGTTTGATTCTGGAACCATGTGTCCTGGGAATATGACTGAGGTTTGATTCTGGAAACCTGTGGCCTGGGAAAATGAGTGAGGTTTCATTGTGGAAACATGTGGCCTGGGATCATGACTGAGGTTTGATGGTGGAACACTAAGGCCTGGAAAAATGAGTGAGGCTTGATTCTGGAACCCTGTGTCCTGGGAACTTGACTGAGGTTTGATGGCACAAACCTGTGGACTGGCAACATGAGTGAGGTTTGATTGTGGAACCCTGTGCTGTTGAAACAGGACTGTGGCCTGGTTCTGGAAACACATGGCCTGGGAACTTGACAATGGTTTGATTGTGGAACCCTGTGTCCTGGGAACATGATTGAGGTTTGATGGAGGAACCCTGTGGCCTGGGAATACGAATGAGGTTTGATTCTGGAAACCATTGTCCTGGGAACATGACTGATGTTAGATTGTGGAATCCTGTGGCCTGGGAACATGACATTGGTTTGGATTTTGGTACTCTGTTGCCTGGGAACATGAAATCGGTTTGATTCTGGAAACCTGTGGCCTGGCAACATGACTGAGGTTTGGTTCTGGATCCCTGTTGCCTGGGAACAAGACTGAGGCGTGATTCTGGAAAACTGTGGCCTTGGAACATGACATCTCTTTAGATTGTGACATACTGTGCCCTGGGATCCTGACTGAGCCTTGGTTCTGGAACCCTGTGGACTGGGAACAAGAGTGAGGTTTTATTCTGGAACCCGGTAGCCTGGGAACATAACTGAGGATTGATTCTGGAACCCTGTGTCTTGGGAACATGACATCGGTGTATTCTGGAAGCCTGTGTCTTGGGAACATGAGAACGGTTTGATTCTGGAACTCTGTGGCCTGGGAACATGTCTGAGGTTTGATGGTGATAACCTGTGGCGTGGCAACATGACTGAGGTTTGAGTCTGGAAGACTGTGGCCAGGAAACATGATATTGGGTTGATTCTGGAAACCTGTATCCTGGGAACAAGACTGAGGTTTGCTTGTGGAACCCTGTGGCCTCGGAACATTACATCGGTTGGATTCTGGAACGCTGTGGCCTGGGAACATGACTGAGGTTTGATTGTGGAACCCTGTTGCCTGGGAACATTACAGAGATTTGTTTCTGTAAGCCTGTTCCCTGGGAACATGACTGAGGTTTGATTCTGGACACCTGTGGCCTGGGAATATGTCTGAGGTTTGATTGTTGAAACCTGTGGCTTGCGAACATGACTGAGGTTTGATTCTGGATCCATGTGTCCTGGGAATATGACTGAGGTTTGATTCTGGAAACCTGTGGCCTGGGAAAGTCACTTAGGATTCATTGTCGAAACATTTGGCCTGGGATCATGACTGAGGTTTGATGGTGGAAAACTCTGGCCTGGCAAAATGACTGAGGCTTGATTCTGGAACCCTATGGCCTGGGAACTTGACTGAGGTTTGATGGCAGAAACCTGTTGACTGGCAACATGACTGAGGATTGATTGTGGAACTCTGTGCCCTGGAAACATGACTGTTGTCTGGTACTGGAAAACCATGGCCTGGGAACTTGACATTGGTTTGATTCTGGAACCCTGTGTCCTGGGAACATGATTGAGGTTTGATGGAGGAACCCTGTGTCTTGGGAACAGGACTGACTTTTGATGGTGGCACCCTGTGGCCTGGTAACATGACTGAGGTTTGATTCTGGAACACTGTGGACAAGGAACATGATATCGGTTTAATTCTGGAACCCTGTGTCCTGGGAACAAGACTGAGGTTTCCTTCTGGACGTCTGTGGGCTGGGAACATGACATCGGTTGGATACTGGAACCCTGTGGCCTGGGAACATGACTGAGGTTTGCTTCTGGAATCCTGTTCCCTGGGAACATGACTGAGTTTTGATTCTGGAACCATGTGTCCTGGGAATATGACTGAGGTTTGATTCTGGACACCTGTGTCCTGGAAACATGAGTGATGTTTGATTGTTGAAACCTGTGGCCTGCGAACATGACTCAGGTTTGATTCTGGAACCATGTGTCCTGGGAATATGACTGAGGTTTGTTTCTGGAAACATTTGGTCTGGGAAAATGAGTGAGGTTTCATTGTGGAAACATGTGGCCTGGGATCATGACTGAGGTTTGATGGTGGAACACTCTGGCCTGGCAAAATGACTGAGTCTTGATTCTGGAAGCCTGTGTCCTGGGAACTTGACTGAGGTCGGATGGCAGAAACCTGTGGACTGGCAACATGACTGAGGTTTGATTGTGGAACCCTGTGCACGGGGACCATGACTGAGGCCTGATACTGGAACCCCGTGCCGTGGGAACATGACATTGGTTTGATTCTGGAGCCCTGTTTACTGGGAACATGACTGAGGATTGATGGTTGAACCCTGTGTCCTGGCAACATGATTGAGGTTTGATAGTGGAACCCTCAGGCTTGGGAACATGAGTGAGGCTTGATGGTGGAACCCTGTGGCCTGGCAACATGCCTGAGGTTTGATGGTGGAACCCTGTGGCTTGGCAAGATGACTTAGGTTTGATTGTGGACCACTCTGGCCTCGGAACATGACTGAGCCTTGATGGTGGAACCGTGGCCTGGCAACAGGACTGAGGTTTGATTGTGGAACCCTCTGGCCTGGGAATATGACTGAGCTTTAATTGTGGAACCCTGTTGCCTGGGAACATGACTGAGGTTTGTTTCTGGAAGCCTGTTCCCTGGGAACATGACTGAGGTTTGATTCTGGACACCTGTGTCCTGGAAACATGACTGAGGTTTGATTGTTGAAACCTGTGGCCTGCGAACATGACTCAGGTTTGATTCTGGAACCATGTGTCCTGGGAATATGACTGAGGTTTGTTTCTGGAAACATTTGGTCTGGGAAAATGAGTGAGGTGTCATTGTGGAAACATGTGGCCTGGGATCATGACTCAGGTTTGATGGTGGAACACTCTGGCCTGGCAAAATGACTGAGGCTTGATTCTGGAACCCTGTCGCCTGGGAACTTGACTGAGGTCGGATGGCAGAAACCTGTGGACTGGCAACATGACTGAGGTTTGATTGTGGAACCCTCTGGCCTGGGAATATGACTGAGGTTTAATTGTTGAAACCTGTGGCCTGCGAACATGGCTCAGGTTTGATTCTGGAAACATGTGTCCTGGGAATATGACTGAGGTTTGAATCTGGAAACCTTTGGCCTGGGAAAATGACTGAGGTTTCATTGTGGAAACATGTGGCCTGGGATCATGACTGAGGTTTGATGGTGGAACACTCTGGCCTTGCAAAATGACTGAGGCTTGATTCTGGAAACCTGTCGCCTGGGAACTTGACTGAGGTTGGATGGCAGAGACCTGTGGACTGGCAACATGACTGAGGTTTGATTGTGGAACCCTGTGCACGGGGACAATGACTGAGGCCTGATACTGGAACCCCATGGCGTGGGAACATGACTTTGGTTTCATTCTGGAGCCCTGTTTACTGGGAATATGACTGAGGATTGATGGTTGAACCCTGTGGCCTGGCAACATGATTGAGGTTTGATAGTGGAACCCTCAGGCTTGGGAACATGACTGACGCTTGATTGTGGAACGATGTGGCCTGGCAATATTCATGAAGTTTGATGGTGGAACCCTGTGGCTTGGCAAGATGACTTAAGGTTGCTTCTGGAACACTCTGGCCTGGGAATATGACTGAGGCTTGATGGTGGAACCGTGGCCTGGCAACAGGACTGAGGTTTGATTGTGGAACCCTCTGGCCTGGGAATATGACTGAGGTTTAATTGTGGAACCCTGTGGCCTGGCAACATGTCTGAGATTTGATGGTGGAAACCTGTGGCCTGGCAACATGACTGAGGTTTGATTCTGGAAGACTGTGGCCAGGGAACATGACATCTGTTTAGATTGTGGAATACTGTGCCCTGGGATCCTGACTGAGCCTTGGTTCTGCAAACCTGTGGACTGGGAACATGACTAAGCTTTTATTCTGGAACTCTGTAGCCCGGGAACGTAACTGAGGATTGATTCTGGAACCCTGTGGCCTGGGAACAGGACCTCGGTGGATTCTGGAATCCTGTGGCCTGGGAACATGAGAACGGTTTGTTTCTGGAAGCCTGTGGCCTGGGAACATGTCTGAGGTTTGATGGTGGAACCCTGTGGCCTGGCAACGTGACTGAGGTTTGATTCTGGAAGACTGTGGCCAGGGAACATGATATCGGGTTGATTCTGGAACCCAGTGTCCTGGGAAAAAGACTGAGGTTTGCTTCTGGAACCCTGTGGCCTGGGAACATGACATCGGTTGGATTCTGGAGCCCTGTGTCCTGGGAACATGACTGAGGTTTGTTTCTGGAAGCCTGTTCCCTGGGAACATGACTGAGGTTTGATTCTGCACACCTGTTTCCTGGGAACATGACTGAGGTTTGATTGTTGAAACCTGTGGCCTGCAAACATGAGTGAGGTTTGATTCTGGAACCATGTGTCCTGGGAATATGACTGAGGTTTGATTCTGGAAACCTGTGGCCTGGGAAAATGAGTGAGGTTTCATTGTGGAAACATGTGGCCTGGGATCATGACTGAGGTTTGATGGTGGAACACTAAGGCCTGGAAAAATGAGTGAGGCTTGATTCTGGAACCCTGTGGCCTGGGAAATTGACTGAGGTTTGATGGCACAAACCTGTGGACTGGCAACATGAGTGAGGTTTGATTGTGGAACCCTGTGCTGTTGAAACAGGACTGTGGCCTGGTTCTGGAAACACATGGCCTGGGAACTTGACAATGGTTTGATTGTGGAACCCTGTGTCCTGGGAACATGATTGAGGTTTGATGGAGGAACCCTGTGGCCTGGGAATACGAATGAGGTTTGATTCTGGAAACCATTGTCCTGGGAACATGACTGATGTTAGATTGTGGAATCCTGTGGCCTGGGAACATGACATTGGTTTGGATTTTGGTACTCTGTTGCCTGGGAACATGAAATCGGTTTGATTCTGGAAACCTGTGGCCTGGCAACATGACTGAGGTTTGGTTCTGGATCCCTGTTGCCTGGGAACAAGACTGAGGCGTGATTCTGGAAAACTGTGGCCTTGGAACATGACATCTCTTTAGATTGTGACATACTGTGCCCTGGGATCCTGACTGAGCCTTGGTTCTGGAACCCTGTGGACTGGGAACAAGAGTGAGGTTTTATTCTGGAACCCGGTAGCCTGGGAACATAACTGAGGATTGATTCTGGAACCCTGTGTCTTGGGAACATGACATCGGTGTATTCTGGAAGCCTGTGTCTTGGGAACATGAGAACGGTTTGATTCTGGAACTCTGTGGCCTGGGAACATGTCTGAGGTTTGATGGTGATAACCTGTGGCGTGGCAACATGACTGAGGTTTGAGTCTGGAAGACTGTGGCCAGGAAACATGATATTGGGTTGATTCTGGAAACCTGTATCCTGGGAACAAGACTGAGGTTTGCTTGTGGAACCCTGTGGCCTCGGAACATTACATCGGTTGGATTCTGGAACGCTGTGGCCTGGGAACATGACTGAGGTTTGATTGTGGAACCCTGTTGCCTGGGAACATTACAGAGATTTGTTTCTGTAAGCCTGTTCCCTGGGAACATGACTGAGGTTTGATTCTGGACACCTGTGGCCTGGGAATATGTCTGAGGTTTGATTGTTGAAACCTGTGGCTTGCGAACATGACTGAGGTTTGATTCTGGATCCATGTGTCCTGGGAATATGACTGAGGTTTGATTCTGGAAACCTGTGGCCTGGGAAAGTCACTTAGGATTCATTGTCGAAACATTTGGCCTGGGATCATGACTGAGGTTTGATGGTGGAAAACTCTGGCCTGGCAAAATGACTGAGGCTTGATTCTGGAACCCTATGGCCTGGGAACTTGACTGAGGTTTGATGGCAGAAACCTGTTGACTGGCAACATGACTGAGGATTGATTGTGGAACTCTGTGCCCTGGAAACATGACTGTTGTCTGGTACTGGAAAACCATGGCCTGGGAACTTGACATTGGTTTGATTCTGGAACCCTGTGTCCTGGGAACATGATTGAGGTTTGATGGAGGAACCCTGTGTCTTGGGAACAGGACTGAGTTTTGATGGTGGCACCCTGTGGCCTGGTAACATGACTGAGGTTTGATTCTGGAACACTGTGGACAAGGAACATGATATCGGTTTAATTCTGGAACCCTGTGTCCTGGGAACAAGACTGAGGTTTCCTTCTGGACGTCTGTGGGCTGGGAACATGACATCGGTTGGATACTGGAACCCTGTGGCCTGGGAACATGACTGAGGTTTGCTTCTGGAATCCTGTTCCCTGGGAACATGACTGAGTTTTGATTCTGGAACCATGTGTCCTGGGAATATGACTGAGGTTTGATTCTGGACACCTGTGTCCTGGAAACATGAGTGATGTTTGATTGTTGAAACCTGTGGCCTGCGAACATGACTCAGGTTTGATTCTGGAACCATGTGTCCTGGGAATATGACTGAGGTTTGTTTCTGGAAACATTTGGTCTGGGAAAATGAGTGAGGTTTCATTGTGGAAACATGTGGCCTGGGATCATGACTGAGGTTTGATGGTGGAACACTCTGGCCTGGCAAAATGACTGAGTCTTGATTCTGGAAGCCTGTGTCCTGGGAACTTGACTGAGGTCGGATGGCAGAAACCTGTGGACTGGCAACATGACTGAGGTTTGATTGTGGAACCCTGTGCACGGGGACCATGACTGAGGCCTGATACTGGAACCCCGTGCCGTGGGAACATGACATTGGTTTGATTCTGGAGCCCTGTTTACTGGGAACATGACTGAGGATTGATGGTTGAACCCTGTGTCCTGGCAACATGATTGAGGTTTGATAGTGGAACCCTCAGGCTTGGGAACATGAGTGAGGCTTGATGGTGGAACCCTGTGGCCTGGCAACATGCCTGAGGTTTGATGGTGGAACCCTGTGGCTTGGCAAGATGACTTAGGTTTGATTGTGGACCACTCTGGCCTCGAAACATGACTGAGCCTTGATGGTGGAACCGTGGCCTGGCAACAGGACTGAGGTTTGATTGTGGAACCCTCTGGCCTGGGAATATGACTGAGCTTTAATTGTGGAACCCTGTTGCCTGGGAACATGACTGAGGTTTGTTTCTGGAAGCCTGTTCCCTGGGAACATGACTGAGGTTTGATTCTGGACACCTGTGTCCTGGAAACATGACTGAGGTTTGATTGTTGAAACCTGTGGCCTGCGAACATGACTCAGGTTTGATTCTGGAACCATGTGTCCTGGGAATATGACTGAGGTTTGTTTCTGGAAACATTTGGTCTGGGAAAATGAGTGAGGTGTCATTGTGGAAACATGTGGCCTGGGATCATGACTCAGGTTTGATGGTGGAACACTCTGGCCTGGCAAAATGACTGAGGCTTGATTCTGGAACCCTGTCGCCTGGGAACTTGACTGAGGTCGGATGGCAGAAACCTGTGGACTGGCAACATGACTGAGGTTTGATTGTGGAACCCTCTGGCCTGGGAATATGACTGAGGTTTAATTGTTGAAACCTGTGGCCTGCGAACATGGCTCAGGTTTGATTCTGGAAACATGTGTCCTGGGAATATGACTGAGGTTTGAATCTGGAAACCTTTGGCCTGGGAAAATGACTGAGGTTTCATTGTGGAAACATGTGGCCTGGGATCATGACTGAGGTTTGATGGTGGAACACTCTGGCCTTGCAAAATGACTGAGGCTTGATTCTGGAAACCTGTCGCCTGGGAACTTGACTGAGGTTGGATGGCAGAGACCTGTGGACTGGCAACATGACTGAGGTTTGATTGTGGAACCCTGTGCACGGGGACAATGACTGAGGCCTGATACTGGAACCCCATGGCGTGGGAACATGACTTTGGTTTCATTCTGGAGCCCTGTTTACTGGGAATATGACTGAGGATTGATGGTTGAACCCTGTGGCCTGGCAACATGATTGAGGTTTGATAGTGGAACCCTCAGGCTTGGGAACATGACTGAGGCTTGATTGTGGAACGATGTGGCCTGGCAATATTCATGAAGTTTGATGGTGGAACCCTGTGGCTTGGCAAGATGACTTAAGGTTGCTTCTGGAACACTCTGGCCTGGGAATATGACTGAGGCTTGATGGTGGAACCGTGGCCTGGCAACAGGACTGAGGTTTGATTGTGGAACCCTCTGGCCTGGGAATATGACTGAGGTTTAATTGTGGAACCCTGTGGCCTGGCAACATGTCTGAGATTTGATGGTGGAAACCTGTGGCCTGGCAACATGACTGAGGTTTGATTCTGGAAGACTGTGGCCAGGGAACATGACATCTGTTTAGATTGTGGAATACTGTGCCCTGGGATCCTGACTGAGCCTTGGTTCTGCAAACCTGTGGACTGGGAACATGACTAAGCTTTTATTCTGGAACTCTGTAGCCCGGGAACGTAACTGAGGATTGATTCTGGAACCCTGTGGCCTGGGAACAGGACCTCGGTGGATTCTGGAATCCTGTGGCCTGGGAACATGAGAACGCTTTGTTTCTGGAAGCCTGTGGCCTGGGAACATGTCTGAGGTTTGATGGTGGAACCCTGTGGCCTGGCAACGTGACTGAGGTTTGATTCTGGAAGACTGTGGCCAGGGAACATGATATCGGGTTGATTCTGGAACCCAGTGTCCTGGGAAAAAGACTGAGGTTTGCTTCTGGAACCCTGTGGCCTGGGAACATGACATCGGTTGGATTCTGGAGCCCTGTGTCCTGGGAACATGACTGAGGTTTGTTTCTGGAAGCCTGTTCCCTGGGAACATGACTGAGGTTTGATTCTGCACACCTGTTTCCTGGGAACATGACTGAGGTTTGATTGTTGAAACCTGTGGCCTGCAAACATGAGTGAGGTTTGATTCTGGAACCATGTGTCCTGGGAATATGACTGAGGTTTGATTCTGGAAACCTGTGGCCTGGGAAAATGAGTGAGGTTTCATTGTGGAAACATGTGGCCTGGGATCATGACTGAGGTTTGATGGTGGAACACTAAGGCCTGGAAAAATGAGTGAGGCTTGATTCTGGAACCCTGTGTCCTGGGAACTTGACTGAGGTTTGATGGCACAAACCTGTGGACTGGCAACATGAGTGAGGTTTGATTGTGGAACCCTGTGCTGTTGAAACAGGACTGTGGCCTGGTTCTGGAAACACATGGCCTGGGAACTTGACAATGGTTTGATTGTGGAACCCTGTGTCCTGGGAACATGATTGAGGTTTGATGGAGGAACCCTGTGGCCTGGGAATACGAATGAGGTTTGATTCTGGAAACCATTGTCCTGGGAACATGACTGATGTTAGATTGTGGAATCCTGTGGCCTGGGAACATGACATTGGTTTGGATTTTGGTACTCTGTTGCCTGGGAACATGAAATCGGTTTGATTCTGGAAACCTGTGGCCTGGCAACATGACTGAGGTTTGGTTCTGGATCCCTGTTGCCTGGGAACAAGACTGAGGCGTGATTCTGGAAAACTGTGGCCTTGGAACATGACATCTCTTTAGATTGTGACATACTGTGCCCTGGGATCCTGACTGAGCCTTGGTTCTGGAACCCTGTGGACTGGGAACAAGAGTGAGGTTTTATTCTGGAACCCGGTAGCCTGGGAACATAACTGAGGATTGATTCTGGAACCCTGTGTCTTGGGAACATGACATCGGTGTATTCTGGAAGCCTGTGTCTTGGGAACATGAGAACGGTTTGATTCTGGAACTCTGTGGCCTGGGAACATGTCTGAGGTTTGATGGTGATAACCTGTGGCGTGGCAACATGACTGAGGTTTGAGTCTGGAAGACTGTGGCCAGGAAACATGATATTGGGTTGATTCTGGAAACCTGTATCCTGGGAACAAGACTGAGGTTTGCTTGTGGAACCCTGTGGCCTCGGAACATTACATCGGTTGGATTCTGGAACGCTGTGGCCTGGGAACATGACTGAGGTTTGATTGTGGAACCCTGTTGCCTGGGAACATTACAGAGATTTGTTTCTGTAAGCCTGTTCCCTGGGAACATGACTGAGGTTTGATTCTGGACACCTGTGGCCTGGGAATATGTCTGAGGTTTGATTGTTGAAACCTGTGGCTTGCGAACATGACTGAGGTTTGATTCTGGATCCATGTGTCCTGGGAATATGACTGAGGTTTGATTCTGGAAACCTGTGGCCTGGGAAAGTCACTTAGGATTCATTGTCGAAACATTTGGCCTGGGATCATGACTGAGGTTTGATGGTGGAAAACTCTGGCCTGGCAAAATGACTGAGGCTTGATTCTGGAACCCTATGGCCTGGGAACTTGACTGAGGTTTGATGGCAGAAACCTGTTGACTGGCAACATGACTGAGGATTGATTGTGGAACTCTGTGCCCTGGAAACATGACTGTTGTCTGGTACTGGAAAACCATGGCCTGGGAACTTGACATTGGTTTGATTCTGGAACCCTGTGTCCTGGGAACATGATTGAGGTTTGATGGAGGAACCCTGTGTCTTGGGAACAGGACTGAGTTTTGATGGTGGCACCCTGTGGCCTGGTAACATGACTGAGGTTTGATTCTGGAACACTGTGGACAAGGAACATGATATCGGTTTAATTCTGGAACCCTGTGTCCTGGGAACAAGACTGAGGTTTCCTTCTGGACGTCTGTGGGCTGGGAACATGACATCGGTTGGATACTGGAACCCTGTGGCCTGGGAACATGACTGAGGTTTGCTTCTGGAATCCTGTTCCCTGGGAACATGACTGAGTTTTGATTCTGGAACCATGTGTCCTGGGAATATGACTGAGGTTTGATTCTGGACACCTGTGTCCTGGAAACATGAGTGATGTTTGATTGTTGAAACCTGTGGCCTGCGAACATGACTCAGGTTTGATTCTGGAACCATGTGTCCTGGGAATATGACTGAGGTTTGTTTCTGGAAACATTTGGTCTGGGAAAATGAGTGAGGTTTCATTGTGGAAACATGTGGCCTGGGATCATGACTGAGGTTTGATGGTGGAACACTCTGGCCTGGCAAAATGACTGAGTCTTGATTCTGGAAGCCTGTGTCCTGGGAACTTGACTGAGGTCGGATGGCAGAAACCTGTGGACTGGCAACATGACTGAGGTTTGATTGTGGAACCCTGTGCACGGGGACCATGACTGAGGCCTGATACTGGAACCCCGTGCCGTGGGAACATGACATTGGTTTGATTCTGGAGCCCTGTTTACTGGGAACATGACTGAGGATTGATGGTTGAACCCTGTGTCCTGGCAACATGATTGAGGTTTGATAGTGGAACCCTCAGGCTTGGGAACATGAGTGAGGCTTGATGGTGGAACCCTGTGGCCTGGCAACATGCCTGAGGTTTGATGGTGGAACCCTGTGGCTTGGCAAGATGACTTAGGTTTGATTGTGGACCACTCTGGCCTCGGAACATGACTGAGCCTTGATGGTGGAACCGTGGCCTGGCAACAGGACTGAGGTTTGATTGTGGAACCCTCTGGCCTGGGAATATGACTGAGCTTTAATTGTGGAACCCTGTTGCCTGGGAACATGACTGAGGTTTGTTTCTGGAAGCCTGTTCCCTGGGAACATGACTGAGGTTTGATTCTGGACACCTGTGTCCTGGAAACATGACTGAGGTTTGATTGTTGAAACCTGTGGCCTGCGAACATGACTCAGGTTTGATTCTGGAACCATGTGTCCTGGGAATATGACTGAGGTTTGTTTCTGGAAACATTTGGTCTGGGAAAATGAGTGAGGTGTCATTGTGGAAACATGTGGCCTGGGATCATGACTCAGGTTTGATGGTGGAACACTCTGGCCTGGCAAAATGACTGAGGCTTGATTCTGGAACCCTGTCGCCTGGCAACTTGACTGAGGTCGGATGGCAGAAACCTGTGGACTGGCAACATGACTGAGGTTTGATTGTGGAACCCTCTGGCCTGGGAATATGACTGAGGTTTAATTGTTGAAACCTGTGGCCTGCGAACATGGCTCAGGTTTGATTCTGGAAACATGTGTCCTGGGAATATGACTGAGGTTTGAATCTGGAAACCTTTGGCCTGGGAAAATGACTGAGGTTTCATTGTGGAAACATGTGGCCTGGGATCATGACTGAGGTTTGATGGTGGAACACTCTGGCCTTGCAAAATGACTGAGGCTTGATTCTGGAAACCTGTCGCCTGGGAACTTGACTGAGGTTGGATGGCAGAGACCTGTGGACTGGCAACATGACTGAGGTTTGATTGTGGAACCCTGTGCACGGGGACAATGACTGAGGCCTGATACTGGAACCCCATGGCGTGGGAACATGACTTTGGTTTCATTCTGGAGCCCTGTTTACTGGGAATATGACTGAGGATTGATGGTTGAACCCTGTGGCCTGGCAACATGATTGAGGTTTGATAGTGGAACCCTCAGGCTTGGGAACATGACTGACGCTTGATTGTGGAACGATGTGGCCTGGCAATATTCATGAAGTTTGATGGTGGAACCCTGTGGCTTGGCAAGATGACTTAAGGTTGCTTCTGGAACACTCTGGCCTGGGAATATGACTGAGGCTTGATGGTGGAACCGTGGCCTGGCAACAGGACTGAGGTTTGATTGTGGAACCCTCTGGCCTGGGAATATGACTGAGGTTTAATTGTGGAACCCTGTGGCCTGGCAACATGTCTGAGATTTGATGGTGGAAACCTGTGGCCTGGCAACATGACTGAGGTTTGATTCTGGAAGACTGTGGCCAGGGAACATGTTATCGGGTTGATTCTGGAAACCTGTGTTCTGGGAAGAAGACTGAAGTTTGATTCTGGAAGCCTGTTCCCTGGGAACATGACTGAGATTTGATTCTGGACACCTGTGTCCTGGGAACATGACTCAGGTTTGATTCTGGAACCACGTGTCCTGGGAATATGACTGAGGTTTAATTCTGGAAACCTTTGGCCTGGGAAAATGACTGAGGTTTCATTGTGGAAACATGTGGCCTGGGATCATGACTGAGGTTTGATGGTGGAACACTCTGGCCTGGCAAAAAGACTGAGGCCTGATTCTGGAACCCTGTGGCCTGGGAACTTGACTGAGGTTTGATGGCAGAAACCTGTGGACTGGCAACATGACTGAGGTTTGATTGTGGAACCCTCTGGCCTGGGAATATGACTGAGGTTTAATTGTTGAAACCTGTGGCCTGCGAACATGGCTCAGGTTTGATTCTGGAAACATGTGTCCTGGGAATATGACTGAGGTTTGAATCTGGAAACCTTTGGCCTGGGAAAATGACTGAGGTTTCATTGTGGAAACATGTGGCCTGGGATCATGACTGAGGTTTGATGGTGGAACACTCTGGCCTTGCAAAATGACTGAGGCTTGATTCTGGAACCCTGTCGCCTGGGAACTTGACTGAGGTTGGATGGCAGAGACCTGTGGACTGGCAACATGACTGAGGTTTGATTGTGGAACCCTGTGCACGGGGACAATGACTGAGGTCTGATACTGGAACCCCATGGCGTGGGAACATGACTTTGGTTTCATTCTGGAGCCCTGTTTACTGGGAATATGACTGAGGATTGATGGTTGAACCCTGTGGCCTGGCAACATGATTGAGGTTTGATAGTGGAACCCTCAGGCTTGGGAACATGACTGAGGCTTGATTGTGGAACGATGTGGCCTGGCAATATTCATGAAGTTTGATGGTGGAACCCTGTGGCTTGGCAAGATGACTTAAGGTTGCTTCTGGAACACTCTGGCCTGGGAATATGACTGAGGCTTGATGGTGGAACCGTGGCCTGGCAACAGGACTGAGGTTTGATTGTGGAACCCTCTGGCCTGGGAATATGACTGAGGTTTAATTGTGGAACCCTGTGGCCTGGCAACATGTCTGAGATTTGATGGTGGAAACCTGTGGCCTGGCAACATGACTGAGGTTTGATTCTGGAAGACTGTGGCCAGGGAACATGACATCTGTTTAGATTGTGGAATACTGTGCCCTGGGATCCTGACTGAGCTTTGGTTCTGCAAACCTGTGGACTGGGAACATGACTAAGCTTTTATTCTGGAACTCTGTAGCCCGGGAACGTAACTGAGGATTGATTCTGGAACCCTGTGGCCTGGGAACAGGACCTCGGTGGATTCTGGAATCCTGTGGCCTGGGAACATGAGAACGGTTTGTTTCTGGAAGCCTGTGGCCTGGGAACATGTCTGAGGTTTGATGGTGGAACCCTGTGGCCTGGCAACGTGACTGAGGTTTGATTCTGGAAGACTGTGGCCAGGGAACATGATATCGGGTTGATTCTGGAACCCAGTGTCCTGGGAAAAAGACTGAGGTTTGCTTCTGGAACCCTGTGGCCTGGGAACATGACATCGGTTGGATTCTGGAGCCCTGTGTCCTGGGAACATGACTGAGGTTTGTTTCTGGAAGCCTGTTCCCTGGGAACATGACTGAGGTTTGATTCTGCACACCTGTTTCCTGGGAACATGACTGAGGTTTGATTGTTGAAACCTGTGGCCTGCAAACATGAGTGAGGTTTGATTCTGGAACCATGTGTCCTGGGAATATGACTGAGGTTTGATTCTGGAAACCTGTGGCCTGGGAAAATGAGTGAGGTTTCATTGTGGAAACATGTGGCCTGGGATCATGACTGAGGTTTGATGGTGGAACACTAAGGCCTGGAAAAATGAGTGAGGCTTGATTCTGGAACCCTGTGTCCTGGGAACTTGACTGAGGTTTGATGGCACAAACCTGTGGACTGGCAACATGAGTGAGGTTTGATTGTGGAACCCTGTGCTGTTGAAACAGGACTGTGGCCTGGTTCTGGAAACACATGGCCTGGGAACTTGACAATGGTTTGATTGTGGAACCCTGTGTCCTGGGAACATGATTGAGGTTTGATGGAGGAACCCTGTGGCCTGGGAATACGAATGAGGTTTGATTCTGGAAACCATTGTCCTGGGAACATGACTGATGTTAGATTGTGGAATCCTGTGGCCTGGGAACATGACATTGGTTTGGATTTTGGTACTCTGTTGCCTGGGAACATGAAATCGGTTTGATTCTGGAAACCTGTGGCCTGGCAACATGACTGAGGTTTGGTTCTGGATCCCTGTTGCCTGGGAACAAGACTGAGGCGTGATTCTGGAAAACTGTGGCCTTGGAACATGACATCTCTTTAGATTGTGACATACTGTGCCCTGGGATCCTGACTGAGCCTTGGTTCTGGAACCCTGTGGACTGGGAACAAGAGTGAGGTTTTATTCTGGAACCCGGTAGCCTGGGAACATAACTGAGGATTGATTCTGGAACCCTGTGTCTTGGGAACATGACATCGGTGTATTCTGGAAGCCTGTGTCTTGGGAACATGAGAACGGTTTGATTCTGGAACTCTGTGGCCTGGGAACATGTCTGAGGTTTGATGGTGATAACCTGTGGCGTGGCAACATGACTGAGGTTTGAGTCTGGAAGACTGTGGCCAGGAAACATGATATTGGGTTGATTCTGGAAACCTGTATCCTGGGAACAAGACTGAGGTTTGCTTGTGGAACCCTGTGGCCTCGGAACATTACATCGGTTGGATTCTGGAACGCTGTGGCCTGGGAACATGACTGAGGTTTGATTGTGGAACCCTGTTGCCTGGGAACATTACAGAGATTTGTTTCTGTAAGCCTGTTCCCTGGGAACATGACTGAGGTTTGATTCTGGACACCTGTGGCCTGGGAATATGTCTGAGGTTTGATTGTTGAAACCTGTGGCTTGCGAACATGACTGAGGTTTGATTCTGGATCCATGTGTCCTGGGAATATGACTGAGGTTTGATTCTGGAAACCTGTGGCCTGGGAAAGTCACTTAGGATTCATTGTCGAAACATTTGGCCTGGGATCATGACTGAGGTTTGATGGTGGAAAACTCTGGCCTGGCAAAATGACTGAGGCTTGATTCTGGAACCCTATGGCCTGGGAACTTGACTGAGGTTTGATGGCAGAAACCTGTTGACTGGCAACATGACTGAGGATTGATTGTGGAACTCTGTGCCCTGGAAACATGACTGTTGTCTGGTACTGGAAAACCATGGCCTGGGAACTTGACATTGGTTTGATTCTGGAACCCTGTGTCCTGGGAACATGATTGAGGTTTGATGGAGGAACCCTGTGTCTTGGGAACAGGACTGAGTTTTGATGGTGGCACCCTGTGGCCTGGTAACATGACTGAGGTTTGATTCTGGAACACTGTGGACAAGGAACATGATATCGGTTTAATTCTGGAACCCTGTGTCCTGGGAACAAGACTGAGGTTTCCTTCTGGACGTCTGTGGGCTGGGAACATGACATCGGTTGGATACTGGAACCCTGTGGCCTGGGAACATGACTGAGGTTTGCTTCTGGAATCCTGTTCCCTGGGAACATGACTGAGTTTTGATTCTGGAACCATGTGTCCTGGGAATATGACTGAGGTTTGATTCTGGACACCTGTGTCCTGGAAACATGAGTGATGTTTGATTGTTGAAACCTGTGGCCTGCGAACATGACTCAGGTTTGATTCTGGAACCATGTGTCCTGGGAATATGACTGAGGTTTGTTTCTGGAAACATTTGGTCTGGGAAAATGAGTGAGGTTTCATTGTGGAAACATGTGGCCTGGGATCATGACTGAGGTTTGATGGTGGAACACTCTGGCCTGGCAAAATGACTGAGTCTTGATTCTGGAAGCCTGTGTCCTGGGAACTTGACTGAGGTCGGATGGCAGAAACCTGTGGACTGGCAACATGACTGAGGTTTGATTGTGGAACCCTGTGCACGGGGACCATGACTGAGGCCTGATACTGGAACCCCGTGCCGTGGGAACATGACATTGGTTTGATTCTGGAGCCCTGTTTACTGGGAACATGACTGAGGATTGATGGTTGAACCCTGTGTCCTGGCAACATGATTGAGGTTTGATAGTGGAACCCTCAGGCTTGGGAACATGAGTGAGGCTTGATGGTGGAACCCTGTGGCCTGGCAACATGCCTGAGGTTTGATGGTGGAACCCTGTGGCTTGGCAAGATGACTTAGGTTTGATTGTGGACCACTCTGGCCTCGGAACATGACTGAGCCTTGATGGTGGAACCGTGGCCTGGCAACAGGACTGAGGTTTGATTGTGGAACCGTCTGGCCTGGGAATATGACTGAGCTTTAATTGTGGAACCCTGTTGCCTGGGAACATGACTGAGGTTTGTTTCTGGAAGCCTGTTCCCTGGGAACATGACTGAGGTTTGATTCTGGACACCTGTGTCCTGGAAACATGACTGAGGTTTGATTGTTGAAACCTGTGGCCTGCGAACATGACTCAGGTTTGATTCTGGAACCATGTGTCCTGGGAATATGACTGAGGTTTGTTTCTGGAAACATTTGGTCTGGGAAAATGAGTGAGGTGTCATTGTGGAAACATGTGGCCTGGGATCATGACTCAGGTTTGATGGTGGAACACTCTGGCCTGGCAAAATGACTGAGGCTTGATTCTGGAACCCTGTCGCCTGGGAACTTGACTGAGGTCGGATGGCAGAAACCTGTGGACTGGCAACATGACTGAGGTTTGATTGTGGAACCCTCTGGCCTGGGAATATGACTGAGGTTTAATTGTTGAAACCTGTGGCCTGCGAACATGGCTCAGGTTTGATTCTGGAAACATGTGTCCTGGGAATATGACTGAGGTTTGAATCTGGAAACCTTTGGCCTGGGAAAATGACTGAGGTTTCATTGTGGAAACATGTGGCCTGGGATCATGACTGAGGTTTGATGGTGGAACACTCTGGCCTTGCAAAATGACTGAGGCTTGATTCTGGAAACCTGTCGCCTGGGAACTTGACTGAGGTTGGATGGCAGAGACCTGTGGACTGGCAACATGACTGAGGTTTGATTGTGGAACCCTGTGCACGGGGACAATGACTGAGGCCTGATACTGGAACCCCATGGCGTGGGAACATGACTTTGGTTTCATTCTGGAGCCCTGTTTACTGGGAATATGACTGAGGATTGATGGTTGAACCCTGTGGCCTGGCAACATGATTGAGGTTTGATAGTGGAACCCTCAGGCTTGGGAACATGACTGAGGCTTGATTGTGGAACGATGTGGCCTGGCAATATTCATGAAGTTTGATGGTGGAACCCTGTGGCTTGGCAAGATGACTTAAGGTTGCTTCTGGAACACTCTGGCCTGGGAATATGACTGAGGCTTGATGGTGGAACCGTGGCCTGGCAACAGGACTGAGGTTTGATTGTGGAACCCTCTGGCCTGGGAATATGACTGAGGTTTAATTGTGGAACCCTGTGGCCTGGCAACATGTCTGAGATTTGATGGTGGAAACCTGTGGCCTGGCAACATGACTGAGGTTTGATTCTGGAAGACTGTGGCCAGGGAACATGTTATCGGGTTGATTCTGGAAACCTGTGTTCTGGGAAGAAGACTGAAGTTTGATTCTGGAAGCCTGTTCCCTGGGAACATGACTGAGATTTGATTCTGGACACCTGTGTCCTGGGAACATGACTCAGGTTTGATTCTGGAACCACGTGTCCTGGGAATATGACTGAGGTTTAATTCTGGAAACCTTTGGCCTGGGAAAATGACTGAGGTTTCATTGTGGAAACATGTGGCCTGGGATCATGACTGAGGTTTGATGGTGGAACACTCTGGCCTGGCAAAAAGACTGAGGCCTGATTCTGGAACCCTGTGGCCTGGGAACTTGACTGAGGTTTGATGGCAGAAACCTGTGGACTGGCAACATGACTGAGGTTTGATTGTGGAACCCTCTGGCCTGGGAATATGACTGAGGTTTAATTGTTGAAACCTGTGGCCTGCGAACATGGCTCAGGTTTGATTCTGGAAACATGTGTCCTGGGAATATGACTGAGGTTTGAATCTGGAAACCTTTGGCCTGGGAAAATGACTGAGGTTTCATTGTGGAAACATGTGGCCTGGGATCATGACTGAGGTTTGATGGTGGAACACTCTGGCCTTGCAAAATGACTGAGGCTTGATTCTGGAACCCTGTCGCCTGGGAACTTGACTGAGGTTGGATGGCAGAGACCTGTGGACTGGCAACATGACTGAGGTTTGATTGTGGAACCCTGTGCACGGGGACAATGACTGAGGTCTGATACTGGAACCCCATGGCGTGGGAACATGACTTTGGTTTCATTCTGGAGCCCTGTTTACTGGGAATATGACTGAGGATTGATGGTTGAACCCTGTGGCCTGGCAACATGATTGAGGTTTGATAGTGGAACCCTCAGGCTTGGGAACATGACTGACGCTTGATTGTGGAACGATGTGGCCTGGCAATATTCATGAAGTTTGATGGTGGAACCCTGTGGCTTGGCAAGATGACTTAAGGTTGCTTCTGGAACACTCTGGCCTGGGAATATGACTGAGGCTTGATGGTGGAACCGTGGCCTGGCAACAGGACTGAGGTTTGATTGTGGAACCCTCTGGCCTGGGAATATGACTGAGGTTTAATTGTGGAACCCTGTGGCCTGGCAACATGTCTGAGATTTGATGGTGGAAACCTGTGGCCTGGCAACATGACTGAGGTTTGATTCTGGAAGACTGTGGCCAGGGAACATGACATCTGTTTAGATTGTGGAATACTGTGCCCTGGGATCCTGACTGAGCCTTGGTTCTGCAAACCTGTGGACTGGGAACATGACTAAGCTTTTATTCTGGAACTCTGTAGCCCGGGAACGTAACTGAGGATTGATTCTGGAACCCTGTGGCCTGGGAACAGGACCTCGGTGGATTCTGGAATCCTGTGGCCTGGGAACATGAGAACGGTTTGTTTCTGGAAGCCTGTGGCCTGGGAACATGTCTGAGGTTTGATGGTGGAACCCTGTGGCCTGGCAACGTGACTGAGGTTTGATTCTGGAAGACTGTGGCCAGGGAACATGATATCGGGTTGATTCTGGAACCCAGTGTCCTGGGAAAAAGACTGAGGTTTGCTTCTGGAACCCTGTGGCCTGGGAACATGACATCGGTTGGATTCTGGAGCCCTGTGTCCTGGGAACATGACTGAGGTTTGTTTCTGGAAGCCTGTTCCCTGGGAACATGACTGAGGTTTGATTCTGCACACCTGTTTCCTGGGAACATGACTGAGGTTTGATTGTTGAAACCTGTGGCCTGCAAACATGAGTGAGGTTTGATTCTGGAACCATGTGTCCTGGGAATATGACTGAGGTTTGATTCTGGAAACCTGTGGCCTGGGAAAATGAGTGAGGTTTCATTGTGGAAACATGTGGCCTGGGATCATGACTGAGGTTTGATGGTGGAACACTAAGGCCTGGAAAAATGAGTGAGGCTTGATTCTGGAACCCTGTGGCCTGGGAAATTGACTGAGGTTTGATGGCACAAACCTGTGGACTGGCAACATGAGTGAGGTTTGATTGTGGAACCCTGTGCTGTTGAAACAGGACTGTGGCCTGGTTCTGGAAACACATGGCCTGGGAACTTGACAATGGTTTGATTGTGGAACCCTGTGTCCTGGGAACATGATTGAGGTTTGATGGAGGAACCCTGTGGCCTGGGAATACGAATGAGGTTTGATTCTGGAAACCATTGTCCTGGGAACATGACTGATGTTAGATTGTGGAATCCTGTGGCCTGGGAACATGACATTGGTTTGGATTTTGGTACTCTGTTGCCTGGGAACATGAAATCGGTTTGATTCTGGAAACCTGTGGCCTGGCAACATGACTGAGGTTTGGTTCTGGATCCCTGTTGCCTGGGAACAAGACTGAGGCGTGATTCTGGAAAACTGTGGCCTTGGAACATGACATCTCTTTAGATTGTGACATACTGTGCCCTGGGATCCTGACTGAGCCTTGGTTCTGGAACCCTGTGGACTGGGAACAAGAGTGAGGTTTTATTCTGGAACCCGGTAGCCTGGGAACATAACTGAGGATTGATTCTGGAACCCTGTGTCTTGGGAACATGACATCGGTGTATTCTGGAAGCCTGTGTCTTGGGAACATGAGAACGGTTTGATTCTGGAACTCTGTGGCCTGGGAACATGTCTGAGGTTTGATGGTGATAACCTGTGGCGTGGCAACATGACTGAGGTTTGAGTCTGGAAGACTGTGGCCAGGAAACATGATATTGGGTTGATTCTGGAAACCTGTATCCTGGGAACAAGACTGAGGTTTGCTTGTGGAACCCTGTGGCCTCGGAACATTACATCGGTTGGATTCTGGAACGCTGTGGCCTGGGAACATGACTGAGGTTTGATTGTGGAACCCTGTTGCCTGGGAACATTACAGAGATTTGTTTCTGTAAGCCTGTTCCCTGGGAACATGACTGAGGTTTGATTCTGGACACCTGTGGCCTGGGAATATGTCTGAGGTTTGATTGTTGAAACCTGTGGCTTGCGAACATGACTGAGGTTTGATTCTGGATCCATGTGTCCTGGGAATATGACTGAGGTTTGATTCTGGAAACCTGTGGCCTGGGAAAGTCACTTAGGATTCATTGTCGAAACATTTGGCCTGGGATCATGACTGAGGTTTGATGGTGGAAAACTCTGGCCTGGCAAAATGACTGAGGCTTGATTCTGGAACCCTATGGCCTGGGAACTTGACTGAGGTTTGATGGCAGAAACCTGTTGACTGGCAACATGACTGAGGATTGATTGTGGAACTCTGTGCCCTGGAAACATGACTGTTGTCTGGTACTGGAAAACCATGGCCTGGGAACTTGACATTGGTTTGATTCTGGAACCCTGTGTCCTGGGAACATGATTGAGGTTTGATGGAGGAACCCTGTGTCTTGGGAACAGGACTGACTTTTGATGGTGGCACCCTGTGGCCTGGTAACATGACTGAGGTTTGATTCTGGAACACTGTGGACAAGGAACATGATATCGGTTTAATTCTGGAACCCTGTGTCCTGGGAACAAGACTGAGGTTTCCTTCTGGACGTCTGTGGGCTGGGAACATGACATCGGTTGGATACTGGAACCCTGTGGCCTGGGAACATGACTGAGGTTTGCTTCTGGAATCCTGTTCCCTGGGAACATGACTGAGTTTTGATTCTGGAACCATGTGTCCTGGGAATATGACTGAGGTTTGATTCTGGACACCTGTGTCCTGGAAACATGAGTGATGTTTGATTGTTGAAACCTGTGGCCTGCGAACATGACTCAGGTTAGATTCTGGAACCATGTGTCCTGGGAATATGACTGAGGTTTGTTTCTGGAAACATTTGGTCTGGGAAAATGAGTGAGGTTTCATTGTGGAAACATGTGGCCTGGGATCATGACTGAGGTTTGATGGTGGAACACTCTGGCCTGGCAAAATGACTGAGTCTTGATTCTGGAAGCCTGTGTCCTGGGAACTTGACTGAGGTCGGATGGCAGAAACCTGTGGACTGGCAACATGACTGAGGTTTGATTGTGGAACCCTGTGCACGGGGACCATGACTGAGGCCTGATACTGGAACCCCGTGCCGTGGGAACATGACATTGGTTTGATTCTGGAGCCCTGTTTACTGGGAACATGACTGAGGATTGATGGTTGAACCCTGTGTCCTGGCAACATGATTGAGGTTTGATAGTGGAACCCTCAGGCTTGGGAACATGAGTGAGGCTTGATGGTGGAACCCTGTGGCCTGGCAACATGCCTGAGGTTTGATGGTGGAACCCTGTGGCTTGGCAAGATGACTTAGGTTTGATTGTGGACCACTCTGGCCTCGGAACATGACTGAGCCTTGATGGTGGAACCGTGGCCTGGCAACAGGACTGAGGTTTGATTGTGGAACCCTCTGGCCTGGGAATATGACTGAGCTTTAATTGTGGAACCCTGTTGCCTGGGAACATGACTGAGGTTTGTTTCTGGAAGCCTGTTCCCTGGGAACATGACTGAGGTTTGATTCTGGACACCTGTGTCCTGGAAACATGACTGAGGTTTGATTGTTGAAACCTGTGGCCTGCGAACATGACTCAGGTTTGATTCTGGAACCATGTGTCCTGGGAATATGACTGAGGTTTGTTTCTGGAAACATTTGGTCTGGGAAAATGAGTGAGGTGTCATTGTGGAAACATGTGGCCTGGGATCATGACTCAGGTTTGATGGTGGAACACTCTGGCCTGGCAAAATGACTGAGGCTTGATTCTGGAACCCTGTCGCCTGGGAACTTGACTGAGGTCGGATGGCAGAAACCTGTGGACTGGCAACATGACTGAGGTTTGATTGTGGAACCCTCTGGCCTGGGAATATGACTGAGGTTTAATTGTTGAAACCTGTGGCCTGCGAACATGGCTCAGGTTTGATTCTGGAAACATGTGTCCTGGGAATATGACTGAGGTTTGAATCTGGAAACCTTTGGCCTGGGAAAATGACTGAGGTTTCATTGTGGAAACATGTGGCCTGGGATCATGACTGAGGTTTGATGGTGGAACACTCTGGCCTTGCAAAATGACTGAGGCTTGATTCTGGAAACCTGTCGCCTGGGAACTTGACTGAGGTTGGATGGCAGAGACCTGTGGACTGGCAACATGACTGAGGTTTGATTGTGGAACCCTGTGCACGGGGACAATGACTGAGGCCTGATACTGGAACCCCATGGCGTGGGAACATGACTTTGGTTTCATTCTGGAGCCCTGTTTACTGGGAATATGACTGAGGATTGATGGTTGAACCCTGTGGCCTGGCAACATGATTGAGGTTTGATAGTGGAACCCTCAGGCTTGGGAACATGACTGACGCTTGATTGTGGAACGATGTGGCCTGGCAATATTCATGAAGTTTGATGGTGGAACCCTGTGGCTTGGCAAGATGACTTAAGGTTGCTTCTGGAACACTCTGGCCTGGGAATATGACTGAGGCTTGATGGTGGAACCGTGGCCTGGCAACAGGACTGAGGTTTGATTGTGGAACCCTCTGGCCTGGGAATATGACTGAGGTTTAATTGTGGAACCCTGTGGCCTGGCAACATGTCTGAGATTTGATGGTGGAAACCTGTGGCCTGGCAACATGACTGAGGTTTGATTCTGGAAGACTGTGGCCAGGGAACATGACATCTGTTTAGATTGTGGAATACTGTGCCCTGGGATCCTGACTGAGCCTTGGTTCTGCAAACCTGTGGACTGGGAACATGACTAAGCTTTTATTCTGGAACTCTGTAGCCCGGGAACGTAACTGAGGATTGATTCTGGAACCCTGTGGCCTGGGAACAGGACCTCGGTGGATTCTGGAATCCTGTGGCCTGGGAACATGAGAACGGTTTGTTTCTGGAAGCCTGTGGCCTGGGAACATGTCTGAGGTTTGATGGTGGAACCCTGTGGCCTGGCAACGTGACTGAGGTTTGATTCTGGAAGACTGTGGCCAGGGAACATGATATCGGGTTGATTCTGGAACCCAGTGTCCTGGGAAAAAGACTGAGGTTTGCTTCTGGAACCCTGTGGCCTGGGAACATGACATCGGTTGGATTCTGGAGCCCTGTGTCCTGGGAACATGACTGAGGTTTGTTTCTGGAAGCCTGTTCCCTGGGAACATGACTGAGGTTTGATTCTGCACACCTGTTTCCTGGGAACATGACTGAGGTTTGATTGTTGAAACCTGTGGCCTGCAAACATGAGTGAGGTTTGATTCTGGAACCATGTGTCCTGGGAATATGACTGAGGTTTGATTCTGGAAACCTGTGGCCTGGGAAAATGAGTGAGGTTTCATTGTGGAAACATGTGGCCTGGGATCATGACTGAGGTTTGATGGTGGAACACTAAGGCCTGGAAAAATGAGTGAGGCTTGATTCTGGAACCCTGTGGCCTGGGAAATTGACTGAGGTTTGATGGCACAAACCTGTGGACTGGCAACATGAGTGAGGTTTGATTGTGGAACCCTGTGCTGTTGAAACAGGACTGTGGCCTGGTTCTGGAAACACATGGCCTGGGAACTTGACAATGGTTTGATTGTGGAACCCTGTGTCCTGGGAACATGATTGAGGTTTGATGGAGGAACCCTGTGGCCTGGGAATACGAATGAGGTTTGATTCTGGAAACCATTGTCCTGGGAACATGACTGATGTTAGATTGTGGAATCCTGTGGCCTGGGAACATGACATTGGTTTGGATTTTGGTACTCTGTTGCCTGGGAACATGAAATCGGTTTGATTCTGGAAACCTGTGGCCTGGCAACATGACTGAGGTTTGGTTCTGGATCCCTGTTGCCTGGGAACAAGACTGAGGCGTGATTCTGGAAAACTGTGGCCTTGGAACATGACATCTCTTTAGATTGTGACATACTGTGCCCTGGGATCCTGACTGAGCCTTGGTTCTGGAACCCTGTGGACTGGGAACAAGAGTGAGGTTTTATTCTGGAACCCGGTAGCCTGGGAACATAACTGAGGATTGATTCTGGAACCCTGTGTCTTGGGAACATGACATCGGTGTATTCTGGAAGCCTGTGTCTTGGGAACATGAGAACGGTTTGATTCTGGAACTCTGTGGCCTGGGAACATGTCTGAGGTTTGATGGTGATAACCTGTGGCGTGGCAACATGACTGAGGTTTGAGTCTGGAAGACTGTGGCCAGGAAACATGATATTGGGTTGATTCTGGAAACCTGTATCCTGGGAACAAGACTGAGGTTTGCTTGTGGAACCCTGTGGCCTCGGAACATTACATCGGTTGGATTCTGGAACGCTGTGGCCTGGGAACATGACTGAGGTTTGATTGTGGAACCCTGTTGCCTGGGAACATTACAGAGATTTGTTTCTGTAAGCCTGTTCCCTGGGAACATGACTGAGGTTTGATTCTGGACACCTGTGGCCTGGGAATATGTCTGAGGTTTGATTGTTGAAACCTGTGGCTTGCGAACATGACTGAGGTTTGATTCTGGATCCATGTGTCCTGGGAATATGACTGAGGTTTGATTCTGGAAACCTGTGGCCTGGGAAAGTCACTTAGGATTCATTGTCGAAACATTTGGCCTGGGATCATGACTGAGGTTTGATGGTGGAAAACTCTGGCCTGGCAAAATGACTGAGGCTTGATTCTGGAACCCTATGGCCTGGGAACTTGACTGAGGTTTGATGGCAGAAACCTGTTGACTGGCAACATGACTGAGGATTGATTGTGGAACTCTGTGCCCTGGAAACATGACTGTTGTCTGGTACTGGAAAACCATGGCCTGGGAACTTGACATTGGTTTGATTCTGGAACCCTGTGTCCTGGGAACATGATTGAGGTTTGATGGAGGAACCCTGTGTCTTGGGAACAGGACTGAGTTTTGATGGTGGCACCCTGTGGCCTGGTAACATGACTGAGGTTTGATTCTGGAACACTGTGGACAAGGAACATGATATCGGTTTAATTCTGGAACCCTGTGTCCTGGGAACAAGACTGAGGTTTCCTTCTGGACGTCTGTGGGCTGGGAACATGACATCGGTTGGATACTGGAACCCTGTGGCCTGGGAACATGACTGAGGTTTGCTTCTGGAATCCTGTTCCCTGGGAACATGACTGAGTTTTGATTCTGGAACCATGTGTCCTGGGAATATGACTGAGGTTTGATTCTGGACACCTGTGTCCTGGAAACATGAGTGATGTTTGATTGTTGAAACCTGTGGCCTGCGAACATGACTCAGGTTTGATTCTGGAACCATGTGTCCTGGGAATATGACTGAGGTTTGTTTCTGGAAACATTTGGTCTGGGAAAATGAGTGAGGTTTCATTGTGGAAACATGTGGCCTGGGATCATGACTGAGGTTTGATGGTGGAACACTCTGGCCTGGCAAAATGACTGAGTCTTGATTCTGGAAGCCTGTGTCCTGGGAACTTGACTGAGGTCGGATGGCAGAAACCTGTGGACTGGCAACATGACTGAGGTTTGATTGTGGAACCCTGTGCACGGGGACCATGACTGAGGCCTGATACTGGAACCCCGTGCCGTGGGAACATGACATTGGTTTGATTCTGGAGCCCTGTTTACTGGGAACATGACTGAGGATTGATGGTTGAACCCTGTGTCCTGGCAACATGATTGAGGTTTGATAGTGGAACCCTCAGGCTTGGGAACATGAGTGAGGCTTGATGGTGGAACCCTGTGGCCTGGCAACATGCCTGAGGTTTGATGGTGGAACCCTGTGGCTTGGCAAGATGACTTAGGTTTGATTGTGGACCACTCTGGCCTCGAAACATGACTGAGCCTTGATGGTGGAACCGTGGCCTGGCAACAGGACTGAGGTTTGATTGTGGAACCCTCTGGCCTGGGAATATGACTGAGCTTTAATTGTGGAACCCTGTTGCCTGGGAACATGACTGAGGTTTGTTTCTGGAAGCCTGTTCCCTGGGAACATGACTGAGGTTTGATTCTGGACACCTGTGTCCTGGAAACATGACTGAGGTTTGATTGTTGAAACCTGTGGCCTGCGAACATGACTCAGGTTTGATTCTGGAACCATGTGTCCTGGGAATATGACTGAGGTTTGTTTCTGGAAACATTTGGTCTGGGAAAATGAGTGAGGTGTCATTGTGGAAACATGTGGCCTGGGATCATGACTCAGGTTTGATGGTGGAACACTCTGGCCTGGCAAAATGACTGAGGCTTGATTCTGGAACCCTGTCGCCTGGGAACTTGACTGAGGTCGGATGGCAGAAACCTGTGGACTGGCAACATGACTGAGGTTTGATTGTGGAACCCTCTGGCCTGGGAATATGACTGAGGTTTAATTGTTGAAACCTGTGGCCTGCGAACATGGCTCAGGTTTGATTCTGGAAACATGTGTCCTGGGAATATGACTGAGGTTTGAATCTGGAAACCTTTGGCCTGGGAAAATGACTGAGGTTTCATTGTGGAAACATGTGGCCTGGGATCATGACTGAGGTTTGATGGTGGAACACTCTGGCCTTGCAAAATGACTGAGGCTTGATTCTGGAAACCTGTCGCCTGGGAACTTGACTGAGGTTGGATGGCAGAGACCTGTGGACTGGCAACATGACTGAGGTTTGATTGTGGAACCCTGTGCACGGGGACAATGACTGAGGCCTGATACTGGAACCCCATGGCGTGGGAACATGACTTTGGTTTCATTCTGGAGCCCTGTTTACTGGGAATATGACTGAGGATTGATGGTTGAACCCTGTGGCCTGGCAACATGATTGAGGTTTGATAGTGGAACCCTCAGGCTTGGGAACATGACTGAGGCTTGATTGTGGAACGATGTGGCCTGGCAATATTCATGAAGTTTGATGGTGGAACCCTGTGGCTTGGCAAGATGACTTAAGGTTGCTTCTGGAACACTCTGGCCTGGGAATATGACTGAGGCTTGATGGTGGAACCGTGGCCTGGCAACAGGACTGAGGTTTGATTGTGGAACCCTCTGGCCTGGGAATATGACTGAGGTTTAATTGTGGAACCCTGTGGCCTGGCAACATGTCTGAGATTTGATGGTGGAAACCTGTGGCCTGGCAACATGACTGAGGTTTGATTCTGGAAGACTGTGGCCAGGGAACATGACATCTGTTTAGATTGTGGAATACTGTGCCCTGGGATCCTGACTGAGCCTTGGTTCTGCAAACCTGTGGACTGGGAACATGACTAAGCTTTTATTCTGGAACTCTGTAGCCCGGGAACGTAACTGAGGATTGATTCTGGAACCCTGTGGCCTGGGAACAGGACCTCGGTGGATTCTGGAATCCTGTGGCCTGGGAACATGAGAACGCTTTGTTTCTGGAAGCCTGTGGCCTGGGAACATGTCTGAGGTTTGATGGTGGAACCCTGTGGCCTGGCAACGTGACTGAGGTTTGATTCTGGAAGACTGTGGCCAGGGAACATGATATCGGGTTGATTCTGGAACCCAGTGTCCTGGGAAAAAGACTGAGGTTTGCTTCTGGAACCCTGTGGCCTGGGAACATGACATCGGTTGGATTCTGGAGCCCTGTGTCCTGGGAACATGACTGAGGTTTGTTTCTGGAAGCCTGTTCCCTGGGAACATGACTGAGGTTTGATTCTGCACACCTGTTTCCTGGGAACATGACTGAGGTTTGATTGTTGAAACCTGTGGCCTGCAAACATGAGTGAGGTTTGATTCTGGAACCATGTGTCCTGGGAATATGACTGAGGTTTGATTCTGGAAACCTGTGGCCTGGGAAAATGAGTGAGGTTTCATTGTGGAAACATGTGGCCTGGGATCATGACTGAGGTTTGATGGTGGAACACTAAGGCCTGGAAAAATGAGTGAGGCTTGATTCTGGAACCCTGTGTCCTGGGAACTTGACTGAGGTTTGATGGCACAAACCTGTGGACTGGCAACATGAGTGAGGTTTGATTGTGGAACCCTGTGCTGTTGAAACAGGACTGTGGCCTGGTTCTGGAAACACATGGCCTGGGAACTTGACAATGGTTTGATTGTGGAACCCTGTGTCCTGGGAACATGATTGAGGTTTGATGGAGGAACCCTGTGGCCTGGGAATACGAATGAGGTTTGATTCTGGAAACCATTGTCCTGGGAACATGACTGATGTTAGATTGTGGAATCCTGTGGCCTGGGAACATGACATTGGTTTGGATTTTGGTACTCTGTTGCCTGGGAACATGAAATCGGTTTGATTCTGGAAACCTGTGGCCTGGCAACATGACTGAGGTTTGGTTCTGGATCCCTGTTGCCTGGGAACAAGACTGAGGCGTGATTCTGGAAAACTGTGGCCTTGGAACATGACATCTCTTTAGATTGTGACATACTGTGCCCTGGGATCCTGACTGAGCCTTGGTTCTGGAACCCTGTGGACTGGGAACAAGAGTGAGGTTTTATTCTGGAACCCGGTAGCCTGGGAACATAACTGAGGATTGATTCTGGAACCCTGTGTCTTGGGAACATGACATCGGTGTATTCTGGAAGCCTGTGTCTTGGGAACATGAGAACGGTTTGATTCTGGAACTCTGTGGCCTGGGAACATGTCTGAGGTTTGATGGTGATAACCTGTGGCGTGGCAACATGACTGAGGTTTGAGTCTGGAAGACTGTGGCCAGGAAACATGATATTGGGTTGATTCTGGAAACCTGTATCCTGGGAACAAGACTGAGGTTTGCTTGTGGAACCCTGTGGCCTCGGAACATTACATCGGTTGGATTCTGGAACGCTGTGGCCTGGGAACATGACTGAGGTTTGATTGTGGAACCCTGTTGCCTGGGAACATTACAGAGATTTGTTTCTGTAAGCCTGTTCCCTGGGAACATGACTGAGGTTTGATTCTGGACACCTGTGGCCTGGGAATATGTCTGAGGTTTGATTGTTGAAACCTGTGGCTTGCGAACATGACTGAGGTTTGATTCTGGATCCATGTGTCCTGGGAATATGACTGAGGTTTGATTCTGGAAACCTGTGGCCTGGGAAAGTCACTTAGGATTCATTGTCGAAACATTTGGCCTGGGATCATGACTGAGGTTTGATGGTGGAAAACTCTGGCCTGGCAAAATGACTGAGGCTTGATTCTGGAACCCTATGGCCTGGGAACTTGACTGAGGTTTGATGGCAGAAACCTGTTGACTGGCAACATGACTGAGGATTGATTGTGGAACTCTGTGCCCTGGAAACATGACTGTTGTCTGGTACTGGAAAACCATGGCCTGGGAACTTGACATTGGTTTGATTCTGGAACCCTGTGTCCTGGGAACATGATTGAGGTTTGATGGAGGAACCCTGTGTCTTGGGAACAGGACTGAGTTTTGATGGTGGCACCCTGTGGCCTGGTAACATGACTGAGGTTTGATTCTGGAACACTGTGGACAAGGAACATGATATCGGTTTAATTCTGGAACCCTGTGTCCTGGGAACAAGACTGAGGTTTCCTTCTGGACGTCTGTGGGCTGGGAACATGACATCGGTTGGATACTGGAACCCTGTGGCCTGGGAACATGACTGAGGTTTGCTTCTGGAATCCTGTTCCCTGGGAACATGACTGAGTTTTGATTCTGGAACCATGTGTCCTGGGAATATGACTGAGGTTTGATTCTGGACACCTGTGTCCTGGAAACATGAGTGATGTTTGATTGTTGAAACCTGTGGCCTGCGAACATGACTCAGGTTTGATTCTGGAACCATGTGTCCTGGGAATATGACTGAGGTTTGTTTCTGGAAACATTTGGTCTGGGAAAATGAGTGAGGTTTCATTGTGGAAACATGTGGCCTGGGATCATGACTGAGGTTTGATGGTGGAACACTCTGGCCTGGCAAAATGACTGAGTCTTGATTCTGGAAGCCTGTGTCCTGGGAACTTGACTGAGGTCGGATGGCAGAAACCTGTGGACTGGCAACATGACTGAGGTTTGATTGTGGAACCCTGTGCACGGGGACCATGACTGAGGCCTGATACTGGAACCCCGTGCCGTGGGAACATGACATTGGTTTGATTCTGGAGCCCTGTTTACTGGGAACATGACTGAGGATTGATGGTTGAACCCTGTGTCCTGGCAACATGATTGAGGTTTGATAGTGGAACCCTCAGGCTTGGGAACATGAGTGAGGCTTGATGGTGGAACCCTGTGGCCTGGCAACATGCCTGAGGTTTGATGGTGGAACCCTGTGGCTTGGCAAGATGACTTAGGTTTGATTGTGGACCACTCTGGCCTCGGAACATGACTGAGCCTTGATGGTGGAACCGTGGCCTGGCAACAGGACTGAGGTTTGATTGTGGAACCGTCTGGCCTGGGAATATGACTGAGCTTTAATTGTGGAACCCTGTTGCCTGGGAACATGACTGAGGTTTGTTTCTGGAAGCCTGTTCCCTGGGAACATGACTGAGGTTTGATTCTGGACACCTGTGTCCTGGAAACATGACTGAGGTTTGATTGTTGAAACCTGTGGCCTGCGAACATGACTCAGGTTTGATTCTGGAACCATGTGTCCTGGGAATATGACTGAGGTTTGTTTCTGGAAACATTTGGTCTGGGAAAATGAGTGAGGTGTCATTGTGGAAACATGTGGCCTGGGATCATGACTCAGGTTTGATGGTGGAACACTCTGGCCTGGCAAAATGACTGAGGCTTGATTCTGGAACCCTGTCGCCTGGCAACTTGACTGAGGTCGGATGGCAGAAACCTGTGGACTGGCAACATGACTGAGGTTTGATTGTGGAACCCTCTGGCCTGGGAATATGACTGAGGTTTAATTGTTGAAACCTGTGGCCTGCGAACATGGCTCAGGTTTGATTCTGGAAACATGTGTCCTGGGAATATGACTGAGGTTTGAATCTGGAAACCTTTGGCCTGGGAAAATGACTGAGGTTTCATTGTGGAAACATGTGGCCTGGGATCATGACTGAGGTTTGATGGTGGAACACTCTGGCCTTGCAAAATGACTGAGGCTTGATTCTGGAAACCTGTCGCCTGGGAACTTGACTGAGGTTGGATGGCAGAGACCTGTGGACTGGCAACATGACTGAGGTTTGATTGTGGAACCCTGTGCACGGGGACAATGACTGAGGCCTGATACTGGAACCCCATGGCGTGGGAACATGACTTTGGTTTCATTCTGGAGCCCTGTTTACTGGGAATATGACTGAGGATTGATGGTTGAACCCTGTGGCCTGGCAACATGATTGAGGTTTGATAGTGGAACCCTCAGGCTTGGGAACATGACTGACGCTTGATTGTGGAACGATGTGGCCTGGCAATATTCATGAAGTTTGATGGTGGAACCCTGTGGCTTGGCAAGATGACTTAAGGTTGCTTCTGGAACACTCTGGCCTGGGAATATGACTGAGGCTTGATGGTGGAACCGTGGCCTGGCAACAGGACTGAGGTTTGATTGTGGAACCCTCTGGCCTGGGAATATGACTGAGGTTTAATTGTGGAACCCTGTGGCCTGGCAACATGTCTGAGATTTGATGGTGGAAACCTGTGGCCTGGCAACATGACTGAGGTTTGATTCTGGAAGACTGTGGCCAGGGAACATGTTATCGGGTTGATTCTGGAAACCTGTGTTCTGGGAAGAAGACTGAAGTTTGATTCTGGAAGCCTGTTCCCTGGGAACATGACTGAGATTTGATTCTGGACACCTGTGTCCTGGGAACATGACTCAGGTTTGATTCTGGAACCACGTGTCCTGGGAATATGACTGAGGTTTAATTCTGGAAACCTTTGGCCTGGGAAAATGACTGAGGTTTCATTGTGGAAACATGTGGCCTGGGATCATGACTGAGGTTTGATGGTGGAACACTCTGGCCTGGCAAAAAGACTGAGGCCTGATTCTGGAACCCTGTGGCCTGGGAACTTGACTGAGGTTTGATGGCAGAAACCTGTGGACTGGCAACATGACTGAGGTTTGATTGTGGAACCCTCTGGCCTGGGAATATGACTGAGGTTTAATTGTTGAAACCTGTGGCCTGCGAACATGGCTCAGGTTTGATTCTGGAAACATGTGTCCTGGGAATATGACTGAGGTTTGAATCTGGAAACCTTTGGCCTGGGAAAATGACTGAGGTTTCATTGTGGAAACATGTGGCCTGGGATCATGACTGAGGTTTGATGGTGGAACACTCTGGCCTTGCAAAATGACTGAGGCTTGATTCTGGAACCCTGTCGCCTGGGAACTTGACTGAGGTTGGATGGCAGAGACCTGTGGACTGGCAACATGACTGAGGTTTGATTGTGGAACCCTGTGCACGGGGACAATGACTGAGGTCTGATACTGGAACCCCATGGCGTGGGAACATGACTTTGGTTTCATTCTGGAGCCCTGTTTACTGGGAATATGACTGAGGATTGATGGTTGAACCCTGTGGCCTGGCAACATGATTGAGGTTTGATAGTGGAACCCTCAGGCTTGGGAACATGACTGAGGCTTGATTGTGGAACGATGTGGCCTGGCAATATTCATGAAGTTTGATGGTGGAACCCTGTGGCTTGGCAAGATGACTTAAGGTTGCTTCTGGAACACTCTGGCCTGGGAATATGACTGAGGCTTGATGGTGGAACCGTGGCCTGGCAACAGGACTGAGGTTTGATTGTGGAACCCTCTGGCCTGGGAATATGACTGAGGTTTAATTGTGGAACCCTGTGGCCTGGCAACATGTCTGAGATTTGATGGTGGAAACCTGTGGCCTGGCAACATGACTGAGGTTTGATTCTGGAAGACTGTGGCCAGGGAACATGACATCTGTTTAGATTGTGGAATACTGTGCCCTGGGATCCTGACTGAGCCTTGGTTCTGCAAACCTGTGGACTGGGAACATGACTAAGCTTTTATTCTGGAACTCTGTAGCCCGGGAACGTAACTGAGGATTGATTCTGGAACCCTGTGGCCTGGGAACAGGACCTCGGTGGATTCTGGAATCCTGTGGCCTGGGAACATGAGAACGGTTTGTTTCTGGAAGCCTGTGGCCTGGGAACATGTCTGAGGTTTGATGGTGGAACCCTGTGGCCTGGCAACGTGACTGAGGTTTGATTCTGGAAGACTGTGGCCAGGGAACATGATATCGGGTTGATTCTGGAACCCAGTGTCCTGGGAAAAAGACTGAGGTTTGCTTCTGGAACCCTGTGGCCTGGGAACATGACATCGGTTGGATTCTGGAGCCCTGTGTCCTGGGAACATGACTGAGGTTTGTTTCTGGAAGCCTGTTCCCTGGGAACATGACTGAGGTTTGATTCTGCACACCTGTTTCCTGGGAACATGACTGAGGTTTGATTGTTGAAACCTGTGGCCTGCAAACATGAGTGAGGTTTGATTCTGGAACCATGTGTCCTGGGAATATGACTGAGGTTTGATTCTGGAAACCTGTGGCCTGGGAAAATGAGTGAGGTTTCATTGTGGAAACATGTGGCCTGGGATCATGACTGAGGTTTGATGGTGGAACACTAAGGCCTGGAAAAATGAGTGAGGCTTGATTCTGGAACCCTGTGTCCTGGGAACTTGACTGAGGTTTGATGGCACAAACCTGTGGACTGGCAACATGAGTGAGGTTTGATTGTGGAACCCTGTGCTGTTGAAACAGGACTGTGGCCTGGTTCTGGAAACACATGGCCTGGGAACTTGACAATGGTTTGATTGTGGAACCCTGTGTCCTGGGAACATGATTGAGGTTTGATGGAGGAACCCTGTGGCCTGGGAATACGAATGAGGTTTGATTCTGGAAACCATTGTCCTGGGAACATGACTGATGTTAGATTGTGGAATCCTGTGGCCTGGGAACATGACATTGGTTTGGATTTTGGTACTCTGTTGCCTGGGAACATGAAATCGGTTTGATTCTGGAAACCTGTGGCCTGGCAACATGACTGAGGTTTGGTTCTGGATCCCTGTTGCCTGGGAACAAGACTGAGGCGTGATTCTGGAAAACTGTGGCCTTGGAACATGACATCTCTTTAGATTGTGACATACTGTGCCCTGGGATCCTGACTGAGCCTTGGTTCTGGAACCCTGTGGACTGGGAACAAGAGTGAGGTTTTATTCTGGAACCCGGTAGCCTGGGAACATAACTGAGGATTGATTCTGGAACCCTGTGTCTTGGGAACATGACATCGGTGTATTCTGGAAGCCTGTGTCTTGGGAACATGAGAACGGTTTGATTCTGGAACTCTGTGGCCTGGGAACATGTCTGAGGTTTGATGGTGATAACCTGTGGCGTGGCAACATGACTGAGGTTTGAGTCTGGAAGACTGTGGCCAGGAAACATGATATTGGGTTGATTCTGGAAACCTGTATCCTGGGAACAAGACTGAGGTTTGCTTGTGGAACCCTGTGGCCTCGGAACATTACATCGGTTGGATTCTGGAACGCTGTGGCCTGGGAACATGACTGAGGTTTGATTGTGGAACCCTGTTGCCTGGGAACATTACAGAGATTTGTTTCTGTAAGCCTGTTCCCTGGGAACATGACTGAGGTTTGATTCTGGACACCTGTGGCCTGGGAATATGTCTGAGGTTTGATTGTTGAAACCTGTGGCTTGCGAACATGACTGAGGTTTGATTCTGGATCCATGTGTCCTGGGAATATGACTGAGGTTTGATTCTGGAAACCTGTGGCCTGGGAAAGTCACTTAGGATTCATTGTCGAAACATTTGGCCTGGGATCATGACTGAGGTTTGATGGTGGAAAACTCTGGCCTGGCAAAATGACTGAGGCTTGATTCTGGAACCCTATGGCCTGGGAACTTGACTGAGGTTTGATGGCAGAAACCTGTTGACTGGCAACATGACTGAGGATTGATTGTGGAACTCTGTGCCCTGGAAACATGACTGTTGTCTGGTACTGGAAAACCATGGCCTGGGAACTTGACATTGGTTTGATTCTGGAACCCTGTGTCCTGGGAACATGATTGAGGTTTGATGGAGGAACCCTGTGTCTTGGGAACAGGACTGAGTTTTGATGGTGGCACCCTGTGGCCTGGTAACATGACTGAGGTTTGATTCTGGAACACTGTGGACAAGGAACATGATATCGGTTTAATTCTGGAACCCTGTGTCCTGGGAACAAGACTGAGGTTTCCTTCTGGACGTCTGTGGGCTGGGAACATGACATCGGTTGGATACTGGAACCCTGTGGCCTGGGAACATGACTGAGGTTTGCTTCTGGAATCCTGTTCCCTGGGAACATGACTGAGTTTTGATTCTGGAACCATGTGTCCTGGGAATATGACTGAGGTTTGATTCTGGACACCTGTGTCCTGGAAACATGAGTGATGTTTGATTGTTGAAACCTGTGGCCTGCGAACATGACTCAGGTTTGATTCTGGAACCATGTGTCCTGGGAATATGACTGAGGTTTGTTTCTGGAAACATTTGGTCTGGGAAAATGAGTGAGGTTTCATTGTGGAAACATGTGGCCTGGGATCATGACTGAGGTTTGATGGTGGAACACTCTGGCCTGGCAAAATGACTGAGTCTTGATTCTGGAAGCCTGTGTCCTGGGAACTTGACTGAGGTCGGATGGCAGAAACCTGTGGACTGGCAACATGACTGAGGTTTGATTGTGGAACCCTGTGCACGGGGACCATGACTGAGGCCTGATACTGGAACCCCGTGCCGTGGGAACATGACATTGGTTTGATTCTGGAGCCCTGTTTACTGGGAACATGACTGAGGATTGATGGTTGAACCCTGTGTCCTGGCAACATGATTGAGGTTTGATAGTGGAACCCTCAGGCTTGGGAACATGAGTGAGGCTTGATGGTGGAACCCTGTGGCCTGGCAACATGCCTGAGGTTTGATGGTGGAACCCTGTGGCTTGGCAAGATGACTTAGGTTTGATTGTGGACCACTCTGGCCTCGGAACATGACTGAGCCTTGATGGTGGAACCGTGGCCTGGCAACAGGACTGAGGTTTGATTGTGGAACCCTCTGGCCTGGGAATATGACTGAGCTTTAATTGTGGAACCCTGTTGCCTGGGAACATGACTGAGGTTTGTTTCTGGAAGCCTGTTCCCTGGGAACATGACTGAGGTTTGATTCTGGACACCTGTGTCCTGGAAACATGACTGAGGTTTGATTGTTGAAACCTGTGGCCTGCGAACATGACTCAGGTTTGATTCTGGAACCATGTGTCCTGGGAATATGACTGAGGTTTGTTTCTGGAAACATTTGGTCTGGGAAAATGAGTGAGGTGTCATTGTGGAAACATGTGGCCTGGGATCATGACTCAGGTTTGATGGTGGAACACTCTGGCCTGGCAAAATGACTGAGGCTTGATTCTGGAACCCTGTCGCCTGGCAACTTGACTGAGGTCGGATGGCAGAAACCTGTGGACTGGCAACATGACTGAGGTTTGATTGTGGAACCCTCTGGCCTGGGAATATGACTGAGGTTTAATTGTTGAAACCTGTGGCCTGCGAACATGGCTCAGGTTTGATTCTGGAAACATGTGTCCTGGGAATATGACTGAGGTTTGAATCTGGAAACCTTTGGCCTGGGAAAATGACTGAGGTTTCATTGTGGAAACATGTGGCCTGGGATCATGACTGAGGTTTGATGGTGGAACACTCTGGCCTTGCAAAATGACTGAGGCTTGATTCTGGAAACCTGTCGCCTGGGAACTTGACTGAGGTTGGATGGCAGAGACCTGTGGACTGGCAACATGACTGAGGTTTGATTGTGGAACCCTGTGCACGGGGACAATGACTGAGGCCTGATACTGGAACCCCATGGCGTGGGAACATGACTTTGGTTTCATTCTGGAGCCCTGTTTACTGGGAATATGACTGAGGATTGATGGTTGAACCCTGTGGCCTGGCAACATGATTGAGGTTTGATAGTGGAACCCTCAGGCTTGGGAACATGACTGACGCTTGATTGTGGAACGATGTGGCCTGGCAATATTCATGAAGTTTGATGGTGGAACCCTGTGGCTTGGCAAGATGACTTAAGGTTGCTTCTGGAACACTCTGGCCTGGGAATATGACTGAGGCTTGATGGTGGAACCGTGGCCTGGCAACAGGACTGAGGTTTGATTGTGGAACCCTCTGGCCTGGGAATATGACTGAGGTTTAATTGTGGAACCCTGTGGCCTGGCAACATGTCTGAGATTTGATGGTGGAAACCTGTGGCCTGGCAACATGACTGAGGTTTGATTCTGGAAGACTGTGGCCAGGGAACATGTTATCGGGTTGATTCTGGAAACCTGTGTTCTGGGAAGAAGACTGAAGTTTGATTCTGGAAGCCTGTTCCCTGGGAACATGACTGAGATTTGATTCTGGACACCTGTGTCCTGGGAACATGACTCAGGTTTGATTCTGGAACCACGTGTCCTGGGAATATGACTGAGGTTTAATTCTGGAAACCTTTGGCCTGGGAAAATGACTGAGGTTTCATTGTGGAAACATGTGGCCTGGGATCATGACTGAGGTTTGATGGTGGAACACTCTGGCCTGGCAAAAAGACTGAGGCCTGATTCTGGAACCCTGTGGCCTGGGAACTTGACTGAGGTTTGATGGCAGAAACCTGTGGACTGGCAACATGACTGAGGTTTGATTGTGGAACCCTCTGGCCTGGGAATATGACTGAGGTTTAATTGTTGAAACCTGTGGCCTGCGAACATGGCTCAGGTTTGATTCTGGAAACATGTGTCCTGGGAATATGACTGAGGTTTGAATCTGGAAACCTTTGGCCTGGGAAAATGACTGAGGTTTCATTGTGGAAACATGTGGCCTGGGATCATGACTGAGGTTTGATGGTGGAACACTCTGGCCTTGCAAAATGACTGAGGCTTGATTCTGGAACCCTGTCGCCTGGGAACTTGACTGAGGTTGGATGGCAGAGACCTGTGGACTGGCAACATGACTGAGGTTTGATTGTGGAACCCTGTGCACGGGGACAATGACTGAGGTCTGATACTGGAACCCCATGGCGTGGGAACATGACTTTGGTTTCATTCTGGAGCCCTGTTTACTGGGAATATGACTGAGGATTGATGGTTGAACCCTGTGGCCTGGCAACATGATTGAGGTTTGATAGTGGAACCCTCAGGCTTGGGAACATGACTGAGGCTTGATTGTGGAACGATGTGGCCTGGCAATATTCATGAAGTTTGATGGTGGAACCCTGTGGCTTGGCAAGATGACTTAAGGTTGCTTCTGGAACACTCTGGCCTGGGAATATGACTGAGGCTTGATGGTGGAACCGTGGCCTGGCAACAGGACTGAGGTTTGATTGTGGAACCCTCTGGCCTGGGAATATGACTGAGGTTTAATTGTGGAACCCTGTGGCCTGGCAACATGTCTGAGATTTGATGGTGGAAACCTGTGGCCTGGCAACATGACTGAGGTTTGATTCTGGAAGACTGTGGCCAGGGAACATGACATCTGTTTAGATTGTGGAATACTGTGCCCTGGGATCCTGACTGAGCCTTGGTTCTGCAAACCTGTGGACTGGGAACATGACTAAGCTTTTATTCTGGAACTCTGTAGCCCGGGAACGTAACTGAGGATTGATTCTGGAACCCTGTGGCCTGGGAACAGGACCTCGGTGGATTCTGGAATCCTGTGGCCTGGGAACATGAGAACGGTTTGTTTCTGGAAGCCTGTGGCCTGGGAACATGTCTGAGGTTTGATGGTGGAACCCTGTGGCCTGGCAACGTGACTGAGGTTTGATTCTGGAAGACTGTGGCCAGGGAACATGATATCGGGTTGATTCTGGAACCCAGTGTCCTGGGAAAAAGACTGAGGTTTGCTTCTGGAACCCTGTGGCCTGGGAACATGACATCGGTTGGATTCTGGAGCCCTGTGTCCTGGGAACATGACTGAGGTTTGTTTCTGGAAGCCTGTTCCCTGGGAACATGACTGAGGTTTGATTCTGCACACCTGTTTCCTGGGAACATGACTGAGGTTTGATTGTTGAAACCTGTGGCCTGCAAACATGAGTGAGGTTTGATTCTGGAACCATGTGTCCTGGGAATATGACTGAGGTTTGATTCTGGAAACCTGTGGCCTGGGAAAATGAGTGAGGTTTCATTGTGGAAACATGTGGCCTGGGATCATGACTGAGGTTTGATGGTGGAACACTAAGGCCTGGAAAAATGAGTGAGGCTTGATTCTGGAACCCTGTGGCCTGGGAAATTGACTGAGGTTTGATGGCACAAACCTGTGGACTGGCAACATGAGTGAGGTTTGATTGTGGAACCCTGTGCTGTTGAAACAGGACTGTGGCCTGGTTCTGGAAACACATGGCCTGGGAACTTGACAATGGTTTGATTGTGGAACCCTGTGTCCTGGGAACATGATTGAGGTTTGATGGAGGAACCCTGTGGCCTGGGAATACGAATGAGGTTTGATTCTGGAAACCATTGTCCTGGGAACATGACTGATGTTAGATTGTGGAATCCTGTGGCCTGGGAACATGACATTGGTTTGGATTTTGGTACTCTGTTGCCTGGGAACATGAAATCGGTTTGATTCTGGAAACCTGTGGCCTGGCAACATGACTGAGGTTTGGTTCTGGATCCCTGTTGCCTGGGAACAAGACTGAGGCGTGATTCTGGAAAACTGTGGCCTTGGAACATGACATCTCTTTAGATTGTGACATACTGTGCCCTGGGATCCTGACTGAGCCTTGGTTCTGGAACCCTGTGGACTGGGAACAAGAGTGAGGTTTTATTCTGGAACCCGGTAGCCTGGGAACATAACTGAGGATTGATTCTGGAACCCTGTGTCTTGGGAACATGACATCGGTGTATTCTGGAAGCCTGTGTCTTGGGAACATGAGAACGGTTTGATTCTGGAACTCTGTGGCCTGGGAACATGTCTGAGGTTTGATGGTGATAACCTGTGGCGTGGCAACATGACTGAGGTTTGAGTCTGGAAGACTGTGGCCAGGAAACATGATATTGGGTTGATTCTGGAAACCTGTATCCTGGGAACAAGACTGAGGTTTGCTTGTGGAACCCTGTGGCCTCGGAACATTACATCGGTTGGATTCTGGAACGCTGTGGCCTGGGAACATGACTGAGGTTTGATTGTGGAACCCTGTTGCCTGGGAACATTACAGAGATTTGTTTCTGTAAGCCTGTTCCCTGGGAACATGACTGAGGTTTGATTCTGGACACCTGTGGCCTGGGAATATGTCTGAGGTTTGATTGTTGAAACCTGTGGCTTGCGAACATGACTGAGGTTTGATTCTGGATCCATGTGTCCTGGGAATATGACTGAGGTTTGATTCTGGAAACCTGTGGCCTGGGAAAGTCACTTAGGATTCATTGTCGAAACATTTGGCCTGGGATCATGACTGAGGTTTGATGGTGGAAAACTCTGGCCTGGCAAAATGACTGAGGCTTGATTCTGGAACCCTATGGCCTGGGAACTTGACTGAGGTTTGATGGCAGAAACCTGTTGACTGGCAACATGACTGAGGATTGATTGTGGAACTCTGTGCCCTGGAAACATGACTGTTGTCTGGTACTGGAAAACCATGGCCTGGGAACTTGACATTGGTTTGATTCTGGAACCCTGTGTCCTGGGAACATGATTGAGGTTTGATGGAGGAACCCTGTGTCTTGGGAACAGGACTGAGTTTTGATGGTGGCACCCTGTGGCCTGGTAACATGACTGAGGTTTGATTCTGGAACACTGTGGACAAGGAACATGATATCGGTTTAATTCTGGAACCCTGTGTCCTGGGAACAAGACTGAGGTTTCCTTCTGGACGTCTGTGGGCTGGGAACATGACATCGGTTGGATACTGGAACCCTGTGGCCTGGGAACATGACTGAGGTTTGCTTCTGGAATCCTGTTCCCTGGGAACATGACTGAGTTTTGATTCTGGAACCATGTGTCCTGGGAATATGACTGAGGTTTGATTCTGGACACCTGTGTCCTGGAAACATGAGTGATGTTTGATTGTTGAAACCTGTGGCCTGCGAACATGACTCAGGTTTGATTCTGGAACCATGTGTCCTGGGAATATGACTGAGGTTTGTTTCTGGAAACATTTGGTCTGGGAAAATGAGTGAGGTTTCATTGTGGAAACATGTGGCCTGGGATCATGACTGAGGTTTGATGGTGGAACACTCTGGCCTGGCAAAATGACTGAGTCTTGATTCTGGAAGCCTGTGTCCTGGGAACTTGACTGAGGTCGGATGGCAGAAACCTGTGGACTGGCAACATGACTGAGGTTTGATTGTGGAACCCTGTGCACGGGGACCATGACTGAGGCCTGATACTGGAACCCCGTGCCGTGGGAACATGACATTGGTTTGATTCTGGAGCCCTGTTTACTGGGAACATGACTGAGGATTGATGGTTGAACCCTGTGTCCTGGCAACATGATTGAGGTTTGATAGTGGAACCCTCAGGCTTGGGAACATGAGTGAGGCTTGATGGTGGAACCCTGTGGCCTGGCAACATGCCTGAGGTTTGATGGTGGAACCCTGTGGCTTGGCAAGATGACTTAGGTTTGATTGTGGACCACTCTGGCCTCGGAACATGACTGAGCCTTGATGGTGGAACCGTGGCCTGGCAACAGGACTGAGGTTTGATTGTGGAACCGTCTGGCCTGGGAATATGACTGAGCTTTAATTGTGGAACCCTGTTGCCTGGGAACATGACTGAGGTTTGTTTCTGGAAGCCTGTTCCCTGGGAACATGACTGAGGTTTGATTCTGGACACCTGTGTCCTGGAAACATGACTGAGGTTTGATTGTTGAAACCTGTGGCCTGCGAACATGACTCAGGTTTGATTCTGGAACCATGTGTCCTGGGAATATGACTGAGGTTTGTTTCTGGAAACATTTGGTCTGGGAAAATGAGTGAGGTGTCATTGTGGAAACATGTGGCCTGGGATCATGACTCAGGTTTGATGGTGGAACACTCTGGCCTGGCAAAATGACTGAGGCTTGATTCTGGAACCCTGTCGCCTGGCAACTTGACTGAGGTCGGATGGCAGAAACCTGTGGACTGGCAACATGACTGAGGTTTGATTGTGGAACCCTCTGGCCTGGGAATATGACTGAGGTTTAATTGTTGAAACCTGTGGCCTGCGAACATGGCTCAGGTTTGATTCTGGAAACATGTGTCCTGGGAATATGACTGAGGTTTGAATCTGGAAACCTTTGGCCTGGGAAAATGACTGAGGTTTCATTGTGGAAACATGTGGCCTGGGATCATGACTGAGGTTTGATGGTGGAACACTCTGGCCTTGCAAAATGACTGAGGCTTGATTCTGGAAACCTGTCGCCTGGGAACTTGACTGAGGTTGGATGGCAGAGACCTGTGGACTGGCAACATGACTGAGGTTTGATTGTGGAACCCTGTGCACGGGGACAATGACTGAGGCCTGATACTGGAACCCCATGGCGTGGGAACATGACTTTGGTTTCATTCTGGAGCCCTGTTTACTGGGAATATGACTGAGGATTGATGGTTGAACCCTGTGGCCTGGCAACATGATTGAGGTTTGATAGTGGAACCCTCAGGCTTGGGAACATGACTGACGCTTGATTGTGGAACGATGTGGCCTGGCAATATTCATGAAGTTTGATGGTGGAACCCTGTGGCTTGGCAAGATGACTTAAGGTTGCTTCTGGAACACTCTGGCCTGGGAATATGACTGAGGCTTGATGGTGGAACCGTGGCCTGGCAACAGGACTGAGGTTTGATTGTGGAACCCTCTGGCCTGGGAATATGACTGAGGTTTAATTGTGGAACCCTGTGGCCTGGCAACATGTCTGAGATTTGATGGTGGAAACCTGTGGCCTGGCAACATGACTGAGGTTTGATTCTGGAAGACTGTGGCCAGGGAACATGTTATCGGGTTGATTCTGGAAACCTGTGTTCTGGGAAGAAGACTGAAGTTTGATTCTGGAAGCCTGTTCCCTGGGAACATGACTGAGATTTGATTCTGGACACCTGTGTCCTGGGAACATGACTCAGGTTTGATTCTGGAACCACGTGTCCTGGGAATATGACTGAGGTTTAATTCTGGAAACCTTTGGCCTGGGAAAATGACTGAGGTTTCATTGTGGAAACATGTGGCCTGGGATCATGACTGAGGTTTGATGGTGGAACACTCTGGCCTGGCAAAAAGACTGAGGCCTGATTCTGGAACCCTGTGGCCTGGGAACTTGACTGAGGTTTGATGGCAGAAACCTGTGGACTGGCAACATGACTGAGGTTTGATTGTGGAACCCTCTGGCCTGGGAATATGACTGAGGTTTAATTGTTGAAACCTGTGGCCTGCGAACATGGCTCAGGTTTGATTCTGGAAACATGTGTCCTGGGAATATGACTGAGGTTTGAATCTGGAAACCTTTGGCCTGGGAAAATGACTGAGGTTTCATTGTGGAAACATGTGGCCTGGGATCATGACTGAGGTTTGATGGTGGAACACTCTGGCCTTGCAAAATGACTGAGGCTTGATTCTGGAACCCTGTCGCCTGGGAACTTGACTGAGGTTGGATGGCAGAGACCTGTGGACTGGCAACATGACTGAGGTTTGATTGTGGAACCCTGTGCACGGGGACAATGACTGAGGTCTGATACTGGAACCCCATGGCGTGGGAACATGACTTTGGTTTCATTCTGGAGCCCTGTTTACTGGGAATATGACTGAGGATTGATGGTTGAACCCTGTGGCCTGGCAACATGATTGAGGTTTGATAGTGGAACCCTCAGGCTTGGGAACATGACTGAGGCTTGATTGTGGAACGATGTGGCCTGGCAATATTCATGAAGTTTGATGGTGGAACCCTGTGGCTTGGCAAGATGACTTAAGGTTGCTTCTGGAACACTCTGGCCTGGGAATATGACTGAGGCTTGATGGTGGAACCGTGGCCTGGCAACAGGACTGAGGTTTGATTGTGGAACCCTCTGGCCTGGGAATATGACTGAGGTTTAATTGTGGAACCCTGTGGCCTGGCAACATGTCTGAGATTTGATGGTGGAAACCTGTGGCCTGGCAACATGACTGAGGTTTGATTCTGGAAGACTGTGGCCAGGGAACATGACATCTGTTTAGATTGTGGAATACTGTGCCCTGGGATCCTGACTGAGCCTTGGTTCTGCAAACCTGTGGACTGGGAACATGACTAAGCTTTTATTCTGGAACTCTGTAGCCCGGGAACGTAACTGAGGATTGATTCTGGAACCCTGTGGCCTGGGAACAGGACCTCGGTGGATTCTGGAATCCTGTGGCCTGGGAACATGAGAACGGTTTGTTTCTGGAAGCCTGTGGCCTGGGAACATGTCTGAGGTTTGATGGTGGAACCCTGTGGCCTGGCAACGTGACTGAGGTTTGATTCTGGAAGACTGTGGCCAGGGAACATGATATCGGGTTGATTCTGGAACCCAGTGTCCTGGGAAAAAGACTGAGGTTTGCTTCTGGAACCCTGTGGCCTGGGAACATGACATCGGTTGGATTCTGGAGCCCTGTGTCCTGGGAACATGACTGAGGTTTGTTTCTGGAAGCCTGTTCCCTGGGAACATGACTGAGGTTTGATTCTGCACACCTGTTTCCTGGGAACATGACTGAGGTTTGATTGTTGAAACCTGTGGCCTGCAAACATGAGTGAGGTTTGATTCTGGAACCATGTGTCCTGGGAATATGACTGAGGTTTGATTCTGGAAACCTGTGGCCTGGGAAAATGAGTGAGGTTTCATTGTGGAAACATGTGGCCTGGGATCATGACTGAGGTTTGATGGTGGAACACTAAGGCCTGGAAAAATGAGTGAGGCTTGATTCTGGAACCCTGTGGCCTGGGAAATTGACTGAGGTTTGATGGCACAAACCTGTGGACTGGCAACATGAGTGAGGTTTGATTGTGGAACCCTGTGCTGTTGAAACAGGACTGTGGCCTGGTTCTGGAAACACATGGCCTGGGAACTTGACAATGGTTTGATTGTGGAACCCTGTGTCCTGGGAACATGATTGAGGTTTGATGGAGGAACCCTGTGGCCTGGGAATACGAATGAGGTTTGATTCTGGAAACCATTGTCCTGGGAACATGACTGATGTTAGATTGTGGAATCCTGTGGCCTGGGAACATGACATTGGTTTGGATTTTGGTACTCTGTTGCCTGGGAACATGAAATCGGTTTGATTCTGGAAACCTGTGGCCTGGCAACATGACTGAGGTTTGGTTCTGGATCCCTGTTGCCTGGGAACAAGACTGAGGCGTGATTCTGGAAAACTGTGGCCTTGGAACATGACATCTCTTTAGATTGTGACATACTGTGCCCTGGGATCCTGACTGAGCCTTGGTTCTGGAACCCTGTGGACTGGGAACAAGAGTGAGGTTTTATTCTGGAACCCGGTAGCCTGGGAACATAACTGAGGATTGATTCTGGAACCCTGTGTCTTGGGAACATGACATCGGTGTATTCTGGAAGCCTGTGTCTTGGGAACATGAGAACGGTTTGATTCTGGAACTCTGTGGCCTGGGAACATGTCTGAGGTTTGATGGTGATAACCTGTGGCGTGGCAACATGACTGAGGTTTGAGTCTGGAAGACTGTGGCCAGGAAACATGATATTGGGTTGATTCTGGAAACCTGTATCCTGGGAACAAGACTGAGGTTTGCTTGTGGAACCCTGTGGCCTCGGAACATTACATCGGTTGGATTCTGGAACGCTGTGGCCTGGGAACATGACTGAGGTTTGATTGTGGAACCCTGTTGCCTGGGAACATTACAGAGATTTGTTTCTGTAAGCCTGTTCCCTGGGAACATGACTGAGGTTTGATTCTGGACACCTGTGGCCTGGGAATATGTCTGAGGTTTGATTGTTGAAACCTGTGGCTTGCGAACATGACTGAGGTTTGATTCTGGATCCATGTGTCCTGGGAATATGACTGAGGTTTGATTCTGGAAACCTGTGGCCTGGGAAAGTCACTTAGGATTCATTGTCGAAACATTTGGCCTGGGATCATGACTGAGGTTTGATGGTGGAAAACTCTGGCCTGGCAAAATGACTGAGGCTTGATTCTGGAACCCTATGGCCTGGGAACTTGACTGAGGTTTGATGGCAGAAACCTGTTGACTGGCAACATGACTGAGGATTGATTGTGGAACTCTGTGCCCTGGAAACATGACTGTTGTCTGGTACTGGAAAACCATGGCCTGGGAACTTGACATTGGTTTGATTCTGGAACCCTGTGTCCTGGGAACATGATTGAGGTTTGATGGAGGAACCCTGTGTCTTGGGAACAGGACTGACTTTTGATGGTGGCACCCTGTGGCCTGGTAACATGACTGAGGTTTGATTCTGGAACACTGTGGACAAGGAACATGATATCGGTTTAATTCTGGAACCCTGTGTCCTGGGAACAAGACTGAGGTTTCCTTCTGGACGTCTGTGGGCTGGGAACATGACATCGGTTGGATACTGGAACCCTGTGGCCTGGGAACATGACTGAGGTTTGCTTCTGGAATCCTGTTCCCTGGGAACATGACTGAGTTTTGATTCTGGAACCATGTGTCCTGGGAATATGACTGAGGTTTGATTCTGGACACCTGTGTCCTGGAAACATGAGTGATGTTTGATTGTTGAAACCTGTGGCCTGCGAACATGACTCAGGTTTGATTCTGGAACCATGTGTCCTGGGAATATGACTGAGGTTTGTTTCTGGAAACATTTGGTCTGGGAAAATGAGTGAGGTTTCATTGTGGAAACATGTGGCCTGGGATCATGACTGAGGTTTGATGGTGGAACACTCTGGCCTGGCAAAATGACTGAGTCTTGATTCTGGAAGCCTGTGTCCTGGGAACTTGACTGAGGTCGGATGGCAGAAACCTGTGGACTGGCAACATGACTGAGGTTTGATTGTGGAACCCTGTGCACGGGGACCATGACTGAGGCCTGATACTGGAACCCCGTGCCGTGGGAACATGACATTGGTTTGATTCTGGAGCCCTGTTTACTGGGAACATGACTGAGGATTGATGGTTGAACCCTGTGTCCTGGCAACATGATTGAGGTTTGATAGTGGAACCCTCAGGCTTGGGAACATGAGTGAGGCTTGATGGTGGAACCCTGTGGCCTGGCAACATGCCTGAGGTTTGATGGTGGAACCCTGTGGCTTGGCAAGATGACTTAGGTTTGATTGTGGACCACTCTGGCCTCGGAACATGACTGAGCCTTGATGGTGGAACCGTGGCCTGGCAACAGGACTGAGGTTTGATTGTGGAACCGTCTGGCCTGGGAATATGACTGAGCTTTAATTGTGGAACCCTGTTGCCTGGGAACATGACTGAGGTTTGTTTCTGGAAGCCTGTTCCCTGGGAACATGACTGAGGTTTGATTCTGGACACCTGTGTCCTGGAAACATGACTGAGGTTTGATTGTTGAAACCTGTGGCCTGCGAACATGACTCAGGTTTGATTCTGGAACCATGTGTCCTGGGAATATGACTGAGGTTTGTTTCTGGAAACATTTGGTCTGGGAAAATGAGTGAGGTGTCATTGTGGAAACATGTGGCCTGGGATCATGACTCAGGTTTGATGGTGGAACACTCTGGCCTGGCAAAATGACTGAGGCTTGATTCTGGAACCCTGTCGCCTGGCAACTTGACTGAGGTCGGATGGCAGAAACCTGTGGACTGGCAACATGACTGAGGTTTGATTGTGGAACCCTCTGGCCTGGGAATATGACTGAGGTTTAATTGTTGAAACCTGTGGCCTGCGAACATGGCTCAGGTTTGATTCTGGAAACATGTGTCCTGGGAATATGACTGAGGTTTGAATCTGGAAACCTTTGGCCTGGGAAAATGACTGAGGTTTCATTGTGGAAACATGTGGCCTGGGATCATGACTGAGGTTTGATGGTGGAACACTCTGGCCTTGCAAAATGACTGAGGCTTGATTCTGGAAACCTGTCGCCTGGGAACTTGACTGAGGTTGGATGGCAGAGACCTGTGGACTGGCAACATGACTGAGGTTTGATTGTGGAACCCTGTGCACGGGGACAATGACTGAGGCCTGATACTGGAACCCCATGGCGTGGGAACATGACTTTGGTTTCATTCTGGAGCCCTGTTTACTGGGAATATGACTGAGGATTGATGGTTGAACCCTGTGGCCTGGCAACATGATTGAGGTTTGATAGTGGAACCCTCAGGCTTGGGAACATGACTGACGCTTGATTGTGGAACGATGTGGCCTGGCAATATTCATGAAGTTTGATGGTGGAACCCTGTGGCTTGGCAAGATGACTTAAGGTTGCTTCTGGAACACTCTGGCCTGGGAATATGACTGAGGCTTGATGGTGGAACCGTGGCCTGGCAACAGGACTGAGGTTTGATTGTGGAACCCTCTGGCCTGGGAATATGACTGAGGTTTAATTGTGGAACCCTGTGGCCTGGCAACATGTCTGAGATTTGATGGTGGAAACCTGTGGCCTGGCAACATGACTGAGGTTTGATTCTGGAAGACTGTGGCCAGGGAACATGTTATCGGGTTGATTCTGGAAACCTGTGTTCTGGGAAGAAGACTGAAGTTTGATTCTGGAAGCCTGTTCCCTGGGAACATGACTGAGATTTGATTCTGGACACCTGTGTCCTGGGAACATGACTCAGGTTTGATTCTGGAACCACGTGTCCTGGGAATATGACTGAGGTTTAATTCTGGAAACCTTTGGCCTGGGAAAATGACTGAGGTTTCATTGTGGAAACATGTGGCCTGGGATCATGACTCAGGTTTGATGGTGGAACACACTGGCCTGGCAAAAAGACTGAGGCCTGATTCTGGAACCCTGTGGCCTGGGAACTTGACTGAGGTTTGATGGCAGAAACCTGTGGACTGGCAACATGACTGAGGTTTGATTGTGGAACCCTCTGGCCTGGGAATATGACTGAGGTTTAATTGTTGAAACCTGTGGCCTGCGAACATGGCTCAGGTTTGATTCTGGAAACATGTGTCCTGGGAATATGACTGAGGTTTGAATCTGGAAACCTTTGGCCTGGGAAAATGACTGAGGTTTCATTGTGGAAACATGTGGCCTGGGATCATGACTGAGGTTTGATGGTGGAACACTCTGGCCTTGCAAAATGACTGAGGCTTGATTCTGGAACCCTGTCGCCTGGGAACTTGACTGAGGTTGGATGGCAGAGACCTGTGGACTGGCAACATGACTGAGGTTTGATTGTGGAACCCTGTGCACGGGGACAATGACTGAGGTCTGATACTGGAACCCCATGGCGTGGGAACATGACTTTGGTTTCATTCTGGAGCCCTGTTTACTGGGAATATGACTGAGGATTGATGGTTGAACCCTGTGGCCTGGCAACATGATTGAGGTTTGATAGTGGAACCCTCAGACTTGGGAACATGACTGACGCTTGATTGTGGAACGATGTGGCCTGGCAATATTCATGAAGTTTGATGGTGGAACCCTGTGGCTTGGCAAGATGACTTAAGGTTGCTTCTGGAACACTCTGGCCTGGGAATATGACTGAGGCTTGATGGTGGAACCGTGGCCTGGCAACAGGACTGAGGTTTGATTGTGGAACCCTCTGGCCTGGGAATATGACTGAGGTTTAATTGTGGAACCCTGTGGCCTGGCAACATGTCTGAGATTTGATGGTGGATACCTGTGGCCTGGCAACATGACTGAGGTTTGATTCTGGAAGACTGTGGCCAGGGAACATGACATCTGTTTAGATTGTGGAATACTGTGCCCTGGGATCCTGACTGAACCTTGGTTCTGCAAACCTGTGGACTGGGAACATGACTAAGCTTTTATTCTGGAACTCTGTAGCCCGGGAACGTAACTGAGGATTGATTCTGGAACCCTGTGGCCTGGGAACAGGACCTCGGTGGATTCTGGAATCCTGTGGCCTGGGAACATGAGAACGGTTTGTTTCTGGAAGCCTGTGGCCTGGGAACATGTCTGAGGTTTGATGGTGGAACCCTGTGGCCTGGCAACGTGACTGAGGTTTGATTCTGGAAGACTGTGGCCAGGGAACATGATATCGGGTTGATTCTGGAACCCAGTGTCCTGGGAAAAAGACTGAGGTTTGCTTCTGGAACCCTGTGGCCTGGGAACATGACATCGGTTGGATTCTGGAGCCCTGTGTCCTGGGAACATGACTGAGGTTTGTTTCTGGAAGCCTGTTCCCTGGGAACATGACTGAGGTTTGATTCTGCACACCTGTTTCCTGGGAACATGACTGAGGTTTGATTGTTGAAACCTGTGGCCTGCAAACATGAGTGAGGTTTGATTCTGGAACCATGTGTCCTGGGAATATGACTGAGGTTTGATTCTGGAAACCTGTGGCCTGGGAAAATGTGTGAGGTTTCATTGTGGAAACATGTGGCCTGGGATCATGACTGAGGTTTGATGGTGGAACACTAAGGCCTGGAAAAATGAGTGAGGCTTGATTCTGGAACCCTGTGGCCTGGGAAATTGACTGAGGTTTGATGGCACAAACCTGTGGACTGGCAACATGAGTGAGGTTTGATTGTGGAACCCTGTGCTGTTGAAACAGGACTGTGGCCTGGTTCTGGAAACACATGGCCTGGGAACTTGACAATGGTTTGATTGTGGAACCCTGTGTCCTGGGAACATGATTGAGGTTTGATGGAGGAACCCTGTGGCCTGGGAATACGAATGAGGTTTGATTCTGGAAACCATTGTCCTGGGAACATGACTGATGTTAGATTGTGGAATCCTGTGGCCTGGGAACATGACATTGGTTTGGATTTTGGTACTCTGTTGCCTGGGAACATGAAATCGGTTTGATTCTGGAAACCTGTGGCCTGGCAACATGACTGAGGTTTGGTTCTGGATCCCTGTTGCCTGGGAACAAGACTGAGGCGTGATTCTGGAAAACTGTGGCCTTGGAACATGACATCTCTTTAGATTGTGACATACTGTGCCCTGGGATCCTGACTGAGCCTTGGTTCTGGAACCCTGTGGACTGGGAACAAGAGTGAGGTTTTATTCTGGAACCCGGTAGCCTGGGAACATAACTGAGGATTGATTCTGGAACCCTGTGTCCTGGGAACATGACATCGGTGTATTCTGGAAGCCTGTGTCTTGGGAACATGAGAACGGTTTGATTCTGGAACTCTGTGGCCTGGGAACATGTCTGAGGTTTGATGGTGATAACCTGTGGCGTGGCAACATGACTGAGGTTTGAGTCTGGAAGACTGTGGCCAGGAAACATGATATTGGGTTGATTCTGGAAACCTGTATCCTGGGAACAAGACTGAGGTTTGCTTGTGGAACCCTGTGGCCTCGGAACATTACATCGGTTGGATTCTGGAACGCTGTGGCCTGGGAACATGACTGAGGTTTGATTGTGGAACCCTGTTGCCTGGGAACATTACAGAGATTTGTTTCTGTAAGCCTGTTCCCTGGGAACATGACTGAGGTTTGATTCTGGACACCTGTGGCCTGGGAATATGCCTGAGGTTTGATTGTTGAAACCTGTGGCTTGCGAACATGACTGAGGTTTGATTCTGGATCCATGTGTCCTGGGAATATGACTGAGGTTTGATTCTGGAAACCTGTGGCCTGGGAAAGTCACTTAGGATTCATTGTCGAAACATTTGGCCTGGGATCATGACTGAGGTTTGATGGTGGAAAACTCTGGCCTGGCAAAATGACTGAGGCTTGATTCTGGAACCCTATGGCCTGGGAACTTGACTGAGGTTTGATGGCAGAAACCTGTTGACTGGCAACATGACTGAGGATTGATTGTGGAACTCTGTGCCCTGGAAACATGACTGTTGTCTGGTACTGGAAAACCATGGCCTGGGAACTTGACATTGGTTTGATTCTGGAACCCTGTGTCCTGGGAACATGATTGAGGTTTGATGGAGGAACCCTGTGTCTTGGGAACAGGACTGAGTTTTGATGGTGGCACCCTGTGGCCTGGTAACATGACTGAGGTTTGATTCTGGAACACTGTGGACAAGGAACATGATATCGGTTTAATTCTGGAACCCTGTGTCCTGGGAACAAGACTGAGGTTTCCTTCTGGACGTCTGTGGGCTGGGAACATGACATCGGTTGGATACTGGAACCCTGTGGCCTGGGAACATGACTGAGGTTTGCTTCTGGAATCCTGTTCCCTGGGAACATGACTGAGTTTTGATTCTGGAACCATGTGTCCTGGGAATATGACTGAGGTTTGATTCTGGAAACCTGTGGCCTGGGAAAATGACTGAGGTTTCATTGTGGAAACATGTGGCCTGGGATCATGACTGAGGTTTGATGGCAGAACTCTCTGGCCTGGCTAAATGACTGAGGCTTGATTCTGGAACCCTGTGGCCTGGGAACTTGACTGAGGTTTGATGGCAGAAACCTGTGGACTGGCAACATGACTGAGGTTTTATTGTGGATCCCTGTGGCCTGTGAACATGACATCCGTTGGATTCTGGAACCCTGTGGCCTGGGAACATGACTGAGGTTTGATTGTGGAAAATTCTGGACTTTGAACATGACTGTGGTTTGAATCTGGAAACCTGTGGCCTGTGAACATGACATCTGTTGGATTCTGGAACGCTGTTGCCTGGGAACATGACAGAGATTAGTTTCTGGAAGCCTGTTCCCTGGGAACATGACTGAGGTTTGATTCTGGACACCTGTGGCCTGGCAAAATGACTGAGGCTTGATTCTGGAACCCTATGGCCTGAGAACCTGACTGAGGTTTGATGGCAGAAACCTGTGGACTGGCAAAATGACTGAGGATTGATTGTGGAACACTGTGCCCTGGAAACATGACTGTGGCCTGGTACTGGAAAACCATGGCCTGGGACTTGACATTGGTTTGATTCTGGAACCCTGTGTCCTGGGAACATGATTGAGATTTGATGGAAGAACCCTGTGGCCTGAGAACATGACTGAGGTTTGATGGTGGTACCCTGTGGCCTGGAAATATGATGGAGGCTTGAAACTGGAAACCTGTGACCTGGGAACTTGAATGTGGTTTGATCGCACAAACCTGTGAACTGGCAACATGATTGAGGTCTGATTTTGGAACCCTCAGGTTTGGGAACATGACTGAGGCTTGATGGTGGAACCCTGTGTCCTGGCAACATGACTGAGGTTTGATGGTGGATACCTGTGGCCTGGCAAGATGACCTAGGTTTGACTGTGGAACACTCTGGCCTGGGAACATAACTGAGGCTTGATGGTGGAACCGTGGCCTGGCAATAGGACTAAGGTTTGATTGTGGAACCCTCTGGCCTGGGAGTATGACTGAGGTTTGATGGTGGTACCCTATGGTCTGGCAACATGAGTGAGGTTTGATCCTGCATCCCTGTGTCCTGGGAACAAGACTGAGGCGTGATTCTGGAAAACTGTGGCCTGGGAACATGACATCTGTTTAGATTGTGGAATACTGTGCCCTGGGATCCTGACAGAGCCTTGGTTCTGGAACCCTGTGGACTGGGAACATGACTGAGGTTTTATTCTGGAACCCTGTAGCCTGGGAATATAACTGAGGATTGATTCTGGAACCCTGTGGCCTGGGAACGTGATATCGGTGGATTCTGGAACCCTGCGGCCTGGGAACATGTCTGAGGTTTGATGGTGGAAACCTGTGGCCTGGCAACATGACTGAGGTTTTATTCTGGAAGACTGTGGCCAGGGAACATGATATCGGTTTGATTCTGGAATCCTGTGTCCTGGGAACAAGACTGAGGTTTGCTTCTGGAGCCCTGTGGCCTGGGAACATGACATCAGTTGGATTCTGGAACCCTGTGGCCTGGGAACATGACTGAGGTTTGTTTCTGGAAGCCTGTTCCCTGGGAACATGTCTGAGGTTTGATTCTGGTACCATGTGTCCTGGGAATATGACTGAGGTTTGATTCTGGAAACCATTGGCCTGGGAATATGACTGATGTTAGAATGTGGAATCCTGTGCCCTGGGAACATGACATCGGTGGATTCTGGAACCCTGTGCCCTGGGAACATGAGAACGGTTTGATTCTTTAACCCTGTGGACTGGGAACATGTCTGAGGTTTGATGGTGGAAACCTGTGGCCTGGCAACATGACTGAGGATTGATTCTGGAAGACTGTGGCCAGGGAACATGACAGAGGTTTGTTTCTGGAAGCCAGTTCCCTGGGAACATGACTGAGGTTTGATTCTGGACACCTGTGTCCTGGGAACATGACTGAGGTTTGATTGTTGAAACCTATGACCTGGGAATATGAATGAGGTTTTATTCTGGAACCCTGTAGCTTGGGAACATAACTGAGGCTTGATTCTGGAACCCTGTGGCCTGGGAACATGACATCTGTTTAGATTGTGGAATACTGTTCCCTGGGATCCTGACTGAGCATTGGATGTAGAACCCTGTAGCCTGGGAACATAACTGAGGATTGATTCTGGAACCCTGTGGCCTGGGAACATGACCTCGGTGGATTCTGGATTCTGTGGCATGGGAACATGAGAACAGTTTGATTCTGGAACCCTGTGGGCCGGGAACATGTCTGAGGTTTGATGGTGGAGACCTGTGGGCTGGCAACATGACTGAGGTTTGATTCTGGAAGACTGTGTCCAGGGAACATGATATAGGGTTGATTCTGGAACCCTGTGTCCTGGGAACAAGACTGAGGTTTGCTTCTGGAAACTTGTGGACTGGGAACATGACATCGGTTGGATACTGGAACCGTGTGTCCTGGGTATATAACTGAGGTTTGTTTCTGGAAGCCTGTTCCCTGGGAACATGACTGAGGTTTGATTCTGGACACCTGTGTCGTGGGAACATGACTGAGGTTTGATTGTTGAAACCTATGGCCTAGGAACATGACTGAGGTTTGATTCTGGAACCATGTGCCCTTGGAATATGACTGACGTTTGATTCTGGAAACCATTGGCCTGGGAACATGAGTGATGTTAGATTGTGGAATCCTGTGGCCTGGGAACCTGACATTGGTTTGGGTTCTGGTACCCTGTTGCCTGGGAACATGAAATCGGTATGATTCTGGAAACCTTTGGCCTGGCAACATGACTGAGGTTTGATGGTGGAACCCTGTGCACTGGGAACATGACTGAGGACTGATACTGGAACCCCGTGGCGTGGGAACATGCCATTGGTTTGATTCTGGAACCCTGTTTCCTGCGAACATGACTGAGGTTTGATGGTTGAACCCTGTGGCCTGGCAGCATGATTGAGGTTTGATTGTGGAAACCTCAGGTTTGGGAACATGACTGAGGCTTGATGGTGGAACCCTGTGGCCTGGGAACATGACTGAGGCTTGATGGTGGAACCGTGGCCTGGCAATAGGACTGAGGTTTGATTGTGGAACACTCTGGTCTGGGAATATGACTGAGGTTTAATTGTGGAACCTTGTGGGCTGGGAACATGACTGGGATTTTATTTTTGAAACCTGTGTCCAGGGAACATGACTGATTTTTTATTCTGGAACCCTGTGTCCTGGGAACACGACTGAGGTTTGATTCTGGAAACATGTGGCCTGGGAATATGACTGAGGTTTGATTCTGTTAACCATTGGCCTGGGAACATGACTGATGTTAGATTGTGGCATCCTGTGGCCTGGGAACATGACATCGGTTTGGATTCTGGTACCTTGGTGCCTGGGAACATGAAATCTGTTTGATTCTGGAAACCTGTGGCCTGGGGATATGACTGAGGTTTGATGGTGGTACTCTATGGCCTGGCAACATGAGTGAGGTTTGATTCTGGATCCCTGTGGCCTGGGAACATGACTGATGCGTGATTCTGGAAAACTGTGGCCTGGGAACATGACATCTGTTTAGATTGTGGAATACTGTGCCCTGGGATCCTGACTGAGCCTTGGTTCTGGAACGCTGTGGACTGGGAATATTACTGAGGATTAATTCTGGAACCCTGTAGCCTGGGAACATAACTGAGGATTGATTCTGGAATGCTGTGGCTTGGGAACATGACATCGGTGTATTCTGGAACCCTGTGTCCTGGGAACAGGAGAATGGTTTGATTCTTTCACCCTGTGGCCTGGGAACATGTCTGAGGTTTGATGGTGGAACCGTGTCCTGGCAACAGGACTGAGGTTTGATTGTGGAACCCTCTGGCATGGGAATATGACTGAGGTTTAATTGTGGAACCCTGTGGCCTGGCAACATATCTGAGATTTGATGGTGGAAACCTGTGGCCTGGCAACATGACTGAGGTTTGATTCTGGAAGACTGTGGCCAGGGAATATGATATCGGGTTGATTCTGGAACCCTGTGTCCTGGGAACAAGACTGAGGTTTGCTTCTGGAACCCTGTGGCCTGGGAACATGACATCGGTTGGATTCTGGAACCCTGTTGCCTGGGAACATGACTGAGGTTTGTTTCTGGAAGCCTGTTCCCTGGGAACATGACTGAGGTTTGATTCTGCACACCTGTGTCCTGGGAACATGACTGAGGTTTGATTGTGGAACCCTGTGGCCTGGGAAAATGACTGAGGTTTCATTGTGGAAACATGTGGCCTGGGATCATGACTGAGGTTTGATGGTGGAACACTCTGGCCTGGCAAAATGACTGAGGCTTGATTCTGGAACCCTGTGTCCTGGGAACTTGACTGAGGTCGGATGGCAGAAACCTGTGGACTGGCAACATGACTTAGGTTTGATTGTGGAGCCCTGTGCACGGGGACCATGACTGAGGCCTGATACTGGAACCCCGTGGCGTGGGAACATGACATTGGTTTGATTCTGGAGCCCTGTTTACTGGGAACATGACTGAGGATTGATGGTTGAACCCTGTGTCCTGGCAACATGATTGAGGTTTGATAGTGGAACCCTCAGGCTTTGGAACATGAGTGAGGCTTGATGGTGGAACCCTGTGGCCTGGCAACATGCCTGAGGTTTGATGTTGGAACCCTGTGGCTTGGCAAGATGACTTAGGTTTGATTGTGGACCACTCTGGCCTCGGAACATGACTGAGGCTTGATGGTGGAACCGTGGCCTGGCAACAGGACTGAGGTTTGATTGTGGAACCCTCTGGCCTGGGAATATGACTGAGCTTTATTGTGGAACCCTGTTGCCTGGGAACATGACTGAGGTTTGTTTCTGGAAGCCTGTTCCCTGAGAACATGACTGAGGTTTGATTCTGGACACCTGTGTCCTGGAAACATGACTGAGGTTTGATTGTTGAAACCTGTGGCCTGCGAACATGACTCAGGTTTGATTCTGGAACCATGTGTCCTGGGAATATGACTGAGGTTTGTTTCTGGAAACATTTGGTCTGGGAAAATGAGTGAGGTTTCATTGTGGAAACATGTGGCCTGGGATCATGACTCAGGTTTCATGGTGGAACACTCTGGCCTGGCAAAATGACTGAGGCTTGATTCTGGAACCCTGTCGCCTGGGAACTTGACTGAGGTCGGATGGCAGAAACCTGTGGACTGGCAACATGACTGAGGTTTGATTGTGGAACCCTGTGCACGGGGACCATGACTGAGGCCTGATACTGGAACCCCATGGCGTGGGAACATGACTTTGGTTTGATTCTGGAGCCCTGTTTACTGGGAACATGACTGAGGATTGATGGTTGAACCCTGTGTCCTGGCAACATGATTGAGGTTTGATAGTGGAAACCTCAGGCTTGGGAACATGAGTGAGGCTTGATGGTGGAACCCTGTGGCCTGGCAACATGCCTGAGGTTTGATGGTAGAACCCTGTGGCTTGGCAAGATGACTTAGGTTTGATTGTGGACCACTCTGGCCTCGGAACATGACTGAGGCTTGATGGTGGAACCGTGGCCTGGCAACAGGACTGAGGTTTGATTGTGGAACCCTCTGGCCAGGGAATATGACTGAGGTTTAATTGTGGAACCCTGTGGCCTGGGAACATGACTGGGATTTGATTTCTGAAACCTGTGTCCAGGCAACATGACTGAGGTTTTATTCTGGAACCCTGTGTCCTGGGAACACGACTGAAGTTTGATTCTGGAACCATGTGGCCTGGGAATATGACTGAGGTTTGATTCTGGAAACCATTGGCCTGGGAACATGACTGATGTTAGAGTGTGGAATCCTGTGGCCTGGGAACATGAAATCGGTTTGATTCTGGAAACCTGTGGCCTGGGAATATGACTGAGGTTTGATTGTGGAAACCTGTGGCCTGGCAACATGACTGAGGTTTGATTCTGGAAGACTGTGGCCAGGGAATATGATATCCGGTTGATTCTGGAACCCTGTGTCCTGGGAACAAGATTGAGGTTTGATGGTGGAATCCTGTTGCCTGGCCAGATGACTTAAGTTTGATTGTGGAACACTCTGGCCTGGGAATATGACTGAGGTTTGATGGTGGAACACTCTGGCCTGGCAAAATGACTGAGGCTTGATTCTGGAACCCTGTGGCCTGGGAACTTGAGTGAGGTTTGATGGCAGAAACCTGTGGACTGCAACATGACTGAGGTTTGATTGTGGAACCCTGTGGCCTGGGAATATAACTGAGGTTTGTTTGTGGAACCCTGTGGCCTGGGAATATGACTGAGGTTTGATTCTGGAAACCTGTGGCCTGGGAAAATGTCTGAGGTTTCAGTGTGGAAACATGTGGCCTGGGATCATGACTGAGGTTTGATGGTAGAACACTCTGGCCTGGCAAAATGACTGAGGCTTGATTCTGGAACCCTGTGGCCTGGGAACTTGACTGAGGTTTGATGGCAGAAAACTGTGGACTGGCAACATGACTGAGGTTTGATTGTGGAACCCTGTGGCCTGGTAACATGACATCGGTTGGATTCTGGAAACCTGTGGCCTGGGAATATGACTGAGGTTTGATTGTGGAAACCTCTGGCCTTTGAACATGACTGTGGTTTGAATCTGGAAACCTGTGGCCTGTGAACATGACATCTGTTGGATTCTGGAAGCCTGTGGCCTGGGAACATGACTGAGGTTTGATTGTGGAGCCCTGTGGCCTGGGAACATGACATCGGTTGGATTCTGGAACCCTGTTGACTGGGAACATGACAAAGATTTTTTTCTGGAAGCCTGTACCCTGGGAACATGACTGAGGTTTGATTCTGGACACCTGTGGCCTGGGAAAATGTCTGAGGTTTGATTGTTGAAACCTGTGGCTTGGGAACATGACATCTGTTTAGATTGTGGAATACTGTTCCCTGGGATCCTGACTGAGCCTTGGTTCTGGAACGCAGTGGACTGGGAACATGACTGAGGTTTTATTCTGGAACCCTATAGCCTGGAACATAACTGAGGATTGATTCTAGAACCCTGTGGCCTGGGAACATGTCTGAGGTTTGATGGTGGAAACCTGTGGCCTGGCAACATGACTGAGGTTTGATTCTGGAAGACTGTGGCCAGGGAATATGATATCGGGTTGATTCTGGAACCCTGTGATCTGGGAACAAGACTGAGGTTTGCTTCTGGAACCCTGTGGCCTGAGAAAACGACATCGGTTGGATTCTGGAACCCTGTGGCCTGGGAAAATGACTGAGGTTTGATTCTGCACACCTGTGTCCTGGGCACATGACTGAGGTTTGATTGTTGAAACCTGTGGCCTGCAAGCATGACTGAGGTTTGATTCTGGAACCATGTGTCCTGGGAATATGACTGAGGTTTGATTCTGGAAACCTGTGGCGTGGGAACTTGACTGAGGTTTGATGGCAGAAACCTGTGGACTGGCAACATGACTAAGGTTTGATTGTGGAACCCTGTGGCCTGGCAAAATGACTGAGGCTTGATTCTGGAACCCTGTGGCCTGGGAACTTGACTGAGGTTTGATGGCAGAAACCTGTGGACTGGCAACATGACTGAGGTTTGATTGTGGAACCCTGTGGCCTGGGAACATGACATCGGTTGGATTCTGGAACCCTGTGGCCTGGGAACATGACTGAGGTTTGATTGTGGAGCCCTGTGCCCTGGGAACATGACATCGGTTGCATTCAGGAACCCTGTGGCCTAGAAATATGACTGAGGTTTGATTCTGGAAACCATTGTCCTGGAAACATGTCTGATGTTAGATTGTGGAATCCTGTGGCCTGGGAACATGACATCGGTAGATTCTGGAACCCTGTGGCCTGGAAACATGAGAACGGTTTGATTCTTTAACCCTGTGGCCTGGGAACATGTCTGAGGTTTGATGGTGGAAACTTGTAGCCTGGCAACATGACTGAGGTTTGATGCTGGAAGACTCTTGCCACGGAACATGATATCGGGTTGATTGTGGAAACCTGTGTCCCGGGAACAAGACTGAGGTTTGCTTCTGGAACCCTGTGGCCTGGGAACATGACTGAGGTTTGTTTCTGGATGCCTGTTCCCTGGGAACATGACTGAGGTTTGATTCTGTAACCTTATCGCCTGGGAACATGACTGAGGTTTGATTGTGGAGCCCTGTGGCCTGGGAACATGACATCGGTTGGATTCTGGAACCCTGTGGCCTGGGAACATGACTGAGGTTTGATTGTGGAACCCTGTGGTCTGGGAACATGACATCGGTTGGATTCTGGAACGCTGTTGCCTGGGAACATGACAGAGATTAGTTTCTGGAAGCCTGTTCCCTGGGAACATGACTGAGGTTTGATTCTGGACACCTGTGGCCTGGCAAAATGACTGAGGCTTGATTCTGGAACCCTATGGCCTGAGAACTTGACTGAGGTTTGATGGCAGAAACCTGTGGACTGGCAAAATGACTGAGGATGGATTGTGGAGCACTGTGCCCTGGAAACATGACTGTGGCCTGGTACTGGAAAACCATGGCCTGGAACTTGACATTGGTTTGATTCTGGAACCCTGTGTCCTGGGAACATGATTGAGGTTTGATGGAAGAACCCTGTGGCCTGAGAACATGACTGAGGTTTGATGGTGGTACCCTGTGTCCTGGAAATATGATGGAGGCTTGAACCTGGAAACCTGTGACCTGGGAACTTCAATGTGGTTTGATCACACAAACCTGTGAACTGGCAACACGATTGAGGTCTGATTTTGGAACCCTCAGGTTTGGGAACATGACTGAGGCTTGATGGTGGAACCCTGTGTCCTGGCAACATGACTGAGGTTTGATGGTGGATACCTGTGGCCTGGCAAGATGACCTAGTTTTGACTGTGGAACACTCTGGCCTGGGAACATGACTGAGGCTTGATGGTGGAACGGTGGCCTGGCAATAAGACTAAGGTTTGATTGTGGAACCCTCTGGCCTGGGAGTATGGCTGAGGTTTGATGGTGGTACCCTATGGTCTGGCAACATGAGTGAGGTTTGATCCTGCATCCCTGTGTCCTAGGAACAAGACTGAGGCATGATTCTGGAAAACTGTGGCCTGGGAACATGACATCTGTTTAGATTGTGGAATACTGTGCCCTGGGATCCTGACAGAGCCTTGGTTCTGGAACCCTGTGGACTGGGAAAATGACTGAGGTTTTATTCTGGAACCCTGTAGCCTGGGAATATAACTGAGGATTGATTCTGGAACCCTGTTGCCTGGGAACGTGATATCGGTGGATTCTGGAACCCTGCGGCCTGGGAACATGTCTGAGGTTTGATGGTGGAAACCTGTCGCCTGGCAACATGACTGAGGTTTTATTCTGGAAGACTGTGGCCAGGGAACATGATATCGGTTTGATTCTGGAATCCTGTGTCCTGGGAACAAGACTGAAGTTTGCTTCTGGAACCCTGTGGCCTGGGAACATGACATCGGTTGGATTCTGGAACCCTGTGGCCTGGGAACATGATTGAGGTTTGTTTCTGGAAGCCTGTTCCCTGAGAACATGTCTGAGGTTTGATTCTGGTACCATGTGTCCTGGGAATATGACTGAGGTTTGATTCTGGAAACAATTGGCCTGGGAATATGACTGATGTTAGAATGTGGAATCCTGTGACCTGGGAACATGACATCGGTGGATTCTGGAACCCTGTGCCCTGGGAACATGAGAACGGTTTGATTCTTTAACCCTGGTGACTGGGAACATGTCTGAGGTTTGATGGTGGAAACCTGTGGCCTGGCAACATGACTGAGGTTTGATCCTGGAAGACTGTGGCCACGGAATATGATATCGGTTTGATTGTGGAAACCTGTGTCCTGGGAGCAAGACTGAGGTTTGCTTTGGGAACCCTGTGGCCTGGGAACATGACAGAGGTTTGTTTCTGGAAGCCAGTTCCCTGGGAACATGACTGAGGTTTGATTCTGGACACCTGTGTCCTGGGAACATGACTGAGGTTTGATTGTTGAAACCTATGACCTGGGAATATGAATGAGGTTTTATTCTGGAACCCTGTAGCTTGGGAACATAACTGAGGCTTGATTCTGGAACCCTGTGGCCTGGGAACCTGACATCTGTTTAGATTGTGGAATACTGTTCCCTGGGATCCTGACTGAGCATTGGATGTAGAACCCTGTAGCCTGGGAACATAACTGAGGATTGATTCTGGAACCATGTGGCCTGGAAACATGACCTCGGTGGATTCTGGATTCTGTGGCATGGGAACATGAGAACAGTTTGATTCTGGAACCCTGTGGGCCGGGAACATGTCTGAGGTTTGATGGTGGAGACCTGTGGGCTGGCAACATGACTGAGGTTTGATTCTGGAAGACTGTGTCCAGGGAACATGATATAGGGTTGATTCTGGAACCCTGTGTCCTGGGAACAAGACTGAGGTTTGCTTCTGGAAACTTGTGGACTGGGAACATGACATCGGTTGGATACTGGAACCGTGTGGCCTGGGTACATAACTGAGGTTTGTTTCTGGAAGCCTGTTCCCTGGGAACATGACTGAGGTTTGATTCTGGACACCTGTGTCGTGGGAACATGACTGAGGTTTGATTCTTGAAACCTATGGCCTAGGAACATGACTGAGGTTTGATTCTGGAACCATGTGCCCTTGGAATATGACTGACGTTTGATTCTGGAAACCATTGGCCTGGGAACATGAGTGATGTTAGATTGTGGAATCCTGTGGCCTGGGAACCTGACATTGGTTTGGGTTCTGGTACCCTGTTGCCTGGGAACATGAAATCGGTATGATTCTGGAAACCTTTGGCCTGGCAACATGACTAAGGTTTGATGGTGGAACCCTGTGCACTGGTACCATGACTGAGGCCTGATACTGGAACCCCGTGGCGTGGGAACATGCCATTGGTTTGATTCTGGAACCCTGTTTCCTGGGAACATGACTGAGGTTTGATGGTTGAACCCTGTGGCCTGGCAGCATGATTGAGGTTTGATTGTGGAAACCTCAGGTTTGGGAACATGACTGAGGCTTGATGGTGGAACCCTGTGGCCTGGGAACATGACTGAGGCTTGATGGTGGAACCGTGGCCTGGCAATAGGACTGAGGTTTGATTGTGGAACCCTCTGGTCTGGGAATATGACTGAGGTTTAATTGTGGAACCTTGTGGGCTGGGAACATGACTGGGATTTTATTTTTGAAACCTGTGTCCAGGGAACATGACTGATTTTTTATTCTGGAACCCTGTGTCCTGGGAACACGACTGAGGTTTCATTCTGGAAACATATGGCCTGGGAATATGACTGAGGTTTGATTCTGTTAACCATTGGCCTGGGAACATGAGTGATGTTAGATTGTGGCATCCTGTGGCCTGGGAACATGACATCGGTTTGGATTCTGGTACCTTGGTGCCTGGGAACATGAAATCTGTTTGATTCTGGAAACCTGTGGCCTGGGGATATGACTGAGGTTTGATGGTGGTACTCTATGGCCTGGCAACATGAGTGAGGTTTGATTCTGGATCCCTGTGGCCTGGGAACATGACTGATGCGTGATTCTGGAAAACTGTGGCCTGGGAACATGACATCTGTTTAGATTGTGGAATACTGTGCCCGGGGATCCTGACTGAGCCTTGGTTCTGGAACGCTGTGGACTGGGAATATTACTGAGGATTAATTCTGGAACCCTGTAGCCTGGGAACATAACTGAGGATTGATTCTGGAATGCTGTGGCTTGGGAACATGACATCGGTGTATTCTGGAACCCTGTGTCCTGGGAACAGGAGAATGGTTTGATTCTTTCACCCTGTGGCCTGGGAACATGTCTGAGGTTTGATGGTGGAACCGTGTCCTGGCAACAGGACTGAGGTTTGATTGTGGAACCCTCTGGCATGGGAATATGACTGAGGTTTAATTGTGGAACCCTGTGGCCTGGCAACATATCTGAGATTTGATGGTGGAAACCTGTGGCCTGGCAACATGACTGAGGTTTGATTCTGGAAGACTGTGGCCAGGTAATATGATATCGGGTTGATTCTGGAACCCTGTGTCCTGGGAACAAGACTGAGGTTTGCTTCTGGAACCCTGTGGCCTGGGAACATGACATCGGTTGGATTCTGGAACCCTGTGGCCTGGGAACATGACTGAGGTTTGTTTCTGGAAGCCTGTTCCCTGGGAACATGACTGAGGTTTGATTCTGCACACCTGTGTCCTGGGAACATGACTGAGGTTTGATTGTGGAACCCTGTGGCCTGGGAACATGACATCGGTTGGATTCTGGAACCCTGTGGCCTGGGAAGATTACTGAGGTTTGATTGTGGAAACCTATGGCCTTTGAACATGACTGTGGTTTGAATCTGGAAACCTGTGGCCTGTGAACATGACATCTGTTGGATTCTGGAAACCTGTGGCCTGGGAACATGACTGAGGTTTGATTGTGGAGCCCTGTGGCCTGGGAACATGACATCGGTTGGATTCTGGAACCCTGTTGCCTGGGAACATGACAGATATTTGTTTCTGGAAGCCTGTTCCCTGGGAACATGACTGAGGTTTGATTCTGGGTCACTGTGTCCTGGGAACATGACTGAGGTTTGATTCTGGACACCTGTGGCCTGGGAAAATGTCTGAGGTTTGATTGTTGAAACATGTGGCCTGAGAACATGACTGAGTTTTGATTCTGGATCCATGTGTCCTGGGAATATGACTGAGGTTTGATACTGGAAACCTGTGGCCTGGCAACATGACTGAGGCTTGATGGTGGAACCCTGTGGCCTGGCAACATGACTGAGGTTTGATGGTGGAACCCTGTGGCCTGGCAAAATGACTAAGGTTTGATTGTGCAACACTCTGGCCTTGGAACATGACAGAGGCTTGATGGTGGAACCGTGGCCTGGCAATAGGACTGAGGTTTGAGTGTGGAACCCTCTGGCCTGGGAATATGACTGAGGTTTAATTGTGGAACCCTGAGGGCTGTAAACATGACTGGGATTTTATTTTTTAAACCTGTGTGCAGGGAACATGACTGATTTTTTATTCTTGAACCCTGTGTCCTGGGAACACGACTGAGGTTTGATTCTGGAATCATGTGACCTGGGAATATGACTGAGGTTTGATTCTGGAAACCACTGGCCAGGGAACATGACTGATGTTAGACTGTGGAATCCTGTGGCCTGGGAACATGACATCGGTTTGGATTCTGGTACCCTGTTGCCTGGGAACATGAAATCGGTTTGTTCTGGAAACCTGTGTCCTGGGAACATGAGAACGGTTTGATTCTGGAACCCTGTGGCCTGGGAATATGTCTGAGGTTTGATGGTGGAAACCTGTGGCCTGGCAACATGACTGAGGTTTGACTCTGGAAGACTGTGGCCTGGGAACATGACATCGGATGGATTCTGGAACCCTGTGGCCTGGGAATATGGCTGAGGTTTCATTGTGGAACCCCCTGAATTGGGAATATGACTGTGGTTTGATTCTGAAACCCTGTGGCCTGGGAACATGACTGAGGGTTGTTTCCTGAAGCCTGTTCCCTGGGAACATGACTGAGGTTTGATTCTGGACACCTGTGGCCTGGCAACATGACGGAGGTTTGATCCTGGAAGACTATGGACACGGAACATGATATCGGGTTGATTGTGGAAACCTGTGGCCTGGGAAAATGACTGAGGTTTCAGTGTGGAAACATGTGTCCTGGGATCATGACTGAGGTTTGATGGCGGAACACTCTGGCCTGGCAAAATGCCTGAAGCTTGATTCTGGATCCCTGTGGCCTGGGAACTTGACTGAGGTTTGATGGCAGAAACCTGTGGACTGGCACCATGACTGAGGTTTGATTGTGGAAACCTCTGGCCTTTGAACATGACTTTGGTTTGAATCTGGAAACCTGTGGCCTATGAAAATGACATCTGTTGGATTCTGGAATCCTGTGGCCTGGGAACATGACTGAGGTTTGATTGTGGAAACCTCTATCCTTTGAACATGACTTTGGTTTGAATCTGGAAACCTGTGGCCTATGAAAATGACATCTGTTGGATTCTGGAATCCTGTGGCCTGGGAACATGACTGAGGTTTGATTGTGGAGCCCTGTGGCCTGGGAACATGACATCGGCGTATTCTGGAAACCTTTGTCATGGGAACATGAGAACGGTTTGATTCTGGAACCCTGTGGCCTGGGAACATGTCTGAGGTTTGATGGTGGAAACCTGTGGCCTTGCAACATGACTGAGGTTTGATTCTGGAAGACTGTAGCCAGGGAATATGATATCGGGTTGATTTTGGAACCCTGTCTCCTGGGAACAAGACTGAGGTTTGCTTCTGGAACCCTGTGGCCGGGGAACATGACATCGGTTGGATTCTGGAACCCTGTGGCCTGGGAACATGACTGAGGTTTGTTTCTGGAAGCCTGTTCCCTGGGAATATGACTGAGGTTTGATTCTGCACACCTGTGTGCTGGGAACATGACTGAGGTTTGATTGTTGAAACCTGTGCCCTGCGAACATGACTCAGGTTTGATTCTGGAACCATGTGTCCTGGGAATATGACTGAGGTTTGATTCTGGAAACCTTTGGCCTGGGAAAATGACTGAGGTTTCATTGTGGAAACATGTGGCCTGGGATCATGACTGAGGTTTGATGGTGGAAAACTCTGGCCTGGCAAAATGACTGAGGCTTGATTCTGGAACCCTGTGTCCTGGGAACTTGACTGAGGTCGGATGGCTGAAACCTGTGGACTGGCAACATGACTGAGGTTTGATTGTGGAACCCTGTGCACGGGGACCATGACTGAGGCCTGATACTGGAACCCCATGGCGTGGGAACATGACATTGGTTTGATTCTGGAGCCCTGTTTACTGGGAACATGACTGAGGATTGATGGTTGAACCCTGTGGCCTGGCAACATGATTGAGGTTTGATAGTGGAACCCTCAGGCTTGGGAACATGAGTGAGGCTTGATGGTGGAACCCTGTGGCCTGGCAACATGCCTGAAGTTTGATGGTGGAACCCTGTGGCTTGGCAAGATGACTTAGGTTTGATTGTGGACCACTCTGGCCTCGGAACATGACTGAGGCTTGATGGTGGAACCGTGGCCTGGCAAGAGGACTGAGGTTTGATTGTGGAACCCTCTGGCCTGGGAATATGACTGAGCTTTAATTGTGGAACCCTGTTGCCTGGGAACATGACTGAGGTTTGTTTCTGGAAGCCTGTTCCCTGGGAACATGACTGAGGTTTGATTCTGGACACCTGTGTCCTGGAAACATGACTGAGGTTTGATTGTTGAAACCTGTGGCCTGCGAACATGACTCAGGATTGATTCTGGAACCATGTGTCCTGGGAATATGACTGAGGTTTGTTTCTGGAAACATTTGGTCTGGGAAAATGAGTGAGGTGTCATTGTGGAAACATGTGGCCTGGGATCATGACTCAGGTTTGATGGTGGAACACTCTGTCCTGGCAAAATGACTGAGGCTTGATTCTGGAACCCTGTCGCCTGGGAACTTGACTGAGGTCGGATGGCAGAAACCTGTGGACTGGCAACATGACTGAGGTTTGATTGTGGAACCCTGTGCACGGGGACCATGACTGAGGCCTGATACTGGAACCCCATGGCGTGGGAACATGACTTTGGTTTCATTCTGGAGCCCTGTTTACTGGGAATATGACTGAGGATTGATGGTTGAACACTGTGGCCAGGCAACATGATTGAGGGTTGATAGTGGAACCCTCAGGCTTGGGAATATGACCGAGGCTTGATTGTGGAACGATGTGGCCTGGCAATATTCATGAAGTTTGATGGTGGAACCCTGTGGCTTGGCAAGATGACTTAAGGTTGCTTCTGGAACACTCTGGCCTGGGAATATGACTGAGGCTTGATGGTGGAACCGTGGCCTGGCAACAGGACTGAGGTTTGATTGTGGAACCCTCTGGCCTGGGAATATGACTGAGGTTTAATTGTGGAACCCTGTGGCCTGGCAACATGTCTGAGATTTGATGGTGGAAACCTGTGGCCTGGCAACATGACTGAGGTTTGATTCTGGAAGACTGTGGCCAGGGAACATGTTATCGGGTTTATTCTGGAAACCTGTGTTCTGGGAACAAGACTGAAGTTTGATTCTGGAAGCCTGTTCCCTGGGAACATGACTGAGATTTGATTCTGGACACCTGTGTCCTGGGAACATGACTGAGGTTTGATTGTTGAAACCTGTGCCCTGCGAACATGACTCAGGTTTGATTCTGGAACCACGTGTCCTGGGAATATGACTGAGGTTTAATTCTGGAAACCTTTAGCCTGGGAAAATGACTGAGGTTTCATTGTGGAAACATGTGGCCTGGGATCATGACTGAGGTTTGATGGTGGAACACTCTGGCCTGGCAAAAAGACTGAGGCTTGATTCTGGAACCCTGTGGCCTGGGAACTTGACTGAGGTTTGATGGCAGAAACCTGTGGACTGGCAACATGACTGAGGTTTGATTGTGGAACCCTCTGGCCTGGGAATATGACTGAGGTTTAATTGTTGAAACCTGTGGCCTGCGAACATGGCTCAGGTTTGATTCTGGAAACATGTGTCCTGGGACTATGACTGAGGTTTGAATCTGGAAACCTTTGGCCTGGGAAAATGACTGCGGTTTCATTGTGGAAACATGTGGCCTGGGATCATGACTGAGGTTTGATGGTGGAACACTCTGGCCTGGCTAAATGACTGAGGCTTGATTCTGCAACCCTGTGTCCTGGGAACTTGACTGAGGTCGGATGGCAGAAACCTGTGGACTGGCAACATGACTGAGGTTTGATTGTGGAGCCCTGTGCACGGGGACCATGACTGAGGCCTGATACTGGAACCCCGTGGCGTGGGAACATGACATTGGTTTGATTCTGGAGCCCTGTTTACTGGGAACATGACTGAGGATTGATGGTTGAACCCTGTGTCCTGGCAACATGATTGAGGTTTGATAGTGGAAACCTCAGGCTTGGGAACATGAGTGAGGCTTGATGGTGGAACCCTGTGGCCTGGCAACATGCCTGAGGTTTGATGGTAGAACCCTGTGGCTTGGCAAGATGACTTAGGTTTGATTGTGGACCACTCTGGCCTCGGAACATGACTGAGGCTTGATGGTGGAACCGTGGCCTGGCAACAGGACTGAGGTTTGATTGTGCAACCCTCTGGCCTGGGAATATGACTGAGCTTTAATTGTGGAACCCTGTTGCTTGGGAACATGACTGGGGTTTGTTTCTGGAAGCCTGTTCCCTGGGAACATGACTGAGGTTTTATTCTGGACACCTCTGTCATGGAAACATGACTGAGGTTTGATTGTTGAAACCTGTGGTCTGCGAACATGACTCAGGTTTGATTCTGGAACCATGTGTCCTGGGAATATGACTGAGGTTTGAATCTGGAAACCTTTGGCCTCGGAAAATTACTGAAGTTTCATTGTGGAAACATGTGGCCTGGGATCATGACTGAGGTTTGATGGTGGAACACTCTGGCCCTGCAAAAAGACTGAGGCTTGATTCTGGAAGCCTGTGTCCTGGGAACTTGACTGAGGTCGGATGGCAGAAACCTGTGGACTGGCAACATGACTGAGGTTTGATTGTGGAACCCTGTGCACGGGGACCATGACTGAGGCCTGATACTGGAACCCCGTGCCGTGGGAACATGACATTGGTTTGATTCTGGAGCCCTGTTTACTGGGAACATGACTGAGGATTGATGGTTGAACCCTGTGTCCTGGCAACATGATTGAGGTTTGAGAGTGGAACCCTCAGGCTTGGGAACATGAGTGAGGCTTGATGGTGGAACCCTGTGGCCTGGCAACATGCCTGAGGTTTGATGGTGGAACCCTGTGGCTTGGCAAGATGACTTAGGTTTGATTGTGGACCACTCTGGCCTGGGAACATGACTGAGCCTTGATGGTGGAACCGTGGCCTGGCAACAGGACTGAGGTTTGATTGTGGAACCCTCTGGCCTGGGAATATGACTGAGCTTTAATTGTGGAACCCTGTTGCCTGGGAACATGACTGAGGTTTGTTTCTGGAAGCCTGTTCCCTGGGAACATGACTGAGGTTTGATTCTGGACACCTGTGTCCTGGAAACATGACTGAGGTTTGATTGTTGAAACCTGTGGCCTGCGAACATGACTCAGGTTTGATTCTGGAACCATGTGTCCTGGGAATATGACTGAGGTTTGTTTCTGGAAACATTTGGTCTGGGAAAATGAGTGAGGTGTCATTGTGGAAACATGTGGCCTGGGATCATGACTCAGGTTTGATGGTGGAACACTCTGGCCTGGCAAAATGACTGAGGCTTGATTCTGGAACCCTGTCGCCTGGGAACTTGACTGAGGTCGGATGGCAGAAACCTGTGGACTGGCAACATGACTGAGGTTTGATTGTGGAACCCTCTGGCCTGGGAATATGACTGAGGTTTAATTGTTGAAACCTGTGGCCTGCGAACATGGCTCAGGTTTGATTCTGGAATCATGTGTCCTGGGAATATGACTGAGGTTTGAATCTGGAAACCTTTGGCCTGGGAAAATGACTGAGGTTTCATTGTGGAAACATGTGGCCTGGGATCATGACTGAGGTTTGATGGTGGAACACTCTGGCCTTGCAAAATGACTGAGGCTTGATTCTGGAAACCTGTCGCCTGGGAACTTGACTGAGGTTGGATGGCAGAGACCTGTGGACTGGCAACATGACTGAGGTTTGATTGTGGAACCCTGTGCACGGGGACAATGACTGAGGCCTGATACTGCAACCCCATGGCGTGGGAACATGACTTTGGTTTCATTCTGGAGCCCTGTTTACTGGGAATATGACTGAGGATTGATGGTTGAACCCTGTGGCCTGGCAACATGATTGAGGTTTGATAGTGGAACCCTCAGGCTTGGGAACATGACTGACGCTTGATTGTGGAACGATGTGGCCTGGCAATATTCATGAAGTTTGATGGTGGAACCCTGTGGCTTGGCAAGATGACTTAAGGTTGCTTCTGGAACACTCTGGCCTGGGAATATGACTGAGGCTTGATGGTGGAACCGTGGCCTGGCAACAGGACTGAGGTTTGATTGTGGAACCCTCTGGCCTGGGAATATGACTGAGGTTTAATTGTGGAACCCTGTGGCCTGGCAACATGTCTGAGATTTGATGGTGGAAACCTGTGGCCTGGCAACATGACTGAGGTTTGATTCTGGAAGACTGTGGCCAGGGAACATGACATCTGTTTAGATTGTGGAATACTGTGCCCTGGGATCCTGACTGAGCCTTGGTTCTGCAAAATTGTGGACTGGGAACATGACTAAGCTTTTATTCTGGAACTCTGTAGCCCGGGAACGTAACTGAGGATTGATTCTGGAACCCTGTGGCCTGGGAACAGGACCTCGGTGGATTCTGGAATCCTGTGGCCTGGGAACATGAGAACGGTTTGTTTCTGGAAGCCTGTGGCCTGGGAACATGTCTGAGGTTTGATGGTGGAACCCTGTGGCCTGGCAACGTGACTGAGGTTTGATTCTGGAAGACTGTGGCCAGGGAACATGATATCGGGTTGATTCTGGAACCCAGTGTCCTGGGAAAAAGACTGAGGTTTGCTTCTGGAACCCTGTGGCCTGGGAACATGACATCGGTTGGATTCTGGAGCCCTGTGTCCTGGGAACATGACTGAGGTTTGTTTCTGGAAGCCTGTTCCCTGGGAACATGACTGAGGTTTGATTCTGCACACCTGTTTCCTGGGAACATGACTGAGGTTTGATTGTTGAAACCTGTGGCCTGCAAACATGAGTGAGGTTTGATTCTGGAACCATGTGTCCTGGGAATATGACTGAGGTTTGATTCTGGAAACCTGTGGCCTGGGAAAATGAGTGAGGTTTCATTGTGGAAACATGTGGCCTGGGATCATGACTGAGGTTTGATGGTGGAACACTAAGGCCTTGAAAAATGAGTGAGGCTTGATTCTGGAACCCTGTGGCCTGGGAAATTGACTGAGGTTTGATGGCACAAACCTGTGGACTGGCAACATGAGTGAGGTTTGATTGTGGAACCCTGTGCTGTTGAAACAGGACTGTGGCCTGGTTCTGGAAACACATGGCCTGGGAACTTGACAATGGTTTGATTGTGGAACCCTGTGTCCTGGGAACATGATTGAGGTTTGATGGAGGAACCCTGTGGCCTGGGAATACGAATGAGGTTTGATTCTGGAAACCATTGTCCTGGGAACATGACTGATGTTAGATTGTGGAATCCTGTGGCCTGGGAACATGACATTGGTTTGGATTTTGGTACTCTGTTGCCTGGGAACATGAAATCGGTTTGATTCTGGAAACCTGTGGCCTGGCAACATGACTGAGGTTTGGTTCTGGATCCCTGTTGCCTGGGAACAAGACTGAGGCGTGATTCTGGAAAACTGTGGCCTTGGAACATGACATCTCTTTAGATTGTGACATACTGTGCCCTGGGATCCTGACTGAGCCTTGGTTCTGGAACCCTGTGGACTGGGAACAAGAGTGAGGTTTTATTCTGGAACCCGGTAGCCTGGGAACATAACTGAGGATTGATTCTGGAACCCTGTGTCCTGGGAACATGACATCGGTGTATTCTGGAAGCCTGTGTCTTGGGAACATGAGAACGGTTTGATTCTGGAACTCTGTGGCCTGGGAACATGTCTGAGGTTTGATGGTGATAACCTGTGGCGTGGCAACATGACTGAGGTTTGAGTCTGGAAGACTGTGGCCAGGAAACATGATATTGGGTTGATTCTGGAAACCTGTATCCTGGGAACAAGACTGAGGTTTGCTTGTGGAACCCTGTGGCCTCGGAACATTACATCGGTTGGATTCTGGAACGCTGTGGCCTGGGAACATGACTGAGGTTTGATTGTGGAACCCTGTTGCCTGGGAACATTACAGAGATTTGTTTCTGTAAGCCTGTTCCCTGGGAACATGACTGAGGTTTGATTCTGGACACCTGTGGCCTGGGAATATGTCTGAGGTTTGATTGTTGAAACCTGTGGCTTGCGAACATGACTGAGGTTTGATTCTGGATCCATGTGTCCTGGGAATATGACTGAGGTTTGATTCTGGAAACCTGTGGCCTGGGAAAGTCACTTAGGATTCATTGTCGAAACATTTGGCCTGGGATCATGACTGAGGTTTGATGGTGGAAAACTCTGGTCTGGCAAAATGACTGAGGCTTGATTCTGGAACCCTATGGCCTGGGAACTTGACTGAGGTTTGATGGCAGAAACCTGTTGACTGGCAACATGACTGAGGATTGATTGTGGAACTCTGTGCCCTGGAAACATGACTGTTGTCTGGTACTGGAAAACCATGGCCTGGGAACTTGACATTGGTTTGATTCTGGAACCCTGTGTCCTGGGAACATGATTGAGGTTTGATGGAGGAACCCTGTGTCTTGGGAACAGGACTGAGTTTTGATGGTGGTACCCTGTGGCCTGGTAACATGACTGAGGTTTGATTCTGGAACACTGTGGACAAGGAACATGATATCGGTTTAATTCTGGAACCCTGTGTCCTGGGAACAAGACTGAGGTTTCCTTCTGGACGTCTGTGGGCTGGGAACATGACATCGGTTGGATACTGGAACCCTGTGGCCTGGGAACATGACTGAGGTTTGCTTCTGGAATCCTGTTCCCTGGGAACATGACTGAGTTTTGATTCTGGAACCATGTGTCCTGGGAATATGACTGAGGTTTGATTCTGGACACCTGTGTCCTGGGAACATGACTGAGGTTTGATTGTTGAAACCTGTGGCCTTCGAACATGACTGAGGTTTGATTCTGGAACCATGTGTCCTGGGAATATGACTGAGGTTTGATTCTGGAAACCTGTGGCCTGGGAAAATGACTGAGGTTTCATTGTGGAAACATGTGGCCTGGGATCATGACTGAGGTTTGATGGCAGAACACTCTGGCCTGGCTAAATGACTGAGGCTTGATTCTGGAACCCTGTGGCCTGGGAACTTGACTGAGGTTTGATGGCAGAAACCTGTGGACTGGCAACATGACTGAGGTTTTATTGTGGATCCCTGTGGCCTGTGAACATGACATCCGTTGGATTCTGGAACCCTGTGGCCTGGGAACATGACTGAGGTTTGATTGTGGAAAATTCTGGACTTTGAACATGACTGTGGTTTGAATCTGGAAACCTGTGGCCTGTGAACATGACATCTGTTGGATTCTGGAACGCTGTTGCCTGGGAACATGACAGAGATTAGTTTCTGGAAGCCTGTTCCCTGGGAACATGACTGAGGTTTGATTCTGGACACCTGTGGCCTGGCAAAATGACTGAGGCTTGATTCTGGAACCCTATGGCCTGAGAACTTGACTGAGGTTTGATGGCAGAAACCTGTGGACTGGCAAAATGACTGAGGATTGATTGTGGAACACTGTGCCCTGGAAACATGACTGTGGCCTGGTACTGGAAAACCATGGCCTGGGACTTGACATTGGTTTGATTCTGGAACCCTGTGTCCTGGGAACATGATTGAGATTTGATGGAAGAACCCTGTGGCCTGAGAACATGACTGAGGTTTGATGGTGGTACCCTGTGGCCTGGAAATATGATGGAGGCTTGAAACTGGAAACCTGTGACCTGGGAACTTGAATGTGGTTTGATCGCACAAACCTGTGAACTGGCAACATGATTGAGGTCTGATTTTGGAACCCTCAGGTTTGGGAACATGACTGAGGCTTGATGGTGGAACCCTGTGTCCTGGCAACATGACTGAGGTTTGATGGTGGATACCTGTGGCCTGGCAAGATGACCTAGGTTTGACTGTGGAACACTCTGGCCTGGGAACATAACTGAGGCTTGATGGTGGAACCGTGGCCTGGCAATAGGACTAAGGTTTGATTGTGGAACCCTCTGGCCTGGGAGTATGACTGAGGTTTGATGGTGGTACCCTATGGTCTGGCAACATGAGTGAGGTTTGATCCTGCATCCCTGTGTCCTGGGAACAAGACTGAGGCGTGATTCTGGAAAACTGTGGCCTGGGAACATGACATCTGTTTAGATTGTGGAATACTGTGCCCTGGGATCCTGACAGAGCCTTGGTTCTGGAACCCTGTGGACTGGGAACATGACTGAGGTTTTATTCTGGAACCCTGTAGCCTGGGAATATAACTGAGGATTGATTCTGGAACCCTGTGGCCTGGGAACGTGATATCGGTGGATTCTGGAACCCTGCGGCCTGGGAACATGTCTGAGGTTTGATGGTGGAAACCTGTGGCCTGGCAACATGACTGAGGTTTTATTCTGGAAGACTGTGGCCAGGGAACATGATATCGGTTTGATTCTGGAATCCTGTGTCCTGGGAACAAGACTGAGGTTTGCTTCTGGAGCCCTGTGGCCTGGGAACATGACATCAGTTGGATTCTGGAACCCTGTGGCCTGGGAACATGACTGAGGTTTGTTTCTGGAAGCCTGTTCCCTGGGAACATGTCTGAGGTTTGATTCTGGTACCATGTGTCCTGGGAATATGACTGAGGTTTGATTCTGGAAACCATTGGCCTGGGAATATGACTGATGTTAGAATGTGGAATCCTGTGCCCTGGGAACATGACATCGGTGGATTCTGGAACCCTGTGCCCTGGGAACATGAGAACGGTTTGATTCTTTAACCCTGTGGATTGGGAACATGTCTGAGGTTTGATGGTGGAAACCTGTGGCCTGGCAACATGACTGAGGATTGATTCTGGAAGACTGTGGCCAGGGAACATGACAGAGGTTTGTTTCTGGAAGCCAGTTCCCTGGGAACATGACTGAGGTTTGATTCTGGACACCTGTGTCCTGGGAACATGACTGAGGTTTGATTGTTGAAACCTATGACCTGGGAATATGAATGAGGTTTTATTCTGGAACCCTGTAGCTTGGGAACATAACTGAGGCTTGATTCTGGAACCCTGTGGCCTGGGAACATGACATCTGTTTAGATTGTGGAATACTGTTCCCTGGGATCCTGACTGAGCATTGGATGTAGAACCCTGTAGCCTGGGAACATAACTGAGGATTGATTCTGGAACCCTGTGGCCTGGGAACATGACCTCGGTGGATTCTGGATTCTGTGGCATGGGAACATGAGAACAGTTTGATTCTGGAACCCTGTGGGCCGGGAACATGTCTGAGGTTTGATGGTGGAGACCTGTGGGCTGGCAACATGACTGAGGTTTGATTCTGGAAGACTGTGTCCAGGGAACATGATATAGGGTTGATTCTGGAACCCTGTGTCCTGGGAACAAGACTGAGGTTTGCTTCTGGAAACTTGTGGACTGGGAACATGACATCGGTTGGATACTGGAACCGTGTGGCCTGGGTATATAACTGAGGTTTGTTTCTGGAAGCCTGTTCCCTGGGAACATGACTGAGGTTTGATTCTGGACACCTGTGTCGTGGGAACATGACTGAGGTTTGATTGTTGAAACCTATGGCCTAGGAACATGACTGAGGTTTGATTCTGGAACCATGTGCCCTTGGAATATGACTGACGTTTGATTCTGGAAACCATTGGCCTGGGAACATGAGTGATGTTAGATTGTGGAATCCTGTGGCCTGGGAACCTGACATTGGTTTGGGTTCTGGTACCCTGTTGCCTGGGAACATGAAATCGGTATGATTCTGGAAACCTTTGGCCTGGCAACATGACTGAGGACTGATACTGGAACCCCGTGGCGTGGGAACATGCCATTGGTTTGATTCTGGAACCCTGTTTCCTGCGAACATGACTGAGGTTTGATGGTTGAACCCTGTGGCCTGGCAGCATGATTGAGGTTTGATTGTGGAAACCTCAGGTTTGGGAACATGACTGAGGCTTGATGGTGGAACCCTGTGGCCTGGGAACATAACTGAGGCTTGATGGTGGAACCGTGGCCTGGCAATAGGACTGAGGTTTGATTGTGGAACACTCTGGTCTGGGAATATGACTGAGGTTTAATTGTGGAACCTTGTGGGCTGGGAACATGACTGGGATTTTATTTTTGAAACCTGTGTCCAGGGAACATGACTGATTTTTTATTCTGGAACCCTGTGTCCTGGGAACACGACTGAGGTTTGATTCTGGAACCCTGTCGCCTGGGAACTTGACTGAGGTCGGATGGCAGAAACCTGTGGACTGGCAACATGACTGAGGTTTGATTGTGGAACCCTGTGCACGGGGACCATGACTGAGGCCTGATACTGGAACCCCATGGCGTGGGAACATGACTTTGGTTTGATTCTGGAGCCCTGTTTACTGGGAACATGACTGAGGATTGATGGTTGAACCCTGTGTCCTGGCAACATGATTGAGGTTTGATAGTGGAAACCTCAGGCTTGGGAACATGAGTGAGGCTTGATGGTGGAACCCTGTGGCCTGGCAACATGCCTGAGGTTTGATGGTAGAACCCTGTGGCTTGGCAAGATGACTTAGGTTTGATTGTGGACCACTCTGGCCTCGGAACATGACTGAGGCTTGATGGTGGAACCGTGGCCTGGCAACAGGACTGAGGTTTGATTGTGGAACCCTCTGGCCAGGGAATATGACTGAGGTTTAATTGTGGAACCCTGTGGCCTGGGAACATGACTGGGATTTGATTTCTGAAACCTGTGTCCAGGCAACATGACTGAGGTTTTATTCTGGAACCCTGTGTCCTGGGAACACGACTGAAGTTTGATTCTGGAACCATGTGGCCTGGGAATATGACTGAGGTTTGATTCTGGAAACCATTGGCCTGGGAACATGACTGATGTTAGAGTGTGGAATCCTGTGGCCTGGGAACATGAAATCGGTTTGATTCTGGAAACCTGTGGCCTGGGAATATGACTGAGGTTTGATTGTGGAAACCTGTGGCCTGGCAACATGACTGAGGTTTGATTCTGGAAGACTGTGGCCAGGGAATATGATATCCGGTTGATTCTGGAACCCTGTGTCCTGGGAACAAGACTGAGGTTTGATGGTGGAATCCTGTTGCCTGGCCAGATGACTTAAGTTTGATTGTGGAACACTCTGGCCTGGGAATATGACTGAGGTTTGATGGTGGAACACTCTGGCCTGGCAAAATGACTGAGGCTTGATTCTGGAACCCTGTGGCCTGGGAACTTGAGTGAGGTTTGATGGCAGAAACCTGTGGACTGCAACATGACTGAGGTTTGATTGTGGAACCCTGTGGCCTGGGAATATGACTGAGGTTTGTTTGTGGAACCCTGTGGCCTGGGAATATGACTGAGGTTTGATTCTGGAAACCTGTGGCCTGGGAAAATGTCTGAGGTTTCAGTGTGGAAACATGTGGCCTGGGATCATGACTGAGGTTTGATGGTAGAACACTCTGGCCTGGCAAAATGACTGAGGCTTGATTCTGGAACCCTGTGGCCTGGGAACTTGACTGAGGTTTGATGGCAGAAAACTGTGGACTGGCAACATGACTGAGGTTTGATTGTGGAACCCTGTGGCCTGGTAACATGACATCGGTTGGATTCTGGAACCCTGTGGCCTGGGAATATGACTGAGGTTTGATTGTGGAAACCTCTGGCCTTTGAACATGACTGTGGTTTGAATCTGGAAACCTGTGGCCTGTGAACATGACATCTGTTGGATTCTGGAAGCCTGTGGCCTGGGAACATGACTGAGGTTTGATTGTGGAGCCCTGTGGCCTGGGAACATGACATCGGTTGGATTCTGGAACCCTGTTGACTGGGAACATGACAAAGATTTTTTTCTGGAAGCCTGTACCCTGGGAACATGACTGAGGTTTGATTCTGTACACCTGTGGCCTGGGAAAATGTCTGAGGTTTGATTGTTGAAACCTGTGGCTTGGGAACATGACATCTGTTTAGATTGTGGAATACTGTGCCCTGGGATCCTGACTGAGCCTTGGTTCTGGAACGCAGTGGACTGGGAACATGACTGAGGTTTTATTCTGGAACCCTATAGCCTGGAACATAACTGAGGATTGATTCTAGAACCCTGTGGCCTGGGAACATGACCTCGGTGGATTCTGGATTCTGTGGCATGGGAACATGAGAACAGTTTGATTCTGGAACCCTGTGGGCCGGGAACATGTCTGAGGTTTGATGGTGGAGACCTGTGGGCTGGCAACATGACTGAGGTTTGATTCTGGAAGACTGTGTCCAGGGAACATGATATAGGGTTGATTCTGGAACCCTGTGTCCTGGGAACAAGACTGAGGTTTGCTTCTGGAAACTTGTGGACTGGGAACATGACATCGGTTGGATACTGGAACCGTGTGGCCTGGGTATATAACTGAGGTTTGTTTCTGGAAGCCTGTTCCCTGGGAACATGACTGAGGTTTGATTCTGGACACCTGTGTCGTGGGAACATGACTGAGGTTTGATTGTTGAAACCTATGGCCTAGGAACATGACTGAGGTTTGATTCTGGAACCATGTGCCCTTGGAATATGACTGACGTTTGATTCTGGAAACCATTGGCCTGGGAACATGAGTGATGTTAGATTGTGGAATCCTGTGGCCTGGGAACCTGACATTGGTTTGGGTTCTGGTACCCTGTTGCCTGGGAACATGAAATCGGTATGATTCTGGAAACCTTTGGCCTGGCAACATGACTGAGGTTTGATGGTGGAACCCTGTGCACTGGGAACATGACTGAGGACTGATACTGGAACCCCGTGGCGTGGGAACATGCCATTGGTTTGATTCTGGAACCCTGTTTCCTGCGAACATGACTGAGGTTTGATGGTTGAACCCTGTGGCCTGGCAGCATGATTGAGGTTTGATTGTGGAAACCTCAGGTTTGGGAACATGACTGAGGCTTGATGGTGGAACCCTGTGGCCTGGGAACATGACTGAGGCTTGATGGTGGAACCGTGGCCTGGCAATAGGACTGAGGTTTGATTGTGGAACACTCTGGTCTGGGAATATGACTGAGGTTTAATTGTGGAACCTTGTGGGCTGGGAACATGACTGGGATTTTATTTTTGAAACCTGTGTCCAGGGAACATGACTGATTTTTTATTCTGGAACCCTGTGTCCTGGGAACACGACTGAGGTTTGATTCTGGAAACATGTGGCCTGGGAATATGACTGAGGTTTGATTCTGTTAACCATTGGCCTGGGAACATGACTGATGTTAGATTGTGGCATCCTGTGGCCTGGGAACATGACATCGGTTTGGATTCTGGTACCTTGGTGCCTGGGAACATGAAATCTGTTTGATTCTGGAAACCTGTGGCCTGGGGATATGACTGAGGTTTGATGGTGGTACTCTATGGCCTGGCAACATGAGTGAGGTTTGATTCTGGATCCCTGTGGCCTGGGAACATGACTGATGCCTGATTCTGGAAAACTGTGGCCTGGGAACATGACATCTGTTTAGATTGTGGAATACTGTGCCCTGGGATCCTGACTGAGCCTTGGTTCTGGAACGCTGTGGACTGGGAATATTACTGAGGATTAATTCTGGAACCCTGTAGCCTGGGAACATAACTGAGGATTGATTCTGGAATGCTGTGGCTTGGGAACATGACATCGGTGTATTCTGGAACCCTGTGTCCTGGGAACAGGAGAATGGTTTGATTCTTTCACCCTGTGGCCTGGGAACATGTCTGAGGTTTGATGGTGGAACCGTGTCCTGGCAACAGGACTGAGGTTTGATTGTGGAACCCTCTGGCATGGGAATATGACTGAGGTTTAATTGTGGAACCCTGTGGCCTGGCAACATATCTGAGATTTGATGGTGGAAACCTGTGGCCTGGCAACATGACTGAGGTTTGATTCTGGAAGACTGTGGCCAGGGAATATGATATCGGGTTGATTCTGGAACCCTGTGTCCTGGGAACAAGACTGAGGTTTGCTTCTGGAACCCTGTGGCCTGGGAACATGACATCGGTTGGATTCTGGAACCCTGTTGCCTGGGAACATGACTGAGGTTTGTTTCTGGAAGCCTGTTCCCTGGGAACATGACTGAGGTTTGATTCTGCACACCTGTGTCCTGGGAACATGACTGAGGTTTGATTGTGGAACCCTGTGGCCTGGGAAAATGACTGAGGTTTCATTGTGGAAACATGTGGCCTGGGATCATGACTGAGGTTTGATGGTGGAACACTCTGGCCTGGCAAAATGACTGAGGCTTGATTCTGGAACCCTGTGTCCTGGGAACTTGACTGAGGTCGGATGGCAGAAACCTGTGGACTGGCAACATGACTTAGGTTTGATTGTGGAGCCCTGTGCACGGGGACCATGACTGAGGCCTGATACTGGAACCCCGTGGCGTGGGAACATGACATTGGTTTGATTCTGGAGCCCTGTTTACTGGGAACATGACTGAGGATTGATGGTTGAACCCTGTGTCCTGGCAACATGATTGAGGTTTGATAGTGGAACCCTCAGGCTTTGGAACATGAGTGAGGCTTGATGGTGGAACCCTGTGGCCTGGCAACATGCCTGAGGTTTGATGGTGGAACCCTGTGGCTTGGCAAGATGACTTAGGTTTGATTGTGGACCACTCTGGCCTCGGAACATGACTGAGGCTTGATGGTGGAACCGTGGCCTGGCAACAGGACTGAGGTTTGATTGTGGAACCCTCTGGCCTGGGAATATGACTGAGCTTTAATTGTGGAACCCTGTTGCCTGGGAACATGACTGAGGTTTGTTTCTGGAAGCCTGTTCCCTGGGAACATGACTGAGGTTTGATTCTGGACACCTGTGTCCTGGAAACATGACTGAGGTTTGATTGTTGAAACCTGTGGCCTCCGAACATGACTCAGGTTTGATTCTGGAACCATGTGTCCTGGGAATATGACTGAGGTTTGTTTCTTGAAACATTTGGTCTGGGAAAATGAGTGAGGTTTCATTGTGGAAACATGTGGCCTGGGATCATGACTCAGGTTTCATGGTGGAACACTCTGGCCTGGCAAAATGACTGAGGCTTGATTCTGGAACCCTGTCGCCTGGGAACTTGACTGAGGTCGGATGGCAGAAACCTGTGGACTGGCAACATGACTGAGGTTTGATTGTGGAACCCTGTGCACGGGGACCATGACTGAGGCCTGATACTGGAACCCCATGGCGTGGGAACATGACTTTGGTTTGATTCTGGAGCCCTGTTTACTGGGAACATGACTGAGGATTGATGGTTGAACCCTGTGTCCTGGCAACATGATTGAGGTTTGATAGTGGAAACCTCAGGCTTGGGAACATGAGTGAGGCTTGATGGTGGAACCCTGTGGCCTGGCAACATGCCTGAGGTTTGATGGTAGAACCCTGTGGCTTGGCAAGATGACTTAGGTTTGATTGTGGACCACTCTGGCCTCGGAACATGACTGAGGCTTGATGGTGGAACCGTGGCCTGGCAACAGGACTGAGGTTTGATTGTGGAACCCTCTGGCCAGGGAATATGACTGAGGTTTAATTGTGGAACCCTGTGGCCTGGGAACATGACTGGGATTTGATTTCTGAAACCTGTGTCCAGGCAACATGACTGAGGTTTTATTCTGGAACCCTGTGTCCTGGGAACACGACTGAAGTTTGATTCTGGAACCATGTGGCCTGGGAATATGACTGAGGTTTGATTCTGGAAACCATTGGCCTGGGAACATGACTGATGTTAGAGTGTGGAATCCTGTGGCCTGGGAACATGAAATCGGTTTGATTCTGGAAACCTGTGGCCTGGGAATATGACTGAGGTTTGATTGTGGAAACCTGTGGCCTGGCAACATGACTGAGGTTTGATTCTGGAAGACTGTGGCCAGGGAATATGATATCCGGTTGATTCTGGAACCCTGTGTCCTGGGAACAAGACTGAGGTTTGATGGTGGAATCCTGTTGCCTGGCCAGATGACTTAAGTTTGATTGTGGAACACTCTGGCCTGGGAATATGACTGAGGTTTGATGGTGGAACACTCTGGCCTGGCAAAATGACTGAGGCTTGATTCTGGAACCCTGTGGCCTGGGAACTTGAGTGAGGTTTGATGGCAGAAACCTGTGGACTGCAACATGACTGAGGTTTGATTGTGGAACCCTGTGGCCTGGGAATATGACTGAGGTTTGTTTGTGGAACCCTGTGGCCTGGGAATATGACTGAGGTTTGATTCTGGAAACCTGTGGCCTGGGAAAATGTCTGAGGTTTCAGTGTGGAAACATGTGGCCTGGGATCATGACTGAGGTTTGATGGTAGAACACTCTGGCCTGGCAAAATGACTGAGGCTTGATTCTGGAACCCTGTGGCCTGGGAACTTGACTGAGGTTTGATGGCAGAAAACTGTGGACTGGCAACATGACTGAGGTTTGATTGTGGAACCCTGTGGCCTGGTAACATGACATCGGTTGGATTCTGGAACCCTGTGGCCTGGGAATATGACTGAGGTTTGATTGTGGAAACCTCTGGCCTTTGAACATGACTGTGGTTTGAATCTGGAAACCTGTGGCCTGTGAACATGACATCTGTTGGATTCTGGAAGCCTGTGGCCTGGGAACATGACTGAGGTTTGATTGTGGAGCCCTGTGGCCTGGGAACATGACATCGGTTGGATTCTGGAACCCTGTTGACTGGGAACATGACAAAGATTTTTTTCTGGAAGCCTGTACCCTGGGAACATGACTGAGGTTTGATTCTGTACACCTGTGGCCTGGGAAAATGTCTGAGGTTTGATTGTTGAAACCTGTGGCTTGGGAACATGACATCTGTTTAGATTGTGGAATACTGTGCCCTGGGATCCTGACTGAGCCTTGGTTCTGGAACGCAGTGGACTGGGAACATGACTGAGGTTTTATTCTGGAACCCTATAGCCTGGAACATAACTGAGGATTGATTCTAGAACCCTGTGGCCTGGGAACATGACCTCGGTGGATTCTGGATTCTGTGGCATGGGAACATGAGAACAGTTTGATTCTGGAACCCTGTGGGCCGGGAACATGTCTGAGGTTTGATGGTGGAGACCTGTGGGCTGGCAACATGACTGAGGTTTGATTCTGGAAGACTGTGTCCAGGGAACATGATATAGGGTTGATTCTGGAACCCTGTGTCCTGGGAACAAGACTGAGGTTTGCTTCTGGAAACTTGTGGACTGGGAACATGACATCGGTTGGATACTGGAACCGTGTGGCCTGGGTATATAACTGAGGTTTGTTTCTGGAAGCCTGTTCCCTGGGAACATGACTGAGGTTTGATTCTGGACACCTGTGTCGTGGGAACATGACTGAGGTTTGATTGTTGAAACCTATGGCCTAGGAACATGACTGAGGTTTGATTCTGGAACCATGTGCCCTTGGAATATGACTGACGTTTGATTCTGGAAACCATTGGCCTGGGAACATGAGTGATGTTAGATTGTGGAATCCTGTGGCCTGGGAACCTGACATTGGTTTGGGTTCTGGTACCCTGTTGCCTGGGAACATGAAATCGGTATGATTCTGGAAACCTTTGGCCTGGCAACATGACTGAGGTTTGATGGTGGAACCCTGTGCACTGGGAACATGACTGAGGACTGATACTGGAACCCCGTGGCGTGGGAACATGCCATTGGTTTGATTCTGGAACCCTGTTTCCTGCGAACATGACTGAGGTTTGATGGTTGAACCCTGTGGCCTGGCAGCATGATTGAGGTTTGATTGTGGAAACCTCAGGTTTGGGAACATGACTGAGGCTTGATGGTGGAACCCTGTGGCCTGGGAACATGACTGAGGCTTGATGGTGGAACCGTGGCCTGGCAATAGGACTGAGGTTTGATTGTGGAACACTCTGGTCTGGGAATATGACTGAGGTTTAATTGTGGAACCTTGTGGGCTGGGAACATGACTGGGATTTTATTTTTGAAACCTGTGTCCAGGGAACATGACTGATTTTTTATTCTGGAACCCTGTGTCCTGGGAACACGACTGAGGTTTGATTCTGGAAACATGTGGCCTGGGAATATGACTGAGGTTTGATTCTGTTAACCATTGGCCTGGGAACATGACTGATGTTAGATTGTGGCATCCTGTGGCCTGGGAACATGACATCGGTTTGGATTCTGGTACCTTGGTGCCTGGGAACATGAAATCTGTTTGATTCTGGAAACCTGTGGCCTGGGGATATGACTGAGGTTTGATGGTGGTACTCTATGGCCTGGCAACATGAATGAGGTTTGATTCTGGATCCCTGTGGCCTGGGAACATGACTGATGCGTGATTCTGGAAAACTGTGGCCTGGGAACATGACATCTGTTTAGATTGTGGAATACTGTGCCCTGGGATCCTGACTGAGCCTTGGTTCTGGAACGCTGTGGACTGGGAATATTACTGAGGATTAATTCTGGAACCCTGTAGCCTGGGAACATAACTGAGGATTGATTCTGGAATGCTGTGGCTTGGGAACATGACATCGGTGTATTCTGGAACCCTGTGTCCTGGGAACAGGAGAATGGTTTGATTCTTTCACCCTGTGGCCTGGGAACATGTCTGAGGTTTGATGGTGGAACCGTGTCCTGGCAACAGGACTGAGGTTTGATTGTGGAACCCTCTGGCATGGGAATATGACTGAGGTTTAATTGTGGAACCCTGTGGCCTGGCAACATATCTGAGATTTGATGGTGGAAACCTGTGGCCTGGCAACATGACTGAGGTTTGATTCTGGAAGACTGTGGCCAGGGAATATGATATCGGGTTGATTCTGGAACCCTGTGTCCTGGGAACAAGACTGAGGTTTGCTTCTGGAACCCTGTGGCCTGGGAACATGACATCGGTTGGATTCTGGAACCCTGTTGCCTGGGAACATGACTGAGGTTTGTTTCTGGAAGCCTGTTCCCTGGGAACATGACTGAGGTTTGATTCTGCACACCTGTGTCCTGGGAACATGACTGAGGTTTGATTGTGGAACCCTGTGGCCTGGGAAAATGACTGAGGTTTCATTGTGGAAACATGTGGCCTGGGATCATGACTGAGGTTTGATGGTGGAACACTCTGGCCTGGCAAAATGACTGAGGCTTGATTCTGGAACCCTGTGTCCTGGGAACTTGACTGAGGTCGGATGGCAGAAACCTGTGGACTGGCAACATGACTTAGGTTTGATTGTGGAGCCCTGTGCACGGGGACCATGACTGAGGCCTGATACTGGAACCCCGTGGCGTGGGAACATGACATTGGTTTGATTCTGGAGCCCTGTTTACTGGGAACATGACTGAGGATTGATGGTTGAACCCTGTGTCCTGGCAACATGATTGAGGTTTGATAGTGGAACCCTCAGGCTTTGGAACATGAGTGAGGCTTGATGGTGGAACCCTGTGGCCTGGCAACATGCCTGAGGTTTGATGGTGGAACCCTGTGGCTTGGCAAGATGACTTAGGTTTGATTGTGGACCACTCTGGCCTCGGAACATGACTGAGGCTTGATGGTGGAACCGTGGCCTGGCAACAGGACTGAGGTTTGATTGTGGAACCCTCTGGCCTGGGAATATGACTGAGCTTTAATTGTGGAACCCTGTTGCCTGGGAACATGACTGAGGTTTGTTTCTGGAAGCCTGTTCCCTGGGAACATGACTGAGGTTTGATTCTGGACACCTGTGTCCTGGAAACATGACTGAGGTTTGATTGTTGAAACCTGTGGCCTCCGAACATGACTCAGGTTTGATTCTGGAACCATGTGTCCTGGGAATATGACTGAGGTTTGTTTCTTGAAACATTTGGTCTGGGAAAATGAGTGAGGTTTCATTGTGGAAACATGTGGCCTGGGATCATGACTCAGGTTTCATGGTGGAACACTCTGGCCTGGCAAAATGACTGAGGCTTGATTCTGGAACCCTGTCGCCTGGGAACTTGACTGAGGTCGGATGGCAGAAACCTGTGGACTGGCAACATGACTGAGGTTTGATTGTGGAACCCTGTGCACGGGGACCATGACTGAGGCCTGATACTGGAACCCCATGGCGTGGGAACATGACTTTGGTTTGATTCTGGAGCCCTGTTTACTGGGAACATGACTGAGGATTGATGGTTGAACCCTGTGTCCTGGCAACATGATTGAGGTTTGATAGTGGAAACCTCAGGCTTGGGAACATGAGTGAGGCTTGATGGTGGAACCCTGTGGCCTGGCAACATGCCTGAGGTTTGATGGTAGAACCCTGTGGCTTGGCAAGATGACTTAGGTTTGATTGTGGACCACTCTGGCCTCGGAACATGACTGAGGCTTGATGGTGGAACCGTGGCCTGGCAACAGGACTGAGGTTTGATTGTGGAACCCTCTGGCCAGGGAATATGACTGAGGTTTAATTGTGGAACCCTGTGGCCTGGGAACATGACTGGGATTTGATTTCTGAAACCTGTGTCCAGGCAACATGACTGAGGTTTTATTCTGGAACCCTGTGTCCTGGGAACACGACTGAAGTTTGATTCTGGAACCATGTGGCCTGGGAATATGACTGAGGTTTGATTCTGGAAACCATTGGCCTGGGAACATGACTGATGTTAGAGTGTGGAATCCTGTGGCCTGGGAACATGAAATCGGTTTGATTCTGGAAACCTGTGGCCTGGGAATATGACTGAGGTTTGATTGTGGAAACCTGTGGCCTGGCAACATGACTGAGGTTTGATTCTGGAAGACTGTGGCCAGGGAATATGATATCCGGTTGATTCTGGAACCCTGTGTCCTGGGAACAAGACTGAGGTTTGATGGTGGAATCCTGTTGCCTGGCCAGATGACTTAAGTTTGATTGTGGAACACTCTGGCCTGGGAATATGACTGAGGTTTGATGGTGGAACACTCTGGCCTGGCAAAATGACTGAGGCTTGATTCTGGAACCCTGTGGCCTGGGAACTTGAGTGAGGTTTGATGGCAGAAACCTGTGGACTGCAACATGACTGAGGTTTGATTGTGGAACCCTGTGGCCTGGGAATATGACTGAGGTTTGTTTGTGGAACCCTGTGGCCTGGGAATATGACTGAGGTTTGATTCTGGAAACCTGTGGCCTGGGAAAATGTCTGAGGTTTCAGTGTGGAAACATGTGGCCTGGGATCATGACTGAGGTTTGATGGTAGAACACTCTGGCCTGGCAAAATGACTGAGGCTTGATTCTGGAACCCTGTGGCCTGGGAACTTGACTGAGGTTTGATGGCAGAAAACTGTGGACTGGCAACATGACTGAGGTTTGATTGTGGAACCCTGTGGCCTGGTAACATGACATCGGTTGGATTCTGGAACCCTGTGGCCTGGGAATATGACTGAGGTTTGATTGTGGAAACCTCTGGCCTTTGAACATGACTGTGGTTTGAATCTGGAAACCTGTGGCCTGTGAACATGACATCTGTTGGATTCTGGAAGCCTGTGGCCTGGGAACATGACTGAGGTTTGATTGTGGAGCCCTGTGGCCTGGGAACATGACATCGGTTGGATTCTGGAACCCTGTTGACTGGGAACATGACAAAGATTTTTTTCTGGAAGCCTGTACCCTGGGAACATGACTGAGGTTTGATTCTGTACACCTGTGGCCTGGGAAAATGTCTGAGGTTTGATTGTTGAAACCTGTGGCTTGGGAACATGACATCTGTTTAGATTGTGGAATACTGTGCCCTGGGATCCTGACTGAGCCTTGGTTCTGGAACGCAGTGGACTGGGAACATGACTGAGGTTTTATTCTGGAACCCTATAGCCTGGAACATAACTGAGGATTGATTCTAGAACCCTGTGGCCTGGGAACATGACCTCGGTGGATTCTGGATTCTGTGGCATGGGAACATGAGAACAGTTTGATTCTGGAACCCTGTGGGCCGGGAACATGTCTGAGGTTTGATGGTGGAGACCTGTGGGCTGGCAACATGACTGAGGTTTGATTCTGGAAGACTGTGTCCAGGGAACATGATATAGGGTTGATTCTGGAACCCTGTGTCCTGGGAACAAGACTGAGGTTTGCTTCTGGAAACTTGTGGACTGGGAACATGACATCGGTTGGATACTGGAACCGTGTGGCCTGGGTATATAACTGAGGTTTGTTTCTGGAAGCCTGTTCCCTGGGAACATGACTGAGGTTTGATTCTGGACACCTGTGTCGTGGGAACATGACTGAGGTTTGATTGTTGAAACCTATGGCCTAGGAACATGACTGAGGTTTGATTCTGGAACCATGTGCCCTTGGAATATGACTGACGTTTGATTCTGGAAACCATTGGCCTGGGAACATGAGTGATGTTAGATTGTGGAATCCTGTGGCCTGGGAACCTGACATTGGTTTGGGTTCTGGTACCCTGTTGCCTGGGAACATGAAATCGGTATGATTCTGGAAACCTTTGGCCTGGCAACATGACTGAGGTTTGATGGTGGAACCCTGTGCACTGGGAACATGACTGAGGACTGATACTGGAACCCCGTGGCGTGGGAACATGCCATTGGTTTGATTCTGGAACCCTGTTTCCTGCGAACATGACTGAGGTTTGATGGTTGAACCCTGTGGCCTGGCAGCATGATTGAGGTTTGATTGTGGAAACCTCAGGTTTGGGAACATGACTGAGGCTTGATGGTGGAACCCTGTGGCCTGGGAACATGACTGAGGCTTGATGGTGGAACCGTGGCCTGGCAATAGGACTGAGGTTTGATTGTGGAACACTCTGGTCTGGGAATATGACTGAGGTTTAATTGTGGAACCTTGTGGGCTGGGAACATGACTGGGATTTTATTTTTGAAACCTGTGTCCAGGGAACATGACTGATTTTTTATTCTGGAACCCTGTGTCCTGGGAACACGACTGAGGTTTGATTCTGGAAACATGTGGCCTGGGAATATGACTGAGGTTTGATTCTGTTAACCATTGGCCTGGGAACATGACTGATGTTAGATTGTGGCATCCTGTGGCCTGGGAACATGACATCGGTTTGGATTCTGGTACCTTGGTGCCTGGGAACATGAAATCTGTTTGATTCTGGAAACCTGTGGCCTGGGGATATGACTGAGGTTTGATGGTGGTACTCTATGGCCTGGCAACATGAATGAGGTTTGATTCTGGATCCCTGTGGCCTGGGAACATGACTGATGCGTGATTCTGGAAAACTGTGGCCTGGGAACATGACATCTGTTTAGATTGTGGAATACTGTGCCCTGGGATCCTGACTGAGCCTTGGTTCTGGAACGCTGTGGACTGGGAATATTACTGAGGATTAATTCTGGAACCCTGTAGCCTGGGAACATAACTGAGGATTGATTCTGGAATGCTGTGGCTTGGGAACATGACATCGGTGTATTCTGGAACCCTGTGTCCTGGGAACAGGAGAATGGTTTGATTCTTTCACCCTGTGGCCTGGGAACATGTCTGAGGTTTGATGGTGGAACCGTGTCCTGGCAACAGGACTGAGGTTTGATTGTGGAACCCTCTGGCATGGGAATATGACTGAGGTTTAATTGTGGAACCCTGTGGCCTGGCAACATATCTGAGATTTGATGGTGGAAACCTGTGGCCTGGCAACATGACTGAGGTTTGATTCTGGAAGACTGTGGCCAGGGAATATGATATCGGGTTGATTCTGGAACCCTGTGTCCTGGGAACAAGACTGAGGTTTGCTTCTGGAACCCTGTGGCCTGGGAACATGACATCGGTTGGATTCTGGAACCCTGTTGCCTGGGAACATGACTGAGGTTTGTTTCTGGAAGCCTGTTCCCTGGGAACATGACTGAGGTTTGATTCTGCACACCTGTGTCCTGGGAACATGACTGAGGTTTGATTGTGGAACCCTGTGGCCTGGGAAAATGACTGAGGTTTCATTGTGGAAACATGTGGCCTGGGATCATGACTGAGGTTTGATGGTGGAACACTCTGGCCTGGCAAAATGACTGAGGCTTGATTCTGGAACCCTGTGTCCTGGGAACTTGACTGAGGTCGGATGGCAGAAACCTGTGGACTGGCAACATGACTTAGGTTTGATTGTGGAGCCCTGTGCACGGGGACCATGACTGAGGCCTGATACTGGAACCCCGTGGCGTGGGAACATGACATTGGTTTGATTCTGGAGCCCTGTTTACTGGGAACATGACTGAGGATTGATGGTTGAACCCTGTGTCCTGGCAACATGATTGAGGTTTGATAGTGGAACCCTCAGGCTTTGGAACATGAGTGAGGCTTGATGGTGGAACCCTGTGGCCTGGCAACATGCCTGAGGTTTGATGGTGGAACCCTGTGGCTTGGCAAGATGACTTAGGTTTGATTGTGGACCACTCTGGCCTCGGAACATGACTGAGGCTTGATGGTGGAACCGTGGCCTGGCAACAGGACTGAGGTTTGATTGTGGAACCCTCTGGCCTGGGAATATGACTGAGCTTTAATTGTGGAACCCTGTTGCCTGGGAACATGACTGAGGTTTGTTTCTGGAAGCCTGTTCCCTGGGAACATGACTGAGGTTTGATTCTGGACACCTGTGTCCTGGAAACATGACTGAGGTTTGATTGTTGAAACCTGTGGCCTCCGAACATGACTCAGGTTTGATTCTGGAACCATGTGTCCTGGGAATATGACTGAGGTTTGTTTCTTGAAACATTTGGTCTGGGAAAATGAGTGAGGTTTCATTGTGGAAACATGTGGCCTGGGATCATGACTCAGGTTTCATGGTGGAACACTCTGGCCTGGCAAAATGACTGAGGCTTGATTCTGGAACCCTGTCGCCTGGGAACTTGACTGAGGTCGGATGGCAGAAACCTGTGGACTGGCAACATGACTGAGGTTTGATTGTGGAACCCTGTGCACGGGGACCATGACTGAGGCCTGATACTGGAACCCCATGGCGTGGGAACATGACTTTGGTTTGATTCTGGAGCCCTGTTTACTGGGAACATGACTGAGGATTGATGGTTGAACCCTGTGTCCTGGCAACATGATTGAGGTTTGATAGTGGAAACCTCAGGCTTGGGAACATGAGTGAGGCTTGATGGTGGAACCCTGTGGCCTGGCAACATGCCTGAGGTTTGATGGTAGAACCCTGTGGCTTGGCAAGATGACTTAGGTTTGATTGTGGACCACTCTGGCCTCGGAACATGACTGAGGCTTGATGGTGGAACCGTGGCCTGGCAACAGGACTGAGGTTTGATTGTGGAACCCTCTGGCCAGGGAATATGACTGAGGTTTAATTGTGGAACCCTGTGGCCTGGGAACATGACTGGGATTTGATTTCTGAAACCTGTGTCCAGGCAACATGACTGAGGTTTTATTCTGGAACCCTGTGTCCTGGGAACACGACTGAAGTTTGATTCTGGAACCATGTGGCCTGGGAATATGACTGAGGTTTGATTCTGGAAACCATTGGCCTGGGAACATGACTGATGTTAGAGTGTGGAATCCTGTGGCCTGGGAACATGAAATCGGTTTGATTCTGGAAACCTGTGGCCTGGGAATATGACTGAGGTTTGATTGTGGAAACCTGTGGCCTGGCAACATGACTGAGGTTTGATTCTGGAAGACTGTGGCCAGGGAATATGATATCCGGTTGATTCTGGAACCCTGTGTCCTGGGAACAAGACTGAGGTTTGATGGTGGAATCCTGTTGCCTGGCCAGATGACTTAAGTTTGATTGTGGAACACTCTGGCCTGGGAATATGACTGAGGTTTGATGGTGGAACACTCTGGCCTGGCAAAATGACTGAGGCTTGATTCTGGAACCCTGTGGCCTGGGAACTTGAGTGAGGTTTGATGGCAGAAACCTGTGGACTGCAACATGACTGAGGTTTGATTGTGGAACCCTGTGGCCTGGGAATATGACTGAGGTTTGTTTGTGGAACCCTGTGGCCTGGGAATATGACTGAGGTTTGATTCTGGAAACCTGTGGCCTGGGAAAATGTCTGAGGTTTCAGTGTGGAAACATGTGGCCTGGGATCATGACTGAGGTTTGATGGTAGAACACTCTGGCCTGGCAAAATGACTGAGGCTTGATTCTGGAACCCTGTGGCCTGGGAACTTGACTGAGGTTTGATGGCAGAAAACTGTGGACTGGCAACATGACTGAGGTTTGATTGTGGAACCCTGTGGCCTGGTAACATGACATCGGTTGGATTCTGGAACCCTGTGGCCTGGGAATATGACTGAGGTTTGATTGTGGAAACCTCTGGCCTTTGAACATGACTGTGGTTTGAATCTGGAAACCTGTGGCCTGTGAACATGACATCTGTTGGATTCTGGAAGCCTGTGGCCTGGGAACATGACTGAGGTTTGATTGTGGAGCCCTGTGGCCTGGGAACATGACATCGGTTGGATTCTGGAACCCTGTTGACTGGGAACATGACAAAGATTTTTTTCTGGAAGCCTGTACCCTGGGAACATGACTGAGGTTTGATTCTGTACACCTGTGGCCTGGGAAAATGTCTGAGGTTTGATTGTTGAAACCTGTGGCTTGGGAACATGACATCTGTTTAGATTGTGGAATACTGTGCCCTGGGATCCTGACTGAGCCTTGGTTCTGGAACGCAGTGGACTGGGAACATGACTGAGGTTTTATTCTGGAACCCTATAGCCTGGAACATAACTGAGGATTGATTCTAGAACCCTGTGGCCTGGGAACATGACCTCGGTGGATTCTGGATTCTGTGGCATGGGAACATGAGAACAGTTTGATTCTGGAACCCTGTGGGCCGGGAACATGTCTGAGGTTTGATGGTGGAGACCTGTGGGCTGGCAACATGACTGAGGTTTGATTCTGGAAGACTGTGTCCAGGGAACATGATATAGGGTTGATTCTGGAACCCTGTGTCCTGGGAACAAGACTGAGGTTTGCTTCTGGAAACTTGTGGACTGGGAACATGACATCGGTTGGATACTGGAACCGTGTGGCCTGGGTATATAACTGAGGTTTGTTTCTGGAAGCCTGTTCCCTGGGAACATGACTGAGGTTTGATTCTGGACACCTGTGTCGTGGGAACATGACTGAGGTTTGATTGTTGAAACCTATGGCCTAGGAACATGACTGAGGTTTGATTCTGGAACCATGTGCCCTTGGAATATGACTGACGTTTGATTCTGGAAACCATTGGCCTGGGAACATGAGTGATGTTAGATTGTGGAATCCTGTGGCCTGGGAACCTGACATTGGTTTGGGTTCTGGTACCCTGTTGCCTGGGAACATGAAATCGGTATGATTCTGGAAACCTTTGGCCTGGCAACATGACTGAGGTTTGATGGTGGAACCCTGTGCACTGGGAACATGACTGAGGACTGATACTGGAACCCCGTGGCGTGGGAACATGCCATTGGTTTGATTCTGGAACCCTGTTTCCTGCGAACATGACTGAGGTTTGATGGTTGAACCCTGTGGCCTGGCAGCATGATTGAGGTTTGATTGTGGAAACCTCAGGTTTGGGAACATGACTGAGGCTTGATGGTGGAACCCTGTGGCCTGGGAACATGACTGAGGCTTGATGGTGGAACCGTGGCCTGGCAATAGGACTGAGGTTTGATTGTGGAACACTCTGGTCTGGGAATATGACTGAGGTTTAATTGTGGAACCTTGTGGGCTGGGAACATGACTGGGATTTTATTTTTGAAACCTGTGTCCAGGGAACATGACTGATTTTTTATTCTGGAACCCTGTGTCCTGGGAACACGACTGAGGTTTGATTCTGGAAACATGTGGCCTGGGAATATGACTGAGGTTTGATTCTGTTAACCATTGGCCTGGGAACATGACTGATGTTAGATTGTGGCATCCTGTGGCCTGGGAACATGACATCGGTTTGGATTCTGGTACCTTGGTGCCTGGGAACATGAAATCTGTTTGATTCTGGAAACCTGTGGCCTGGGGATATGACTGAGGTTTGATGGTGGTACTCTATGGCCTGGCAACATGAGTGAGGTTTGATTCTGGATCCCTGTGGCCTGGGAACATGACTGATGCGTGATTCTGGAAAACTGTGGCCTGGGAACATGACATCTGTTTAGATTGTGGAATACTGTGCCCTGGGATCCTGACTGAGCCTTGGTTCTGGAACGCTGTGGACTGGGAATATTACTGAGGATTAATTCTGGAACCCTGTAGCCTGGGAACATAACTGAGGATTGATTCTGGAATGCTGTGGCTTGGGAACATGACATCGGTGTATTCTGGAACCCTGTGTCCTGGGAACAGGAGAATGGTTTGATTCTTTCACCCTGTGGCCTGGGAACATGTCTGAGGTTTGATGGTGGAACCGTGTCCTGGCAACAGGACTGAGGTTTGATTGTGGAACCCTCTGGCATGGGAATATGACTGAGGTTTAATTGTGGAACCCTGTGGCCTGGCAACATATCTGAGATTTGATGGTGGAAACCTGTGGCCTGGCAACATGACTGAGGTTTGATTCTGGAAGACTGTGGCCAGGGAATATGATATCGGGTTGATTCTGGAACCCTGTGTCCTGGGAACAAGACTGAGGTTTGCTTCTGGAACCCTGTGGCCTGGGAACATGACATCGGTTGGATTCTGGAACCCTGTTGCCTGGGAACATGACTGAGGTTTGTTTCTGGAAGCCTGTTCCCTGGGAACATGACTGAGGTTTGATTCTGCACACCTGTGTCCTGGGAACATGACTGAGGTTTGATTGTGGAACCCTATGGCCTGGGAAAATGACTGAGGTTTCATTGTGGAAACATGTGGCCTGGGATCATGACTGAGGTTTGATGGTGGAACACTCTGGCCTGGCAAAATGACTGAGGCTTGATTCTGGAACCCTGTGTCCTGGGAACTTGACTGAGGTCGGATGGCAGAAACCTGTGGACTGGCAACATGACTTAGGTTTGATTGTGGAGCCCTGTGCACGGGGACCATGACTGAGGCCTGATACTGGAACCCCGTGGCGTGGGAACATGACATTGGTTTGATTCTGGAGCCCTGTTTACTGGGAACATGACTGAGGATTGATGGTTGAACCCTGTGTCCTGGCAACATGATTGAGGTTTGATAGTGGAACCCTCAGGCTTTGGAACATGAGTGAGGCTTGATGGTGGAACCCTGTGGCCTGGCAACATGCCTGAGGTTTGATGGTGGAACCCTGTGGCTTGGCAATATGACTTAGGTTTGATTGTGGACCACTCTGGCCTCGGAACATGACTGAGGCTTGATGGTGGAACCGTGGCCTGGCAACAGGACTGAGGTTTGATTGTGGAACCCTCTGGCCTGGGAATATGACTGAGCTTTAATTGTGGAACCCTGTTGCCTGGGAACATGACTGAGGTTTGTTTCTGGAAGCCTGTTCCCTGGGAACATGACTGAGGTTTGATTCTGGACACCTGTGTCCTGGAAACATGACTGAGGTTTGATTGTTGAAACCTGTGGCCTGCGAACATGACTCAGGTTTGATTCTGGAACCATGTGTCCTGGGAATATGACTGAGGTTTGTTTCTGGAAACATTTGGTCTGGGAAAATGAGTGAGGTTTCATTGTGGAAACATGTGGCCTGGGATCATGACTCAGGTTTCATGGTGGAACACTCTGGCCTGGCAAAATGACTGAGGCTTGATTCTGGAACCCTGTCGCCTGGGAACTTGACTGAGGTCGGATGGCAGAAACCTGTGGACTGGCAACATGACTGAGGTTTGATTGTGGAACCCTGTGCACGGGGACCATGACTGAGGCCTGATACTGGAACCCCATGGCGTGGGAACATGACTTTGGTTTGATTCTGGAGCCCTGTTTACTGGGAACATGACTGAGGATTGATGGTTGAACCCTGTGTCCTGGCAACATGATTGAGGTTTGATAGTGGAAACCTCAGGCTTGGGAACATGAGTGAGGCTTGATGGTGGAACCCTGTGGCCTGGCAACATGCCTGAGGTTTGATGGTAGAACCCTGTGGCTTGGCAAGATGACTTAGGTTTGATTGTGGACCACTCTGGCCTCGGAACATGACTGAGGCTTGATGGTGGAACCGTGGCCTGGCAACAGGACTGAGGTTTGATTGTGGAACCCTCTGGCCAGGGAATATGACTGAGGTTTAATTGTGGAACCCTGTGGCCTGGGAACATGACTGGGATTTGATTTCTGAAACCTGTGTCCAGGCAACATGACTGAGGTTTTATTCTGGAACCCTGTGTCCTGGGAACACGACTGAAGTTTGATTCTGGAACCATGTGGCCTGGGAATATGACTGAGGTTTGATTCTGGAAACCATTGGCCTGGGAACATGACTGATGTTAGAGTGTGGAATCCTGTGGCCTGGGAACATGAAATCGGTTTGATTCTGGAAACCTGTGGCCTGGGAATATGACTGAGGTTTGATTGTGGAAACCTGTGGCCTGGCAACATGACTGAGGTTTGATTCTGGAAGACTGTGGCCAGGGAATATGATATCCGGTTGATTCTGGAACCCTGTGTCCTGGGAACAAGACTGAGGTTTGATGGTGGAATCCTGTTGCCTGGCCAGATGACTTAAGTTTGATTGTGGAACACTCTGGCCTGGGAATATGACTGAGGTTTGATGGTGGAACACTCTGGCCTGGCAAAATGACTGAGGCTTGATTCTGGAACCCTGTGGCCTGGGAACTTGAGTGAGGTTTGATGGCAGAAACCTGTGGACTGCAACATGACTGGGGTTTGATTGTGGAACCCTGTGGCCTGGGAATATGACTGAGGTTTGTTTGTGGAACCCTGTGGCCTGGGAATATGACTGAGGTTTGATTCTGGAAACCTGTGGCCTGGGAAAATGTCTGAGGTTTCAGTGTGGAAACATGTGGCCTGGGATCATGACTGAGGTTTGATGGTAGAACACTCTGGCCTGGCAAAATGACTGAGGCTTGATTCTGGAACCCTGTGGCCTGGGAACTTGACTGAGGTTTGATGGCAGAAAACTGTGGACTGGCAACATGACTGAGGTTTGATTGTGGAACCCTGTGGCCTGGTAACATGATATCGGGTTGATTCTGGAACCCTGTGTCCTGGGAACAAGACTGAGGTTTGATTGTGGAACCCTGTGGCCTGGGAACATGACATCGGTTGGATTCTGGAACCCTGTGGCCTGGGAATATGACTGAGGTTTGTTTCTGGAAGCCTGTTCCCTGGGAACATGACTGAGGTTTGATTCTGCACACCTGTGTCCTGGGAACATGACTGAGGTTTGATTGTGGAACCCTGTGGCCTGGGAACATGACATCGGTTGGATTCTGGAACCCTGTGGCCTGGGAAGATTACTGAGGTTTGATTGTGGAAACCTATGGCCTTTGAACATGACTGTGGTTTGAATCTGGAAACCTGTGGCCTGTGAACATGACATCTGTTGGATTCTGGAAACCTGTGGCCTGGGAACATGACTGAGGTTTGATTGTGGAGCCCTGTGGCCTGGGAACATGACATCGGTTGGATTCTGGAACCCTGTTGCCTGGGAACATGACAGATATTTGTTTCTGGAAGCCTGTTCCCTGGGAACATGACTGAGGTTTGATTCTGGGTCACTGTGTCCTGGGAATATGACTGAGGTTTGATACTGGAAACCTGTGGCCTGGCAACATGACTGAGGCTTGATGGTGGAACCCTGTGGCCTGGCAACATGACTGAGGTTTGATGGTGGAACCCTGTGGCCTGGCAAAATGACTAAGGTTTGATTGTGCAACACTCTGGCCTTGGAACATGACAGAGGCTTGATGGTGGAACCGTGGCCTGGCAATAGGACTGAGGTTTGAGTGTGGAACCCTCTGGCCTGGGAATATGACTGAGGTTTAATTGTGGAACCTGAGGGCTGTAAACATGACTGGGATTTTATTTTTTAAACCTGTGTGCAGGGAACATGACTGATTTTTTATTCTTGAACCCTGTGTCCTGGGAACACGACTGAGGTTTGATTCTGGAATCATGTGACCTGGGAATATGACTGAGGTTTGATTCTGGAAACCACTGGCCAGGGAACATGACTGATGTTAGACTGTGGAATCCTGTGGCCTGGGAACATGACATCGGTTTGGATTCTGGTACCCTGTTGCCTGGGAACATGAAATCGGTTTGTTCTGGAAACCTGTGTCCTGGGAACATGAGAACGGTTTGATTCTGGAACCCTGTGGCCTGGGAATATGTCTGAGGTTTGATGGTGGAAACCTGTGGCCTGGCAACATGACTGAGGTTTGACTCTGGAAGACTGTGGCCTGGGAACATGACATCGGATGGATTCTGGAACCCTGTGGCCTGGGAATATGGCTGAGGTTTCATTGTGGAACCCCCTGAATTGGAAATATGACTGTGGTTTGATTCTGAAACCCTGTGGCCTGGGAACATGACTGAGGGTTGTTTCCTGAAGCCTGTTCCCTGGGAACATGACTGAGGTTTGATTCTGGACACCTGTGGCCTGGCAACATGACGGAGGTTTGATCCTGGAAGACTATGGACACGGAACATGATATCGGGTTAATTGTGGAAACCTGTGGCCTGGGAAAATGACTGAGGTTTCAGTGTGGAAACATGTGTCCTGGGATCATGACTGAGGTTTGATGGCGGAACACTCTGGCCTGGCAAAATGCCTGAAGCTTGATTCTGGATCCCTGTGGCCTGGGAACTTGACGGAGGTTTGATGGCAGAAACCTGTGGACTGGCACCATGACTGAGGTTTGATTGTGGAAACCTCTGGCCTTTGAACATGACTTTGGTTTGAATCTGGAAACCTGTGGCCTATGAAAATGACATCTGTTGGATTCTGGAATCCTGTGGCCTGGGAACATGACTGAGGTTTGATTGTGGAAACCTCTATCCTTTGAACATGACTTTGGTTTGAATCTGGAAACCTGTGGCCTATGAAAATGACATCTGTTGGATTCTGGAATCCTGTGGCCTGGGAACATGACTGAGGTTTGATTGTGGAGCCCTGTGGCCTGGGAACATGACATCGGCGTATTCTGGAAACCTTTGTCATGGGAACATGAGAACGGTTTGATTCTGGAACCCTGTGGCCTGGGAACATGTCTGAGGTTTGATGGTGGAAACCTGTGGCCTTGCAACATGACTGAGGTTTGATTCTGGAAGACTGTAGCCAGGGAATATGATATCGGGTTGATTTTGGAACCCTGTCTCCTGGGAACAAGACTGAGGTTTGCTTCTGGAACCCTGTGGCCGGGGAACATGACATCGGTTGGATTCTGGAACCCTGTGGCCTGGGAACATGACTGAGGTTTGTTTCTGGAAGCCTGTTCCCTGGGAATATGACTGAGGTTTGATTCTGCACACCTGTGTGCTGGGAACATGACTGAGGTTTGATTGTTGAAACCTGTGCCCTGCGAACATGACTCAGGTTTGATTCTGGAACCATGTGTCCTGGGAATATGACTGAGGTTTGATTCTGGAAACCTTTGGCCTGGGAAAATGACTGAGGTTTCATTGTGGAAACATGTGGCCTGGGATCATGACTGAGGTTTGATGGTGGAAAACTCTGGCCTGGCAAAATGACTGAGGCTTGATTCTGGAACCCTGTGTCCTGGGAACTTGACTGAGGTCGGATGGCTGAAACCTGTGGACTGGCAACATGACTGAGGTTTGATTGTGGAACCCTGTGCACGGGGACCATGACTGAGGCCTGATACTGGAACCCCATGGCGTGGGAACATGACATTGGTTTGATTCTGGAGCCCTGTTTACTGGGAACATGACTGAGGATTGATGGTTGAACCCTGTGTCCTGGCAACATGATTGAGGTTTGATAGTGGAACCCTCAGGCTTGGGAACATGAGTGAGTCTTGATGGTGGAACCCTGTGGCCTGGCAACATGCCTGAGGTTTGATGGTAGAACCCTGTGGCTTGGCAAGATGACTTAGGTTTGATTGTGGACCACTCTGGCCTCGGAAAATGACTGAGGCTTGATGGTGGAACCGTGGCCTGGCAACAGGACTGAAGTTCGATTGTGGAACCCTCTGGCCTGGGAATATGACTGAGCTTTAATTGTGGAACCCTGTTGCCTGGGAACATGACTGGGGTTTGTTTCTGGAAGCCTGTTCCCTGGGAACATGACTGAGGTTTTATTCTGGACACATCTGTCCTGGAAACATGACTGAGGTTTGATTGTTGAAACCTGTGGCCTGCGAACATGACTCAGGATTGATTCTGGAAACATGTGTCCTGGGAATATGACTGAGGTTTGTTTCTGGAAACATTTGGTCTGGGAAAATGAGTGAGGTGTCATTGTGGAAACATGTGGCCTGGGATCATGACTCAGGTTTGATGGTGGAACACTCTGTCCTGGCAAAATGACTGAGGCTTGATTCTGGAACCCTGTCGCCTGGGAACTTGACTGAGGTCGGATGGCAGAAACCTGTGGACTGGCAACATGACTGAGGTTTGATTGTGGAACCCTGTGCACGGGGACCATGACTGAGGCCTGATACTGGAACCCCATGGCGTGGGAACATGACTTTGGTTTCATTCTGGAGCCCTGTTTACTGGGAATATGACTGAGGATTGATGGTTGAACACTGGCCAGGCAACATGATTGAGGGTTGATAGTGGAACCCTCAGGCTTGGGAATATGACTGAGGCTTGATTGTGGAACGATGTGGCCTGGCAATATTCATGAAGTTTGATGGTGGAACCCTGTGGCTTGGCAAGATGACTTAAGGTTGCTTCTGGAACACTCTGGCCTGGGAATATGACTGAGGCTTGATGGTGGAACCGTGGCCTGGCAACAGGACTGAGGTTTGATTGTGGAACCCTCTGGCCTGGGAATATGACTGAGGTTTAATTGTGGAACCCTGTGGCCTGGCAACATGTCTGAGATTTGATGGTGGAAACCTGTGGCCTGGCAACATGACTGAGGTTTGATTCTGGAAGACTGTGGCCAGGGAACATGTTATCGGGTTTATTCTGGAAACCTGTGTTCTGGGAACAAGACTGAAGTTTGATTCTGGAAGCCTGTTCCCTGGGAACATGACTGAGATTTGATTCTGGACACCTGTGTCCTGGGAACATGACTGAGGTTTGATTGTTGAAACCTGTGCCCTGCGAACATGACTCAGGTTTGATTCTGGAACCACGTGTCCTGGGAATATGACTGAGGTTTAATTCTGGAAACCTTTAGCCTGGGAAAATGACTGAGGTTTCATTGTGGAAACACGTGGCCTGGGATCATGACTGAGGTTTGATGGTGGAACACTCTGGCCTGGCAAAAAGACTGAGGCTTGATTCTGGAACCCTGTGGCCTGGGAACTTGACTGAGGTTTGATGGCAGAAACCTGTGGACTGGCAACATGACTGAGGTTTGATTGTGGAACCCTCTGGCCTGGGAATATGACTGAGGTTTAATTGTTGAAACCTGTGGCCTGCGAACATGGCTCAGGTTTGATTCTGGAAACATGTGTCCTGGGACTATGACTGAGGTTTGAATCTGGAAACCTTTGGCCTGGGAAAATGACTGCGGTTTCATTGTGGAAACATGTGGCCTGGGATCATGACTGAGGTTTGATGGTGGAACACTCTGGCCTTGCAAAATGACTGAGGCTTGATTCTGGAAACCTGTCGCCTGGGAACTTGACTGAGGTTGGATGGCAGAGACCTGTGGACTGGCAACATGACTGAGGTTTGATTGTGGAACCCTGTGCACGGGGACAATGACTGAGGCCTGATACTGGAACCCCATGGCGTGGGAACATGACTTTGGTTTCATTCTGGAGCCCTGTTTACTGGGAATATGACTGAGGATTGATGGTTGAACCCTGTGGCCTGGCAACATGATTGAGGTTTGATAGTGGAACCCTCAGGCTTGGGAACATGACTGAGGCTTGATTGTGGAACGATGTGGCCTGGCAATATTCATGAAGTTTGATGGTGGAACCCTGTGGCTTGGCAAGATGACTTAAGGTTGCTTCTGGAACTCTCTGGCCTGGGAATATGACTGAGGCTTGATGGTGGAACCGTGGCCTGGCAACAGGACTGCGGTTTGATTGTGGAACCCTCTGGCCTGGGAATATGACTGAGGTTTAATTGTGGAACCCTGTGGCCTGGCAACATGTCTGAGATTTGATGGTGGAAACCTGTGGCCTGGCAACATGACTGAGGTTTGATTCTGGAAGACTGTGGCCAGGGAACATGTTATCGGGTTGATTCTGGAAACCTGTGTTCTGGGAACAAGACTGAAGTTTGATTCTGGAAGCCTGTTCCCTGGGAACATGACTGAGATTTGATTCTGGACACCTGTGTCCTGGGAATATGACTGAGGTTTAATTCTGGAAAACTTTGGCCTGGGAAAATGACTGAGGTTTCATTGTGGAAACATGTGGCCTGGGATCATGACTGAGGTTTGATGGTGGAACACTCTGGCCTGGCAAAAAGACTGAGGCTTGATTCTGGAACCCTGTGGCCTGGGAACTTGACTGAGGTTTGATGGCAGAAACCTGTGGACTGGCAACATGACTGAGGTTTGATTGTGGAACCCTGTGCATGGGGACCATGACTGAGGCCTGATACTGGAACCCCGTGGCGTGGGAACATAGCATTGGTTTTATTCTGGAGCCCTGTTTACTGGGAACATGACTGAGGATTGATGGTTGAAACCTGTGGCCAGGCAACATGATTGAGGTTTGATAGTGGAACCCTCAGGCTTGGGAACAGGAGTGAGGCTTGATGGTGGAACCCTGTGGCCTGGGAACATGACTGGGATTTGATTTCTGAAACCTGTGTCCAGGGAACATGACTGCGGTTTTATTCTGGAATCCTGTAGCCTGGTAACATAACTGAGGATTGATTCTGGAACCCTGTGGCCAGGGAACATGACTGAGGTTTGTTTCTGGAAGCCTGTTCCCTGGGAACATGACTGAGGTTTGATTCTGCACACCTGTGTCCTGGGAACATGACTGAGGTTTGATTGTGGAACCCTGTGGCCTGGGAACATGACATCGGTTGGATTCTGGAACCCTGTGGCCTGGGAACATTACTGAGGTTTGATTGTGGAAACCTATGGCCTTTGAACATGACTGTGGTTTGAATCTGGAAACCTGTGGCCTGTGAACATGACATCTGTTGGATTCTGGAAACCTGTGGCCTGGGAACATGACTGAGGTTTGATTGTGGAGCCCTGTGGCCTGGGAACATGACATCGGTTGGATTCTGGAACCCTGTTGCCTGGGAACATGACAGATATTTGTTTCTGGAAGCCTGTTCCCTGGGAACATGACTGAGGTTTGATTCTGGGTCACTGTGTCCTGGGAACATGACTGAGGTTTCATTCTGGACACCTGTGGCCTGGGAAAATGTCTGAGGTTTGATTGTTGAAACATGTGGCCTGCGAACATGACTGAGGTTTGATTCTGGATCCATGTGTCCTGGGAATATGACTGAGGTTTGATACTGGAAACCTGTGGCCTGGCAACATGACTGAGGCTTGATGGTGGAACCCTGTGGCCTGGCAACATGACTGAGGTTTGATGGTGGAACCCTGTGGCCTGGCAAAATGACTAAGGTTTGATTGTGCAACACTCTGGCCTTGGAACATGACAGAGGCTTGATGGTGGAACCGTGGCCTGGCAATAGGACTGAGGTTTGAGTGTGGAACCCTCTGGCCTGGGAATATGACTGAGGTTTAATTGTGGAACCCTGAGGGCTGTGAACATGACTGGGATTTTATTTTTTAAACCTGTGTGCAGGGAACATGACTGATTTTTTATTCTTGAACCCTGTGTCCTGGGAACCCGACTGAGGTTTGATTCTGGAACCATGTGGCCTGGGAATATGACTGAGGTTTGATTCTGGAAACCACTGGCCAGGGAACATGACTGATGTTAGATTGTGGAATCCTGTGGCCTGGGAACATGACATCGGTTTGGATTCTGGTACCCTGTTGCCTGGGAACATGAAATCGGTTTGTTCTGGAAACCTGTGTCCTGGGAACATGAGAACGGTTTGATTCTGGAACCCTGTGGCCTGGGAATATGTCTGAGGTTTGATGGTGGAAACCTGTGGCCTGGCAACATGACTGAGGTTTGACTCAGGAAGACTGTGGCCTGGGAACATGACATCGGATGGATTCTGGAACCCTGTGGCCTGGGAACATGACTGAGGGTTGTTTCTGGAAGCCTGTTCCCTGGGAACATGACTGAGGTTTGATCCTGGACACCTGTGGCCTGGCAACATGACGGAGGTTTGATCCTGGAAGACTATGGACACGGAACATGATATCGGGTTGATTGTGGAAAACTGTGGCCTGGGAAAATGACTGAGGTTTCAGTGTGGAAACATGTGTCCTGGGATCATGACTGAGGTTTGATGGCGGAACACTCTGGCCTGGCAAAATGACTGAAGCTTGATTCTGGATCCCTGTGGCCTGGGAACTTGACTGAGGTTTGATGGCAGAAACCTGTGGACTGGCACCATGACTGAGGTTTGATTGTGGAAACCTCTGGCCTCTGAACATGACTTTGGTTTGAATCTGGAAACCTGTGGCCTATGAAAATGACATCTGTTGGATTCTGGAATCCTGTGGCCTGGGAACATGACTGAGGTTTGATTGTGGAGCCCGGTGGCCTGGGAACATGACATCGGTGTATTCTGGAACCCTTTGTCCTGGGAACATGAGAACGGTTTGATTCTGGAACCCTGTGGCCTGGGAACATGTCTGAGGTTTGATGGTGGAAACCTGTGGCCTTGCAACATGACTGAGGTTTGATTCTGGAAGACTGTAGCCAGGGAATATGATATCGGGTTGATTTTGGAACCCTGTGTCCTGGGAACAAGACTGAGGTTTGCTTCTGGAACCCTGTGGCCGGGGAACATGACATCGGTTGGATTCTGGAACCCTGTGGCCTGGGAACATGACTGAGGTTTGTTTCTGGAAGCCTGTTCCCTGGGAATATGACTGAGGTTTGATTCTGCACACCTGTGTGCTGGGAACATAATTGAGGTTTGATTGTTGAAACCTGTGCCCTGCGAACATGACTGAGGTTTGATTCTGGAACCATGTGTCCTGGGAATATGACTGAGGTTTGATTCTGGTAACCTTTGGCCTGGGAAAATGAGTGAGGTTTCATTGTGGAAACATGTGGCCTGGGATCATGACTGAGGTTTGATGGTGGAACACTCTGGCCTGGCAAAATGACTGAGGCTTGATTCTGCAACCCTGTGTCCTGGGAACTTGACTGAGGTCGGATGGCAGAAACCTGTGGACTGGCAACATGACTGAGGTTTGATTGTGGAACCCTGTGCACGGGGACCATGACTGAGGCCTGATACTGGAACCCCGTGGCGTGGGAACATGACATTGGTTTGATTCTGGAGCCCTGTTTACTGGGAACATGACTGAGGATTGATGGCTGAACACTGTGGCCAGGCAACATGATTGAGGGTTGATAGTGGAACCCTCAGGCTTGGGAACATGACTGAGGCTTGATTGTGGAACGATGTGGCCTGGCAATATTCATGAAGTTTGATGGTGGAACCCTGTGGCTTGGCAAGATGACTTAAGGTTGCTTCTGGAACACTGTGGCCTGGGAATATGACTGAGGCTTGATGGTGGAACCGTGGCCTGGCAACAGGACTGAGGTTTGATTGTGGAACCCTCTGGCCTGGGAATATGACTGAGGTTTAATTGTGGAACCCTGTGGCCTGGCAACATGTCTGAGATTTGATGGTGGAAACCTGTGGCCTGGCAACATGACTGAGGTTTGATTCTGGAAGACTGTGGCCAGAGAACATGTTATCGGGTTGATTCTGGGAACCTGTGTTCTGGGAACAAGACTGAAGTTTGATTCTGGAAGCCTGTTCCCTGGGAACATGACTGAGATTTGATTCTGGACACCTGTGTTATGGGAACATGACTGAGGTTTGATTGTTGAAACCTGTGCCCTGCGAACATGACTCAGGTTTGATTCTGGAACCACGTGTCCTGGGAATATGACTGAGGTTTGATTCTGGAAACTTTTGGCCTGGGAAAATGACTGAGGTTTCATTGTGGAAACATGTGGCCTGGGATCATGACTGAGGTTTGATGGTGGAACACTCTGGCCTGGCAAAAAGACTGAGGCTTGATTCTGGAACCCTGTGGCCTGGGAACTTGACTGAGGTTTGATGGCAGAAACCTGTGGCCTGGCAACATGACTGAGGTTTGATTGTGGAACCCTGTGCATGGGGACCATGACTGAGGCCTGATACTGGAACCCCGTGGCGTGGGAACATAGAACTGGTTTGATTCTGGAGCCCTGTTTACTGGGAACATGACTGAGGATTGATGGTTGAACCCTGTGGCCCGGCAACATGATTGAGGTTTGATAGTGGAACCCTCAGGCTTGGGAACAGGAGTGAGGCTTGATGGTGGAACCCTGTGGCCTGGGAACATGACTGGGATTTGATTTCTGAAACCTGTGTCCAGGGAACATGACTGCGGTTTTATTCAGGAACCCTGTAGCCTGGTAACATAACTGAGGATTGATTCTGGAACCCTGTGGCCTGGGAACATGACTGAGGTTTGTTTCTGGAAGCCTTTTCCCTGGGAACATGACTGAGGTTTGATTCTGCACACCTGTGTCCTGGGAACATGACTGAGGTTTGATTGTGGAACCCTGTGGCCTGGGAACATGACATCGGTTGGATTCTGGAACCCTGTGGCCTGGGAACATTACTGAGGTTTGATTGTGGAAACCTATGGCCTTTGAACATGACTGTGGTTTGAATCTGGAAACCTGTGGCCTGTGAACATGACATCTGTTGGATTCTGGAAACCTGTGGCCCTGGGAACATGACTGAGGTTTGATTGTGGAGCCCTGTGGCCTGGGAACATGACATCGGTTGGATTCTGGAACCCTGTTGCCTGGGAACATGACAGATATTTGTTTCTGGAAGCCTGTTCCCTGGGAACATGACTGAGGTTTGATTCTGGGTCACTGTGTCCTGGGAACATGACTGAGGTTTGATTCTGGACACCTGTGGCCTGGGAAAATGTCTGAGGTTTGATTGTTGAAACATGTGGCCTGAGAACATGACTGAGGTTTGATTCTGGATCCATGTGTCCTGGGAATATGACTGAGGTTTGATACTGGAAACCTGTGGCCTGGCAACATGACTGAGGCTTGATGGTGGAACCCTGTGGCCTGGCAACATGACTGAGGTTTGATGGTGGAACCCTGTGGCCTGGCAAAATGACTAAGGTTTGATTGTGCAACACTCTGGCCTTGGAACATGACAGAGGCTTGATGGTGGAACCGTGGCCTGGCAATAGGACTGAGGTTTGAGTGTGGAACCCTCTGGCCTGGGAATATGACTGAGGTTTAATTGTGGAACCCTGAGGGCTGTAAACATGACTGGGATTTTATTTTTTAAACCTGTGTGCAGGGAACATGACTGATTTTTTATTCTTGAACCCTGTGTCCTGGGAACACGACTGAGGTTTGATTCTGGAATCATGTGACCTGGGAATATGACTGAGGTTTGATTCTGGAAACCACTGGCCAGGGAACATGACTGATGTTAGACTGTGGAATCCTGTGGCCTGGGAACATGACATCGGTTTGGATTCTGGTACCCTGTTGCCTGGGAACATGAAATCGGTTTGTTCTGGAAACCTGTGTCCTGGGAACATGAGAACGGTTTGATTCTGGAACCCTGTGGCCTGGGAATATGTCTGAGGTTTGATGGTGGAAACCTGTGGCCTGGCAACATGACTGAGGTTTGACTCTGGAAGACTGTGGCCTGGGAACATGACATCGGATGGATTCTGGAACCCTGTGGCCTGGGAATATGGCTGAGGTTTCATTGTGGAACCCCCTGAATTGGGAATATGACTGTGGTTTGATTCTGAAACCCTGTGGCCTGGGAACATGACTGAGGGTTGTTTCCTGAAGCCTGTTCCCTGGGAACATGACTGAGGTTTGATTCTGGACACCTGTGGCCTGGCAACATGACGGAGGTTTGATCCTGGAAGACTATGGACACGGAACATGATATCGGGTTGATTGTGGAAACCTGTGGCCTGGGAAAATGACTGAGGTTTCAGTGTGGAAACATGTGTCCTGGAATCATGACTGAGGTTTGATGGCGGAACACTCTGGCCTGGCAAAATGCCTGAAGCTTGATTCTGGATCCCTGTGGCCTGGGAACTTGACTGAGGTTTGATGGCAGAAACCTGTGGACTGGCACCATGACTGAGGTTTGATTGTGGAAACCTCTGGCCTTTGAACATGACTTTGGTTTGAATCTGGAAACCTGTGGCCTATGAAAATGACATCTGTTGGATTCTGGAATCCTGTGGCCTGGGAACATGACTGAGGTTTGATTGTGGAAACCTCTATCCTTTGAACATGACTTTGGTTTGAATCTGGAAACCTGTGGCCTATGAAAATGACATCTGTTGGATTCTGGAATCCTGTGGCCTGGGAACATGACTGAGGTTTGATTGTGGAGCCCTGTGGCCTGGGAACATGACATCGGCGTATTCTGGAAACCTTTGTCATGGGAACATGAGAACGGTTTGATTCTGGAACCCTGTGGCCTGGGAACATGTCTGAGGTTTGATGGTGGAAACCTGTGGCCTTGCAACATGACTGAGGTTTGATTCTGGAAGACTGTAGCCAGGGAATATGATATCGGGTTGATTTTGGAACCCTGTCTCCTGGGAACAAGACTGAGGTTTGCTTCTGGAACCCTGTGGCCGGGGAACATGACATCGGTTGGATTCTGGAACCCTGTGGCCTGGGAACATGACTGAGGTTTGTTTCTGGAAGCCTGTTCCCTGGGAATATGACTGAGGTTTGATTCTGCACACCTGTGTGCTGGGAACATGACTGAGGTTTGATTGTTGAAACCTGTGCCCTGCGAACATGACTCAGGTTTGATTCTGGAACCATGTGCCCTGGGAATATGACTGAGTTTTGATTCTGGAAACCTTTGGCCTGGGAAAATGACTGAGGTTTCATTGTGGAAACATGTGGCCTGGGATCATGACTGAGGTTTGATGGTGGAAAACTCTGGCCTGGCAAAATGACTGAGGCTTGATTCTGGAACCCTGTGTCCTGGGAACTTGACTGAGGTCGGATGGCAGAAACCTGTGGACTGGCAACATGACTGAGGTTTGATTGTGGAACCCTGTGCACGGGGACCATGACTGAGGCCTGATACTGGAACCCCATGGCGTGGGAACATGACATTGGTTTGATTCTGGAGCCCTGTTTACTGGGAACATGACTGAGGATTGATGGTTGAACCCTGTGTCCTGGCAACATGATTGAGGTTTGATCGTGGAACCCTCAGGCTTGGGAACATGAGTGAGTCTTGATGGTGGAACCCTGTGGCCTGGCAACATGCCTGAGGTTTGATGGTAGAACCCTGTGGCTTGGCAAGATGACTTAGGTTTGATTGTGGACCACTCTGGCCTCGGAAAATGACTGAGGCTTGATGGTGGAACCGTGGCCTGGCAACAGGACTGAAGTTCGATTGTGGAACCCTCTGGCCTGGGAATATGACTGAGCTTTAATTGTGGAACCCTGTTGCCTGGGAACATGACTGGGGTTTGTTTCTGGAAGCCTGTTCCCTGGGAACATGACGGAGGTTTTATTCTGGACACCTCTGTCCTGGAAACATGACTGAGGTTTGATTGTTGAAACCTGTGGCCTGCGAACATGACTCAGGTTTGATTCTGGAACCATGTGTCCTGGGAATATGACTGAGGTTTGTTTCTGGAAACATTTGGTCTGGGAAAATGACTGAGGTTTCATTGTGGAAACATGTGGCCTGGGATCATGACTGAGGTTTGATGGTGGAACACTCTGGCCTGGCCAAATGACTGAGGCTTGATTCTGGAACCCTGTGTCCTGGGAACTTGACTGAGGTCGGATGGCAGAAACCTGTGGACTGGCAACATGACTGAGGTTTGATTGTGGAACCCTGTGCACGGGGACCATGACTGAGGCCTGATACTGGAACCCCGTGCCGTGGGAACATGACATTGGTTTGATTCTGGAGCCCTGTTTACTGGGAACATGACTGAGGATTGATGGTTGAACCCTGTGTCCTGGCAACATGATTGAGGTTTGATAGTGGAACCCTCAGGCTTGGGAACATGAGTGAGGCTTGATGGTGGAACCCTGTGGCCTGGCAACATGCCTGAAGTTTGATGGTGGAACCCTGTGGCTTGGCAAGATGACTTAGGTTTGATTGTGGACCACTCTGGCCTCGGAACATGACTGAGGCTTGATGGTGGAACCGTGGCCTGGCAACAGGACTGAGGTTTGATTGTGGAACCCTCTGGCCTGGGAATATGACTGAGCTTTAATTGTGGAACCCTGTTGCCTGGGAACATGACTGAGGTTTGTTTCTGGAAGCCTGTTCCCTGGGAACATGACTGAGGTTTGATTCTGGACACCTGTGTCCTGGAAACATGACTGAGGTTTGATTGTTGAAACCTGTGGCCTGCGAACATGACTCAGGATTGATTCTGGAAACATGTGTCCTGGGAATATGACTGAGGTTTGTTTCTGGAAACATTTGGTCTGGGAAAATGAGTGAGGTGTCATTGTGGAAACATGTGGCCTGGGATCATGACTCAGGTTTGATGGTGGAACACTCTGTCCTGGCAAAATGACTGAGGCTTGATTCTGGAACACTGTCGCCTGGGAACTTGACTGAGGTCGGATGGCAGAAACCTGTGGACTGGCAACATGACTGAGGTTTGATTGTGGAACCCTGTGCACGGGGACCATGACTGAGGCCTGATACTGGAACCCCATGGCGTGGGAACATGACTTTGGTTTCATTCTGGAGCCCTGTTTACTGGGAATATGACTGAGGATTGATGGTTGAACACTGTGGCCAGGCAACATGATTGAGGGTTGATAGTGGAACCCTCAGGCTTGGGAATATGACTGAGGCTTGATTGTGGAACGATGTGGCCTGGCAATATTCATGAAGTTTGATGGTGGAACCCTGTGGCTTGGCAAGATGACTTAAGGTTGCTTCTGGAACACTCTGGCCTGGGAATATGACTGAGGCTTGATGGTGGAACCGTGGCCTGGCAACAGGACTGAGGTTTGATTGTGGAACCCTCTGGCCTGGGAATATGACTGAGGTTTAATTGTGGAACCCTGTGGCCTGGCAACATGTCTGAGATTTGATGGTGGAAACCTGTGGCCTGGCAACATGACTGAGGTTTGATTCTGGAAGACTGTGGCCAGGGAACATGTTATCGGGTTTATTCTGGAAACCTGTGTTCTGGGAACAAGACTGAAGTTTGATTCTGGAAGCCTGTTCCCTGGGAACATGACTGAGATTTGATTCTGGACACCTGTGTCCTGGGAACATGACTGAGGTTTGATTGTTGAAACCTGTGCCCTGCGAACATGACTCAGGTTTGATTCTGGAACCACGTGTCCTGGGAATATGACTGAGGTTTAATTCTGGAAACCTTTAGCCTGGGAAAATGACTGAGGTTTCATTGTGGAAACATGTGGCCTGGGATCATGACTGAGGTTTGATGGTGGAACACTCTGGCCTGGCAAAAAGACTGAGGCTTGATTCTGGAACCCTGTGGCCTGGGAACTTGACTGAGGTTTGATGGCAGAAACCTGTGGACTGGCAACATGACTGAGGTTTGATTGTGGAACCCTCTGGCCTGGGAATATGACTGAGGTTTAATTGTTGAAACCTGTGGCCTGCGAACATGGCTCAGGTTTGATTCTGGAAACATGTGTCCTGGGACTATGACTGAGGTTTGAATCTGGAAACCTTTGGCCTGGGAAAATGACTGCGGTTTCATTGTGGAAACATGTGGCCTGGGATCATGACTGAGGTTTGATGGTGGAACACTCTGGCCTTGCAAAATGACTGAGGCTTGATTCTGGAAACCTGTCGCCTGGGAACTTGACTGAGGTTGGATGGCAGAGACCTGTGGACTGGCAACATGACTGAGGTTTGATTGTGGAACCCTGTGCACGGGGACAATGACTGAGGCCTGATACTGGAACCCCATGGCGTGGGAACATGACTTTGGTTTCATTCTGGAGCCCTGTTTACTGGGAATATGACTGAGGATTGATGGTTGAACCCTGAGGCCTGGCAACATCATTGAGGTTTGATAGTGGAACCCTCAGGCTTGGGAACATGACTGAGGCTTGATTGTGGAACGATGTGGCCTGGCAATATTCATGAAGTTTGATGGTGGAACCCTGTGGCTTGGCAAGATGACTTAAGGTTGCTTCTGGAACTCTCTGGCCTGGGAATATGACTGAGGCTTGATGGTGGAACCGTGCCCTGGCAACAGGACTGCGGTTTGATTGTGGAACCCTCTGGCCTGGGAATATGACTGAGGTTTAATTGTGGATCCCTGTGGCCTGGCAACATGTCTGAGATTTGATAGTGGAAACCTGTGGCCTGGCAACATGACTGAGGTTTGATTCTGGAAGACTGTGGCCAGGGAACATGTTATCGGCTTGATTCTGGAAACCTGTGTTCTGGGAACAAGACTGAAGTTTGATTCTGGAAGCCTGTTCCCTGGGAACATGACTGAGATTTGATTCTGGACACCTGTGTCCTGGGAATATGACTGAGGTTTGATTGTTGAAACCTGTGCCCTGCGAACATGACTCAGGTTTAATTCTGGAACCACGTGTCCTGGGAATATGACTGAGGTTTAATTCTGGAAAACTTTGGCCTGGGAAAATGACTGAGGTTTCATTGTGGAAACATGTGGCCTGGGATCATGACTGAGGTTTGATGGTGGAACACTCTGGCCTAGCAAAAAGACTGAGGCTTGATTCTGGAACCCTGTGGCCTGGGAAGTTGACTGAGGTTTGATGGCAGAAACCTGTGGCCTGGCAACATGACTGAGGTTTGATTGTGGAACCCTGTGCATGGGGACCATGACTGAGGCCTGATACTGGAACCCCGTGGCGTGGGAACATAGCATTGGTTTTATTCTGGAGCCCTGTTTACTGGGAACATGACTGAGGATTGATGGTTGAAACCTGTGGCCAGGCAACATGATTGAGGTTTGATAGTGGAACCCTCAGGCTTGGGAACAGGAGTGAGGCTTGATGGTGGAACCCTGTGGCCTGGGAACATGACTGGGATTTGATTTCTGAAACCTGTGTCCAGGGAACATGACTGCGGTTTTATTCTGGAATCCTGTAGCCTGGTAACATAACTGAGGATTGATTCTGGAACCCTGTGGCCAGGGAACATGACTGAGGTTTGTTTCTGGAAGCCTGTTCCCTGGGAACATGACTGAGGTTTGATTCTGCACACCTGTGTCCTGGGAACATGACTGAGGTTTGATTGTGGAACCCTGTGGCCTGGGAACATGACATCGGTTGGATTCTGGAACCCTGTGGCCTGGGAACATTACTGAGGTTTGATTGTGGAAACCTATGGCCTTTGAACATGACTGTGGTTTGAATCTGGAAACCTGTGGCCTGTGAACATGACATCTGTTGGATTCTGGAAACCTGTGGCCTGGGAACATGACTGAGGTTTGATTGTGGAGCCCTGTGGCCTGGGAACATGACATCGGTTGGATTCTGGAACCCTGTTGCCTGGGAACATGACAGATATTTGTTTCTGGAAGCCTGTTCCCTGGGAACATGACTGAGGTTTGATTCTGGGTCACTGTGTCCTGGGAACATGACAGAGGTTTCATTCTGGACACCTGTGGCCTGGGAAAATGTCTGAGGTTTGATTGTTGAAACATGTGGCCTGCGAACATGACTGAGGTTTGATTCTGGATCCATGTGTCCTGGGAATATGACTGAGGTTTGATACTGGAAACCTGTGGCCTGGCAACATGACTGAGGCTTGATGGTGGAACCCTGTGGCCTGGCAACATGACTGAGGTTTGATGGTGGAACCCTGTGGCCTGGCAAAATGACTAAGGTTTGATTGTGCAACACTCTGGCCTTGGAACATGACAGAGGCTTGATGGTGGAACCGTGGCCTGGCAATAGGACTGAGGTTTGAGTGTGGAACCCTCTGGCCTGGGAATATGACTGAGGTTTAATTGTGGAACCCTGAGGGCTGTGAACATGACTGGGATTTTATTTTTTAAACCTGTGTGCAGGGAACATGACTGATTTTTTATTCTTGAACCCTGTGTCCTGGGAACACGACTGAGGTTTGATTCTGGAACCATGTGGCCTGGGAATATTACTGAGGTTTGATTCTGGAAACCACTGGCCAGGGAACATGACTGATGTTAGATTGTGGAATCCTGTGGCCTGGGAACATGACATCGGTTTGGATTCTGGTACCCTGTTGCCTGGGAACATGAAATCGGTATGTTCTGGAAACCTGTGTCCTGGGAACATGAGAACGGTTTGATTCTGGAACCCTGTGGCCTGGGAATATGTCTGAGGTTTGATGGTGGAAACCTGTGGCCTGGCAACATGACTGAGGTTTGACTCTGGAAGACTGTGGCCTGGGAACATGACATCGGATGGATTCTGGAACCCTGTGGCCTGGGAATATGGCTGAGGTTTCATTGTGGAACCCCCTGAATTGGGAATATGACTGTGGTTTGATTCTGAAACCCTGTGGCCTGGGAACATGACTGAGGGTTGTTTCTGGAAGCCTGTTCCCTGGGAACATGACTGAGGTTTGATTCTGGACACCTGTGGCCTGGCAACATGACGGAGGTTTGATCCTGGAAGACTATGGACACGGAACATGATATCGGGTTGATTGTGGAAAACTGTGGCCTGGGAAAATGACTGAGGTTTCAGTGTGGAAACATGTGTCCTGGGATCATGACTGAGGTTTGATGGCGGAACACTCAGGCCTGGCAAAATGACTGAAGCTTGATTCTGGATCCCTGTGGCCTGGGAACTTGACTGAGGTTTGATGGCAGAAACCTGTGGACTGGCACCATGACTGAGGTTTGATTGTGGAAACCTCTGGCCTCTGAACATGACTTTGGTTTGAATCTGGAAACCTGTGGCCTATGAAAATGACATCTGTTGGATTCTGGAATCCTGTGGCCTGGGAACATGACTGAGGTTTGATTGTGGAGCCCGGTGGCCTGGAAACATGACATCGGTGTATTCTGGAACCCTTTGTCCTGGGAACATGAGAACGGTTTGATTCTGGAACCCTGTGGCCTGGGAACATGTCTGAGGTTTGATGGTGGAAACCTGTGGCCTTGCAACATGACTGAGGTTTGATTCTGGAAGACTGTAGCCAGGGAATATGATATCGGGTTGATTTTGGAACCCTGTGTCCTGGGAACAAGACTGAGGTTTGCTTCTGGAACCCTGTGGCCGGGGAACATGACATCGGTTGGATTCTGGAACCCTGTGGCCTGGGAACATGACTGAGGTTTGTTTCTGGAAGCCTGTTCCCTGGGAATATGACTGAGGTTTGATTCTGCACACCTGTGTGCTGGGAACATAATTGAGGTTTGATTGTTGAAACCTGTGCCCTGCGAACATGACTGAGGTTTGATTCTGGAACCATGTGTCCTGGGAATATGACTGAGGTTTGATTCTGGTAACCTTTGGCCTGGGAAAATGAGTGAGGTTTCATTGTGGAAACATGTGGCCTGGGATCATGACTGAGGTTTGATGGTGGAACACTCTGGCCTGGCAAAATGACTGAGGCTTGATTCTGCAACCCTGTGTCCTGGGAACTTGACTGAGGTCGGATGGCAGAAACCTGTGGACTGGCAACATGACTGAGGTTTGATTGTGGAACCCTGTGCACGGGGACCATGACTGAGGCCTGATACTGGAACCCCGTGGCGTGGGAACATGACATTGGTTTGATTCTGGAGCCCTGTTTACTGGGAACATGACTGAGGATTGATGGCTGAACACTGTGGCCAGGCAACATGATTGAGGGTTGATAGTGGAACCCTCAGGCTTGGGAACATGACTGAGGCTTGATTGTGGAACGATGTGGCCTGGCAATATTCATGAAGTTTGATGGTGGAACCCTGTGGCTTGGCAAGATGACTTAAGGTTGCTTCTGGAACACTGTGGCCTGGGAATATGACTGAGGCTTGATGGTGGAACCGTGGCCTGGCAACAGGACTGAGGTTTGATTGTGGAACCCTCTGGCCTGGGAATATGACTGAGGTTTAATTGTGGAACCCTGTGGCCTGGCAACATGTCTGAGATTTGATGGTGGAAACCTGTGGCCTGGCAACATGACTGAGGTTTGATTCTGGAAGACTGTGGCCAGGGAACATGTTATCGGGTTGATTCTGGGAACCTGTGTTCTGGGAACAAGACTGAAGTTTGATTCTGGAAGCCTGTTCCCTGGGAACATGACTGAGATTTGATTCTGGACACCTGTGTTATGGGAACATGACTGAGGTTTGATTGTTGAAACCTGTGCCCTGCGCACATGACTCAGGTTTGATTCTGGAACCACGTGTCCTGGGAATATGACTGAGGTTTGATTCTGGAAACTTTTGGCCTGGGAAAATGACTGAGGTTTCATTGTGGAAACATGTGGCCTGGGATCATGACTGAGGTTTGATGGTGGAACACTCTGGCCTGGCAAAAAGACTGAGGCTTGATTCTGGAACCCTGTGGCCTGGGAACTTGACTGAGGTTTGATGGCAGAAACCTGTGGACTGGCAACATGACTGAGGTTTGATTGTGGAACCCTGTGCATGGGGACCATGACTGAGGCCTGATACTGGAACCCCGTGGCGTGGGAACATAGCACTGGTTTGATTCTGGAGCCCTGTTTACTGGGAACATGACTGAGGATTGATGGTTGAACCCTGTGGCCCGGCAACATGATTGAGGTTTGATAGTGGAACCCTCAGGCTTGGGAACAGGAGTGAGGCTTGATGGTGGAACCCTGTGGCCTGGGAACATGACTGGGATTTGATTTCTGAAACCTGTGTCCAGGGAACATGACTGCGGTTTTATTCAGGAACCCTGTAGCCTGGTAACATAACTGAGGATTGATTCTGGAACCCTGTGGCCTGGGAACATGACTGAGGTTTGTTTCTGGAAGCCTTTTCCCTGGGAACATGACTGAGGTTTGATTCTGCACACCTGTGTCCTGGGAACATGACTGAGGTTTGATTGTGGAACCCTGTGGCCTGGGAACATGACATCGGTTGGATTCTGGAACCCTGTGGCCTGGGAACATTACTGAGGTTTGATTGTGGAAACCTATGGCCTTTGAACATGACTGTGGTTTGAATCTGGAAACCTGTGGCCTGTGAACATGACATCTGTTGGATTCTGGAAACCTGTGGCCTGGGAACATGACTGAGGTTTGATTGTGGAGCCCTGTGGCCTGGGAACATGACATCGGTTGGATTCTGGAACCCTGTTGCCTGTGAACATGACAGATATTTGTTTCTGGAAGCCTGTTCCCTGGGAACATGACTGAGGTTTGATTCTGGGTCACTGTGTCCTGGGAACATGACTGAGGTTTCATTCTGGACACCTGTGGCCTGGGAAAATGTCTGAGGTTTGATTGTTGAAACATGTGGCCTGCGAACATGACTGAGGTTTGATTCTGGATCCATGTGTCCTGGGAATATGACTGAGGTTGGATACTGGAAACCTGTGGCCTGGCAACATGACTGAGGCTTGATGGTGGAACCCTGTGGCCTGGCAACATGACTGAGGTTTGATGGTGGAACCCTGTGGCCTGGCAAAATGACTAAGGTTTGATTGTGCAACACTCTGGCCTTGGAACATGACAGAGGCTTGATGGTGGAACCGTGGCCTGGCAATAGGACTGAGGTTTGAGTGTGGAACTCTCTGGCCTGGGAATATGACTGAGGTTTAATTGTGGAACCCTGAGGGCTGTGAACATGACTGGGATTTTATTTTTTAAACCTGTGTGCAGGGAACATGACTGATTTTTTATTCTTGAACCCTGTGTCCTGGGAACACGACTGAGGTTTGATTCTGGAACCATGTGGCCTGGGAATATGACTGAGGTTTGATTCTGGAAACCACTGGCCAGGGAACATGACTGATGTTAGATTGTGGAATCCTGTGGCCTGGGAACATGACATCGGTTTGGATTCTGGTACCCTGTTGCCTGGGAACATGAAATCGGTTTGTTCTGGAAACCTGTGTCCTGGGAACATGACAACGGTTTGATTCTGAAACCCTGTGGCCTGGGAATATGTCTGAGGTTTGATGGTGGAAACCTGTGGCCTTGCAACATGACTGAGGTTTGACTCTGGAAGACTGTGTCCTGGGAACATGACATCGGATGGATTCTGGAACCCTTTGGCCTGGGAATATGGCTGAGGTTTCATTGTGGAACCCCCTGAATTGGGAATATGACTGTGGTTTGATTCTGAAACCCTGTGGCCTGGGAACATGACTGAGGGTTGTTTCCGGAAGCCTGTTCCCTGGGAACATGACTGAGGTTTGATCCTGGACACCCGTGGCCTGGCAACATGACGGAGGTTTGATCCTGGAAGACTATGGACACGGAACATGATATCGGGTTGATTGTGGAAAACTGTGGCCTGGGAAAATGACTGAGGTTTCAGTGTGGAAACATGTGGCCTGGGATCATGACTGAGGTTTGATGGCGGAACACTCTGGCCTGGCAAAATGACTGAAGCTTGATTCTGGATCCCTGTGGCCTGGGAACTTGACTGAGGTTTGATGGCAGAAACCTGTGGACTGGCACCATGACTGAGGTTTGATTGTGGAAACCTCTGGCCTTTGAACATGACTTTGGTTTGAATCTGGAAACCTGTGGCCTATGAAAATGACATCTGTTGGATTCTGGAATCCTGTGGCCTGGGAACATGACTGAGGTTTGATTGTGGAGCCCTGTGGCCTGGGAACATGACATCGGTGTATTCTGGAACCCTTTGTCCTGGGAACATGAGAACGGTTTGATTCTGGAACCCTGTGGCCTGGGAACATGTCTGAGGTTTGATGGTGGAAACCTGTGGCCTTGCAACATGACTGAGGTTTGATTCTGGAAGACTGTAGCCAGAGAATATGATATCGGGTTGATTTTGGAACCCTGTGTCCTGGGAACAAGACTGAGGTTTGCTTCTGGAACCCTGTGGCCGGGGAACATGACATCGGTTGGATTCTGGAACCCTGTGGCCTGGGAACATGACTGAGGTTTGTTTCTGGAAGCCTGTTCCCTGGGAATATGACTGAGGTTTGATTCTGCACACCTGTGTGCTGGGAACATGACTTAGGTTTGATTGTTGAAACCTGTGCCCTGCGAACATGACTCAGGTTTGATTCTGGAACCACGTGTCCTGGGAATATGACTGAGGTTTGATTCTGGAAACCTTTGGCCTGGGAAAATGACTGAGGTTTCATTGTGGAAACATGTGGCCTGGGATCATGACTGAGGTTTGATGGTGGAACACTCTGGCCTGGCAAAATGACTGAGGCTTGATTCTGCAACCCTGTGTCTTGGGAACTTGACTGAGGTCGGATGGCAGAAACCTGTGGACTGGCAACATGACTGAGGTTTGATTGTGGAACCCTGTGCACGGGCACCATGACTGAGGCCTGATACTGGAACCCCGTGGCGTGGGAACATGACATTGGTTTGATTCTGGAGCCCTGTTTACTGGGAACATGACTGAGGATTGATGGTTGAACCCTGTGTCCTGGCAACATGATTGAGGTTTGATAGTGGAACCCTCAGGCTTGGGAACATGAGTGAGGCTTGATGGAGGAACCCTGTGGCCTGGCAACATGCCTGAGGTTTGATGGTAGAACCCTGTGGCTTGGCAAGATGACTTAGGTTTGATTGTGGACCACTCTGGCCTCGGAACATGACTGAGGCTTGATGGTGGAACCGTGGCCTGGCAACAGGACTGAGGTTTGATTGTGGAACCCTCTGGCCTGGGAATATGACTGAGGTTTAATTGTGGAACCCTGTTGCCTGGGAACATGACTGGGGTTTGTTTCTGGAAGCCTGTTCCCTGGGAACATGACTGAGGTTTGATTCTGGACACCTGTGTCCTGGAAACATGACTGAGGTTTGATTGTTGAAACCTGTGGCCTGCGAACATGACTCAGGTTTGATTCTGGAACCATGTGTCCTGGGAATATGACTGAGGTTTGTTTCTGGAAACATTTGGTCTGGGAAAATGAGTGAGGTTTCATTGTGGAAACATGTGGCCTGGGATCATGACTGAGGTTTGATGGTGGAACACTCTGGCCTGGCAAAATGACTGAGGCTTGATTCTGGAACCCTGTGTCCTGGGAACTTGACTGAGGTCGGAAGGCAGAAACCTGTGGACTGGCAACATGACTGAAGTTTGATTCTGGAACCCTGTGCACGGGGACCATGAATGAGGCCTGATACTGGAACCCCGTGCCGTGGGAACATGACATTGGTTTGATTCTGGAGCCCTGTTTACTGGGAACATGACTGAGGATTGATGGTTGAACCCTGTGTCCTGGCAACATGATTGAGGTTTGATAGTGGAACCCTCAGGCTTGGGAACATGAGTGAGGATTGATGGTGGAACCCTGTGGCCTGGCAACATGCCTGAGGTTTGATGGTGGAACCCTGTGGCTTGACAAGATGACTTAGGTTTGATTGTGGACCACTCTGGCCTCGGAACATGACTTAGGCTTGATGGTGGAACCGTGGCCTGGCAACAGGACTGAGGTTTGATTGTGGAACCCTCTGGCCTGGGAATATGACTGAGCTTTAATTTTGAAACCCTTTTGCCTGGGAACATGACTGAGGTTTGTTTCTGGAAGCCTGTTCCCTGGGAACATGACTGAGGTTTGATTCTGGACACCTGTGTCCTGGAAACATGACTGAGGTTTGATTGTTGAAACCTGTGGCCTGCGAACATGACTCAGGTTTGATTCTGGAACCATGTGTCCTGGGAATATGACTGAGGTTTGTTTCTGGAAACATTTGGTCTGGGAAAATGAGTGAGGCGTCATTGTGGAAACATGTGGCCTGGGATCATGACTCAGGTTTGATGGTGGAACACTCTGGCCTGGCAAAATGACTGAGGCTTGATTCTGGAACCCTGTCGCCTGGGAACTTGACTGAGGTCGGATGGCAGAAACCTGTGGACTGGCAACATGACTGAGGTTTGATTGTGGAACCCTGTGCACGGGGACCATGACTGAGGCCTGATACTGGAACCCCATGGCGTGGGAACATGACTTTGGTTTCATTCTGGAGCCCTGTTTACTGGGAATATGACTGAGGATTGATGGTTGAACACTGTGGCCAGGCAACATGATTGAGGGTTGATAGTGGAACCCTCAGGCTTGGGAACATGACTGAGGCTTGATTGTGGAACGATGTGGCCTGGCAATATTCATGAAGTTTGATGGTGGAACCCTGTGGCTTGGCAAGATGACTTAAGGTTGCTTCTGGAACACTGTGGCCTGGGAATATGACTGAGGCTTGATGGTGGAACCGTGGCCTGGCAACAGGACTGAGGTTTGATTGTGGAACCCTCTGGCCTGGGAATATGACTGAGGTTTAATTGTGGAACCCTGTGGCCTGGCAACATGTCTGAGATTTGATGGTGGAAACCTGTGGCCTGGCAACATGACTGAGGTTTGATTCTGGAAGACTGTGGCCAGGGAACATGTTATCGGGTTGATTCTGGAAACCTGTGTTCTGGGAAGAAGCCTGAAGTTTGATTCTGGAAGCCTGTTCCCTGGGAACATGACTGAGATTTGATTCTGGACACCTGTGTCCTGGGAACATGACTGAGGTTTGATTGTTGAAACCTGTGCCCTGCGAACATGACTCAGGTTTGATTCTGGAACCACGTGTCCTGGGAATATGACTGAGGTTTAATTCTGGAAACCTTTGGCCTGGGAAAATGACTGAGGTTTCATTGTGGAAACATGTGGCCTGGGATCATGACTGAGGTTTGATGGTGGAACACTCTGGCCTGGCAAAAAGACTGAGCCTTGATTCTGGAACCCTGTGGCCTGGGAACTTGACTGAGGTTTGATGGCAGAAACCTGTGGACTGGCAACATGACTGAGGTTTGATTGTGGAACCCTGTGCATGGGGACCATGACTGAGCCCTGATACTGGAACCCCGTGGCGTGGGAACATAGCATTGGTTTGATTCTGGAGCCCTGTTTACTGGGAACATGACTGAGGATTGATGGTTGAACCCTGTGGCCTGGCAACATGATTGAGGTTTGATAGTGGAACCATCAGGCTTGGGAAGAGGAGTGAGGCTTGATGGTGGAACCCTGTGGCCTGGCAACATGCCTGAGGTTTGATGGTGGAAACCTGTGGCTTGGCAAGGTGACTTACGTTTGATTGTGGAACACTCGTTCCTGGGAACATGACTGAGGCTTGATGGTGGAACCGTGGCCTGGCAACAGGACTGAGGTTTGATTGTGGAACCCTCTGGCCTGGGAATATGACTGAGGTTTAATTGTGGAACCCTGTGGCCTGGGAACATGACTGGGAATTGATTTCTGAATCCAGTGTCCAGGGAACATGACTGAGGTTTTATTCTGGAACCCTGTGTCCTGGGAACATGACATAGGTGGATTCTGGAACCCTGAGGCCTGGGAACATGATATCTGTTTAGATTGTGGAATACTGTGGCCCGGGAACCTGACTGAGCCTTGGTTCTGGAACCCTGTGGAAGGGGAACATGACTGCGGTTTTATTCTGGAACCCTGTAGCCTGGGAATATAACTGAGGATTGATTCTGGAACCCTGTGGCCTGGGAACATGACATCAGTGGATTCTGGACCCCTGTGGCCTGGGAACATGAGAACAGTTTGACTCTGGAACCCTGTGGCCTGGCAACATGTCTAGGTTTGATGGTGGAAACCTCTGGCCTGGCAACATGACTGAGGTTTGATTCTGGAAGACTGTGGCCAGTGAACATGATATCGGGTTGATTCTGGAAACCTGTGTCCTGGGAACAAGACTGAGGGTTGATTCTGGAACCCTGTGGCCTGGGAACATGACTGAGGATTGTTTCTGGAAGCCTGTTCCCTGGGAACATGACTGAGGTTTAATTCTGGACACCTGTGTCCTGGGAACATGACTGAGGTTTGATTGTTGAAAGCTGTGGCCTGCGAACATGACTCAGGTTTGATTCTGGAACCACGTGTCCTAGGAATATGACTGAGGTTTGATTCTGGAAAACTTTGGCCTGGGAAAATGACTGAGGTTTGATGGTGGAACACTCTGGCCTGGCAAAATGACTGAGGCTTGATTCTGGAACCGAGTGGCCTGGGAACTTGACTGAGGTTGGATGGCAGAAACCTGTGGACTGGCAACATGACTGAGGTTTGATTGTGGAACCCTCTGGCCTGGGAATATGACTGAGGTTTAATTGTTGAAACCTGTGGCCTGCGAACATGGCTCAGGTTTGATTCTGGAAACATGTGTCCTGGGAATATGACTGAGGTTTGAATCTGGAAACCTTTGGCCTGGGAAAATGACTGAGGTTTAATTGTGGAACCCTGTGGCCTGGGAACATGACTGGGATTTGATTTCTGAAACCTGTGTCCAGGGAACATGACTGAGGTTTTATTCTGGAACCCTGTGTCCTGGGAACACGACTGAGGTTTGATTCTGGAACCATGTGTCCTGGGAATATTACTGAGGTTTGATTCCGGAAACCATTGGCCTGGGAACATGACTGATGTTAGAGTGTGGAATCCTGTGGCCTGGGAATATGAAATCGGTTTGTATTCTGGTACCCTGTTTCCTGGGAACATGAAATCGGTTTGGTTTTGGAAACCTGAGGCCTGGGAATATGACTGAAGTTTGCTGGTGGTACCCTATGGCCTGGCAACATGACTGAGGTTTGATTCTGGATCCGTGTGGCCTGGGGACATGACTGAGACGTGATTCTGGAAACCTGTGGCCTGGGAACATGACATCTGTTTAGATTGTAGAATACTGTGCCCCGGGAAACTGACTGAGCCTTGGTTCTGGAACCCTGTGGACTGGGAAGATGCCTGAGGTTTTATTCTGGAACCCTGTGTCCTGGGAACATGACATGAGTGGATTCTGGAACCCTGAGGCCTGGGAACATGACATCGGTGGATTCTGGAACACTGTGGCCTGGGAACCAGCGACCAGTTTGACTCTGGAACCCTGTGGCCTGGGAACATGTCTGAAGTTTGATGGTGGAAACCTGTGGCCTGGCAACATGACTGAGGTTTGATTCTGAAAGACTGTGGCCAGGGAACATGATATCGGGTTGATTCTGGAAACCTGTGTCCTGGGAACAAGACTGAGGTTTGCTTCTGGAACCCTGTGGCCGGGGAACATGACATCGGTTGGATTCTGGAACCCTGTGGCCTGGGAACATGACTGAGGTTTGTTTCTGGAAACCTGTTCCCTGGGAATATAACTGAGGTTTGATTCTGCACACCTGTGTGCTGGGAACATGACTGAGGTTTGATTGTTGAAACCTGTGCCCTGCGAACATGACTCAGGTTTGATTCTGGAACCATGTGTCCTGGGAATATGACTGAGGTTTGATTCTGGAAACATTTGGCCTGCGAAAATGACTGAGGTTTCATTGTGGAAACATGTGGCCTGGGATCATGACTGAGGTTTGATGGCAGAACACTCTGGCCTGGCAAAATGACTGAGGCTTGATTCTGGAACCCTGTCGCCTGGGAACTTGACTGAGGTTGGATGCAGAGACCTGTGGACTGGCAACATGACTGAGGTTTGATTGTGGAACCCTGTGCACGGGGACCATGACTGAGGCCTGATACTGGAACCCCATGGCGTGGGAACATGACTTTGGTTTCATTCTGGAGCCCTGTTTACTGGGAATATGACTGAGGATTGATGGTTGAACCCTGTGGCCTGGCAACATGATTGAGGTTTGATAGTGGAACCCTCAGGCTTGGGAACATGACTGAGGCTTGATTGTGGAACGATGTGGCCTGGCAATATTCATGAAGTTTGATGGTGGAACCCTGTGGCTTGGCAAGATGACTTAAGGTTGCTTCTGGAACACTCTGGCCTGGGAATATGACTGAGGCTTGATGGTGGAACCGTGGCCTGGCAACAGGACTGATGTTTGATTGTGGAACCCTCTGGCCTGGGAATATGACTGAGGTTTAATTGTGGAACCCTGTGGCCTGGCAACATGTCTGAGATTTGATGGTGGAAACCTGTGGCCTGGCAACATGACTGAGGTTTGATTCTGGAAGACTGTGGCCAGGGAACATGTTATCGGGTTGATTCTGGAAACCTGTGTTCTGGGAAGAAGACTGAAGTTTGATTCTGGAAGCCTGTTCCCTGGGAACATGACTGAGATTTGATTCTGGACACCTGTGTCCTGGGAACATGACTCAGGTTTGATTCTGGAACCACGTGTCCTGGGAATATGACTGAGGTTTAATTCTGGAAACCTTTGGCCTGGGAAAATGACTGAGGTTTCATTGTGGAAACATGTGGCCTGGGATCATGACTGAGGTTTGATGGTGGAACACTCTGGCCTGGCAAAAAGACTGAGGCCTGATTCTGGAACACTGTGGCCTGGGAACTTGACTGAGGTTTGATGGCAGAAACCTGTGGACTGGCAACATGACTGAGGTTTGATTGTGGAACCCTCTGGCCTGGGAATATGACTGAGGTTTAATTGTTGAAACCTGTGGCCTGCGAACATGGCTCAGGTTTGATTCTGGAAACATGTGTCCTGGGAATATGACTGAGGTTTGAATCTGGAAACCTTTGGCCTGGGAAAATGACTGAGGTTTCATTGTGGAAACATGTGGCCTGGGATCATGACTGAGGTTTGATGGTGGAACACTCTGGCCTTGCAAAATGACTGAGGCTTGATTCTGGAACCCTGTCGCCTGGGAACTTGACTGAGGTTGGATGGCAGAGACCTGTGGACTGGCAACATGACTGAGGTTTGATTGTGGAACCCTGTGCACGGGGACAATGACTGAGGTCTGATACTGGAACCCCATGGCGTGGGAACATGACTTTGGTTTCATTCTGGAGCCCTGTTTACTGGGAATATGACTGAGGATTGATGGTTGAACCCTGTGGCCTGGCAACATGATTGAGGTTTGATAGTGGAACCCTCAGGCTTGGGAACATGACTGACGCTTGATTGTGGAACGATGTGGCCTGGCAATATTCATGAAGTTTGATGGTGGAACCCTGTGGCTTGGCAAGATGACTTAAGGTTGCTTCTGGAACACTCTGGCCTGGGAATATGACTGAGGTTTGATTGTTGAAACCTGTGGCCTTCGAACATGACTGAGGTTTGATTCTGGAACCATGTGTCCTGGGAATATGACTGAGGTTTAATTGTGGAACCCTGTGGCCTGGCAACATGTCTGAGATTTGATGGTGGAAACCTGTGGCCTGGCAACATGACTGAGGTTTGATTCTGGAAGACTGTGGCCAGGGAACATGACATCTGTTTAGATTGTGGAATACTGTGCCCTGGGATCCTGACTGAACCTTGGTTCTGCAAACCTGTGGACTGGGAACATGACTAAGCTTTTATTCTGGAACTCTGTAGCCCGGGAACGTAACTGAGGATTGATTCTGGAACCCTGTGGCCTGGGAACAGGACCTCGGTGGATTCTGGAATCCTGTGGCCTGGGAACATGAGAACGGTTTGTTTCTGGAAGCCTGTGGCCTGGGAACATGTCTGAGGTTTGATGGTGGAACCCTGTGGCCTGGCAACGTGACTGAGGTTTGATTCTGGAAGACTGTGGCCAGGGAACATGATATCGGGTTGATTCTGGAACCCAGTGTCCTGGGAAAAAGACTGAGGTTTGCTTCTGGAACCCTGTGGCCTGGGAACATGACATCGGTTGGATTCTGGAGCCCTGTGTCCTGGGAACATGACTGAGGTTTGTTTCTGGAAGCCTGTTCCCTGGGAACATGACTGAGGTTTGATTCTGCACACCTGTTTCCTGGGAACATGACTGAGGTTTGATTGTTGAAACCTGTGGCCTGCAAACATGAGTGAGGTTTGATTCTGGAACCATGTGTCCTGGGAATATGACTGAGGTCTGATTCTGGAAACCTGTGGCCTGGGAAAATGAGTGAGGTTTCATTGTGGAAACATGTGGCCTGGGATCATGACTGAGGTTTGATGGTGGAACACTAAGGCCTGGAAAAATGAGTGAGGCTTGATTCTGGAACCCTGTGGCCTGGGAAATTGACTGAGGTTTGATGGCACAAACCTGTGGACTGGCAACATGAGTGAGGTTTCATTGTGGAACCCTGTGCTGTTGAAACAGGACTGTGGCCTGGTTCTGGAAACACATGGCCTGGGAACTTGACAATGGTTTGATTGTGGAACCCTGTGTCCTGGGAACATGATTGAGGTTTGATGGAGGAACCCTGTGGCCTGGGAATACGAATGAGGTTTGATTCTGGAAACCATTGTCCTGGGAACATGACTGATGTTAGATTGTGGAATCCTGTGGCCTGGGAACATGACATTGGTTTGGATTTTGGTACTCTGTTGCCTGGGAACATGAAATCGGTTTGATTCTGGAAACCTGTGGCCTGGCAACATGACTGAGGTTTGGTTCTGGATCCCTGTTGCCTGGGAACAAGACTGAGGCGTGATTCTGGAAAACTGTGGCCTTGGAACATGACATCTCTTTAGATTGTGACATACTGTGCCCTGGGATCCTGACTGAGCCTTGGTTCTGGAACCCTGTGGACTGGGAACAAGAGTGAGGTTTTATTCTGGAACCCGGTAGCCTGGGAACATAACTGAGGATTGATTCTGGAACCCTGTGTCCTGGGAACATGACATCGGTGTATTCTGGAAGCCTGTGTCTTGGGAACATGAGAACGGTTTGATTCTGGAACTCTGTGGCCTGGGAACATGTCTGAGGTTTGATGGTGATAACCTGTGGCGTGGCAACATGACTGAGGTTTGAGTCTGGAAGACTGTGGCCAGGAAACATGATATTGGGTTGATTCTGGAAACCTGTATCCTGGGAACAAGACTGAGGTTTGCTTGTGGAACCCTGTGGCCTCGGAACATTACATCGGTTGGATTCTGGAACGCTGTGGCCTGGGAACATGACTGAGGTTTGATTGTGGAACCCTGTTGCCTGGGAACATTACAGAGATTTGTTTCTGTAAGCCTGTTCCCTGGGAACATGACTGAGGTTTGATTCTGGACACCTGTGGCCTGGGAATATGCCTGAGGTTTGATTGTTGAAACCTGTGGCTTGCGAACATGACTGAGGTTTGATTCTGGATCCATGTGTCCTGGGAATATGACTGAGGTTTGATTCTGGAAACCTGTGGCCTGGGAAAGTCACTTAGGATTCATTGTCGAAACATTTGGCCTGGGATCATGACTGAGGTTTGATGGTGGAAAACTCTGGCCTGGCAAAATGACTGAGGCTTGATTCTGGAACCCTATGGCCTGGGAACTTGACTGAGGTTTGATGGCAGAAACCTGTTGACTGGCAACATGACTGAGGATTGATTGTGGAACTCTGTGCCCTGGAAACATGACTGTTGTCTGGTACTGGAAAACCATGGCCTGGGAACTTGACATTGGTTTGATTCTGGAACCCTGTGTCCTGGGAACATGATTGAGGTTTGATGGAGGAACCCTGTGTCTTGGGAACAGGACTGAGTTTTGATGGTGGCACCCTGTGGCCTGGTAACATGACTGAGGTTTGATTCTGGAACACTGTGGACAAGGAACATGATATCGGTTTAATTCTGGAACCCTGTGTCCTGGGAACAAGACTGAGGTTTCCTTCTGGACGTCTGTGGGCTGGGAACATGACATCGGTTGGATACTGGAACCCTGTGGCCTGGGAACATGACTGAGGTTTGCTTCTGGAATCCTGTTCCCTGGGAACATGACTGAGTTTTGAATCTGGAACCATGTGTCCTGGGAATATGACTGAGGTTTGATTCTGGACACCTGTGTCCTGGGAACATGACTGAGGTTTGATTGTTGAAACCTGTGGCCTTCGAACATGACTGAGGTTTGATTCTGGAACCATGTGTCCTGGGAATATGACTGAGGTTTGATTCTGGAAACCTGTGGCCTGGGAAAATGACTGAGGTTTCATTGTGGAAACATGTGGCCTGGGATCATGACTGAGGTTTGATGGCAGAACACTCTGGCCTGGCTAAATGACTGAGGCTTGATTCTGCAACCCTGTGTCCTGGGAACTTGACTGAGGTCGGATGGCAGAAACCTGTGGACTGGCAACATGACTGAGGTTTGATTGTGGAGCCCTGTGCACGGGGACCATGACTGAGGCCTGATACTGGAACCCCGTGGCGTGGGAACATGACATTGGTTTGATTCTGGAGCCCTGTTTACTGGGAACATGACTGAGGATTGATGGTTGAACCCTGTGTCCTGGCAACATGATTGAGGTTTGATAGTGGAAACCTCAGGCTTGGGAACATGAGTGAGGCTTGATGGTGGAACCCTGTGGCCTGGCAACATGCCTGAGGTTTGATGGTAGAACCCTGTGGCTTGGCAAGATGACTTAGGTTTGATTGTGGACCACTCTGGCCTCGGAACATGACTGAGGCTTGATGGTGGAACCGTGGCCTGGCAACAGGACTGAGGTTTGATTGTGCAACCCTCTGGCCTGGGAATATGACTAAGCTTTAATTGTGGAACCCTGTTGCTTGGGAACATGACTGGGGTTTGTTTCTGGAAGCCTGTTCCCTGGGAACATGACTGAGGTTTTATTCTGGACACCTCTGTCCTGGAAACATGACTGAGGTTTGATTGTTGAAACCTGTGGTCTGCGAACATGACTCAGGTTTGATTCTGGAACCATGTGTCCTGGGAATATGACTGAGGTTTGAATCTGGAAACCTTTGGCCTGGGAAAATTACTGAAGTTTCATTGTGGAAACATGTGGCCTGGGATCATGACTGAGGTTTGATGGTGCAACACTCTGGCCCTGCAAAAAGACTGAGGCTTGATTCTGGAAGCCTGTGTCCTGGGAACTTGACTGAGGTCGGATGGCAGAAACCTGTGGACTGGCAACATGACTGAGGTTTGATTGTGGAACCCTGTGCACGGGGACCATGACTGAGGCCTGATACTGGAACCCCGTGCCGTGGGAACATGACATTGGTTTGATTCTGGAGCCCTGTTTACTGGGAACATGACTGAGGATTGATGGTTGAACCCTGTGTCCTGGCAACATGATTGAGGTTTGATAGTGGAACCCTCAGGCTTGGGAACATGAGTGAGGCTTGATGGTGGAACCCTGTGGCCTGGCAACATGCCTGAGGTTTGATAGTGGAACCCTGTGGCTTGGCAAGATGACTTAGGTTTGATTGTGGACCACTCTGGCCTCGGAACATGACTGAGCCTTGATGGTGGAACCGTGGCCTGGCAACAGGACTGAGGTTTGATTGTGGAACCCTCTGGCCTGGGAATATGACTGAGCTTTAATTGTGGAACCCTGTTGCCTGGGAACATGACTGAGGTTTGTTTCTGGAAGCCTGTTCCCTGGGAACATGACTGAGGTTTGATTCTGGACACCTGTGTCCTGGAAACATGACTGAGGTTTGATTGTTGAAACCTGTGGCCTGCGAACATGACTCAGGTTTGATTCTGGAACCATGTGTCCTGGGAATATGACTGAGGTTTGTTTCTGGAAACATTTGGTCTGGGAAAATGAGTGAGGTGTCATTGTGGAAACATGTGGCCTGGGATCATGACTGAGGTTTGATGGTGGAACACTCTGGCCTGGCAAAATGACTGAGGCTTGATTCTGGAACCCTGTCGCCTGGGAACTTGACTGAGGTCGGATGGCAGAAACCTGTGGACTGGCAACATGACTGAGGTTTGATTGTGGAACCCTGTGCACGGGGACAATGACTGAGGCCTGATACTGGAACCCCATGGCGTGGGAACATGACTTTGGTTTCATTCTGGAGCCCTGTTAACTGGGAATATGACTGAGGATTGATGGTTGAACCCTGTGGCCTGGCAACATGATTGAGGTTTGATAGTGGAACCCTCAGGCTTGGGAACATGACTGATGCTTGATTGTGGAACGATGTGGCCTGGCAATATTCATGAAGTTTGATGGTGGAACCCTGTGGCTTGGCAAGATGACTTAAGGTTGCTTCTGGAACACTCTGGCCTGGGAATATGACTGAGGCTTGATGGTGGAACCGTGGCCTGGCAACAGGACTGAGGTTTGATTGTGGAACCCTCTGGCCTGGGAATATGACTGAGGTTTAATTGTGGAACCCTGTGGCCTGGCAACATGTCTGAGATTTGATGGTGGAAACCTGTGGCCTGGCAACATGACTGAGGTTTGATTCTGGAAGACTGTGGCCAGGGAACATGACATCTGTTTAGATTGTGGAATACTGTGCCCTGGGATCCTGACTGAGCCTTGGTTCTGCAAAATTGTGGACTGGGAACATGACTAAGCTTTTATTCTGGAACTCTGTAGCCCGGGAACGTAACTGAGGATTGATTCTGGAACCCTGTGGCCTGGGAACAGGACCTCGGTGGATTCTGGAATCCTGTGGCCTGGGAACATGAGAACGGTTTGTTTCTGGAAGCCTGTGGCCTGGGAACATGTCTGAGGTTTTATGGTGGAACCCTGTGGCCTGGCAACATGACTGAGGTTTTATTGTGGATCCCTGTGGCCTGTGAACATGACATCCGTTGGATTCTGGAACCCTGTGGCCTGGGAACATGACTGAGGTTTGATTGTGGAAAATTCTGGACTTTGAACATGACTGTGGTTTGAATCTGGAAACCTGTGGCCTGTGAACATGACATCTGTTGGATTCTGGAACGCTGTTGCCTGGGAACATGACAGAGATTAGTTTCTGGAAGCCTGTTCCCTGGGAACATGACTGAGGTTTGATTCTGGACACCTGTGGCCTGGCAAAATGACTGAGGCTTGATTCTGGAACCCTATGGCCTGAGAACTTGACTGAGGTTTGATGGCAGAAACCTGTGGACTGGCAAAATGACTGAGGATTGATTGTGGAACACTGTGCCCTGGAAACATGACTGTGGCCTGGTACTGGAAAACCATGGCCTGGGACTTGACATTGGTTTGATTCTGGAACCCTGTGTCCTGGGAACATGATTGAGATTTGATGGAAGAACCCTGTGGCCTGAGAACATGACTGAGGTTTGATGGTGGTACCCTGTGGCCTGGAAATATGATGGAGGCTTGAAACTGGAAACCTGTGACCTGGGAACTTGAATGTGGTTTGATCGCACAAACCTGTGAACTGGCAACATGATTGAGGTCTGATTTTGGAACCCTCAGGTTTGGGAACATGACTGAGGCTTGATGGTGGAACCCTGTGTCCTGGCAACATGACTGAGGTTTGATGGTGGATACCTGTGGCCTGGCAAGATGACCTAGGTTTGACTGTGGAACACTCTGGCCTGGGAACATAACTGAGGCTTGATGGTGGAACCGTGGCCTGGCAATAGGACTAAGGTTTGATTGTGGAACCCTCTGGCCTGGGAGTATGACTGAGGTTTGATGGTGGTACCCTATGGTCTGGCAACATGAGTGAGGTTTGATCCTGCATCCCTGTGTCCTGGGAACAAGACTGAGGCGTGATTCTGGAAAACTGTGGCCTGGGAACATGACATCTGTTTAGATTGTGGAATACTGTGCCCTGGGATCCTGACAGAGCCTTGGTTCTGGAACCCTGTGGACTGGGAACATGACTGAGGTTTTATTCTGGAACCCTGTAGCCTGGGAATATAACTGAGGATTGATTCTGGAACCCTGTGGCCTGGGAACGTGATATCGGTGGATTCTGGAACCCTGCGGCCTGGGAACATGTCTGAGGTTTGATGGTGGAAACCTGTGGCCTGGCAACATGACTGAGGTTTTATTCTGGAAGACTGTGGCCAGGGAACATGATATCGGTTTGATTCTGGAATCCTGTGTCCTGGGAACAAGACTGAGGTTTGCTTCTGGAGCCCTGTGGCCTGGGAACATGACATCAGTTGGATTCTGGAACCCTGTGGCCTGGGAACATGACTGAGGTTTGTTTCTGGAAGCCTGTTCCCTGGGAACATGTCTGAGGTTTGATTCTGGTACCATGTGTCCTGGGAATATGACTGAGGTTTGATTCTGGAAACCATTGGCCTGGGAATATGACTGATGTTAGAATGTGGAATCCTGTGCCCTGGGAACATGACATCGGTGGATTCTGGAACCCTGTGCCCTGGGAACATGAGAACGGTTTGATTCTTTAACCCTGTGGACTGGGAACATGTCTGAGGTTTGATGGTGGAAACCTGTGGCCTGGCAACATGACTGAGGATTGATTCTGGAAGACTGTGGCCAGGGAACATGACAGAGGTTTGTTTCTGGAAGCCAGTTCCCTGGGAACATGACTGAGGTTTGATTCTGGACACCTGTGTCCTGGGAACATGACTGAGGTTTGATTGTTGAAACCTATGACCTGGGAATATGAATGAGGTTTTATTCTGGAACCCTGTAGCTTGGGAACATAACTGAGGCTTGATTCTGGAACCCTGTGGCCTGGGAACATGACATCTGTTTAGATTGTGGAATACTGTTCCCTGGGATCCTGACTGAGCATTGGATGTAGAACCCTGTAGCCTGGGAACATAACTGAGGATTGATTCTGGAACCCTGTGGCCTGGGAACATGACCTCGGTGGATTCTGGATTCTGTGGCATGGGAACATGAGAACAGTTTGATTCTGGAACCCTGTGGGCCGGGAACATGTCTGAGGTTTGATGGTGGAGACCTGTGGGCTGGCAACATGACTGAGGTTTGATTCTGGAAGACTGTGTCCAGGGAACATGATATAGGGTTGATTCTGGAACCCTGTGTCCTGGGAACAAGACTGAGGTTTGCTTCTGGAAACTTGTGGACTGGGAACATGACATCGGTTGGATACTGGAACCGTGTGGCCTGGGTATATAACTGAGGTTTGTTTCTGGAAGCCTGTTCCCTGGGAACATGACTGAGGTTTGATTCTGGACACCTGTGTCGTGGGAACATGACTGAGGTTTGACTGTTGAAACCTATGGCCTAGGAACATGACTGAGGTTTGATTCTGGAAACATGTGCCCTTGGAATATGACTGACGTTTGATTCTGGAAACCATTGGCCTGGGAACATGAGTGATGTTAGATTGTGGAATCCTGTGGCCTGGGAACCTGACATTGGTTTGGGTTCTGGTACCCTGTTGCCTGGGAACATGAAATCGGTATGATTCTGGAAACCTTTGGCCTGGCAACATGACTGAGGTTTGATGGTGGAACCCTGTGCACTGGGAACATGACTGAGGACTGATACTGGAACCCCGTGGCGTGGGAACATGCCATTGGTTTGATTCTGGAACCCTGTTTCCTGCGAACATGACTGAGGTTTGATGGTTGAACCCTGTGGCCTGGCAGCATGATTGAGGTTTGATTGTGGAAACCTCAGGTTTGGGAACATGACTGAGGCCTGATGGTGGAACCCTGTGGCCTGGGAACATGACTGAGGCTTGATGGTGGAACCGTGGCCTGGCAATAGGACTGAGGTTTGATTGTGGAACACTCTGGTCTGGGAATATGACTGAGGTTTAATTGTGGAACCTTGTGGGCTGGGAACATGACTGGGATTTTATTTTTGAAACCTGTGTCCAGGGAACATGACTGATTTTTTATTCTGGAACCCTGTGTCCTGGGAACACGACTGAGGTTTGATTCTGGAAACATGTGGCCTGGGAGTTTTACTGAGGTTTGATTCTGGAAACCATTGGCCTGGGAACATGACTGATGTTAGAGTGTGGAATCCTGTGGCCTGGGAACATGACATCGGTTTGTATTCTGGTACCCTGTTTCCTGGGAACATGAAATCGGTTTGATTTTGGAAACCTGAGGCCTGGGAATATGACTGAAGTTTGCTGGTGGTACCCTATGGCCTGGCAACATGACTGAGGTTTGATTCTGGATCCGTGTGGCCTGGGGACATGACTGAGACGTGATTCTGGAAACCTGTGGCCTGGGAACATGACATCTGTTTAGATTGTGGAATACTGTGCCCCGGGAACCTGACTGAGCCTTGGTTCTGGAACCCTGTGGACTGGGAACATGCCTGAGGTTTTATTCTGGAACCCTGTGTCCTGGGAACATGACATGGGTGGATTCTGGAACCCTGAGGCCTGGGAACATGACATCTGTTTAGATTGTGGAATACTGTGGCCCGGGAACTTGACTGAGCCTTGGTTCTGGAACCCTGTGGACTGGGAACATGACTGAGGTTTTATTCTGGAACCCTGTAGCCTGGGAACATAACTTAGGATTGATTCTGGAACCCTGTGGCCTGGGAACATGACATCGGTGGATTCTGGAACACTGTGGCCTGGGAACCTGCGACCGGTTTGACTCTGGAAACCTGTGGCCTGGGAACATGTCTCAGGTTTGATGGTGGAAACCTGTGGCCTGGCAACATGACTGAGGTTTGATTCTGAACGACTGTGGCCAGGGAACATGATATCGGGTTGATTCTGGAAACCTGTGTCCTGGGAACAAGACTGAGGGTTGATTCTGGAACCCTGTGGCCTAGGAACATGACTGAGGTTTGTTTCTGGAAGCCTGTTCCCTGGGAATATGACTGAGGTTTGATTCTGGACACCTGTGTCCTGGAAACATGACTGATGTTTGATTGTTGAAACCTGTGGCCTGCGAGCATGACTCAGGTTTGATTCTGGAACCACGTGTCCTGGGAATATGACTGAAGTTTGATTCTGGAAACCTTTGGCCTGAGAAAATGACTGAGGTTTCATTGTGGAAACATGTGGCCTGGGATGATGACTGAGGTTTGATGGTGGAACACTCTGGCCTGGCAAAATGACTGAGGCTTGATTCTGGAACCCTGTCGCCTGGGAACTTGACTGAGGTTGGATGCAGAGACCTGTGGACTGGCAACATGACTGAGGTTTGATTGTGGAACCCTGTGCACGGGGACCATGACTGAGGCCTGATACTGGAACCCCATGGCGTGGGAACATGACATTGGTTTCATTCTGGAGCCCTGTTTACTGGGAATATGACTGAGGATTGATGGTTGAACCCTGTGGCCTGGCAACATGATTGAGGTTTGATAGTGGAACCCTCAGGCTTGGCAACATGAGTGAGGCTTGATTGTGGAACAATGTGCCCTGGCAATATTCATGAAGTTTGATGTTGGAAACCTGTGGCTTGGCAAGATGACTTAAGGTTGATTCTGGAACACTCTGTCCTGGGAGCATGACTGAGGCTTGATGGTGTAACCGTGTCCTGGCAACAGGACTGAGGTTTGATTGTGGAACCCTCTGGCATGGGAATATGACTGAGGTTTAATTGTGGAACCCTGTGGCCTGGCAACATATCTGAGATTTGATGGTGGAAACCTGTGGCCTGGCAACATGACTGAGGTTTGATTCTGGAAGACTGTGGCCAGGGAATATGATATCGGGTTGATTCTGGAACCCTGTGTCCTGGGAACAAGACTGAGGTTTGCTTCTGGAACCCTGTGGCCTGGGAACATGACATCGGTTGGATTCTGGAAACCTGTGGCCTGGGAACATGACTGAGGTTTGATTGTGGAAACCTATGGCCTTTGAACATGACTGTGGTTTGAATCTGGAAACCTGTGGCCTGTGAACATGACATCTGTTGGATTCTGGAAACCTGTGGCCTGGGAACATGACTGAGGTTTGATTGTGGAGCCCTGTGGCCTGGGAACATGACATCGGTTGGATTCTGGAACCCTGTTGCCTGGGAACATGACAGATATTTGTTTCTGGAAGCCTGTTCCCTGGGAATATGACTGAGGTTTGATTCTGGGTCACTGTGTCCTGGGAACATGACTGAGGTTTGATTCTGGACACCTGTGGCCTGTGAAAATGTCTGAGGTTTGATTGTTGAAACATGTGGCCTGAGAACATGACTGAGGTTTGATTCTGGATCCATGTGTCCTGGGAATATGACTGAGGTTTGATACTGGAAACCTGTGGCCTGGCAACATGACTGAGGCTTGATGGTGGAACCCTGTGGCCTGGCAACATGACTGAGGTTTGATGGTGGAACCCTGTGGCCTGGCAATAAGACTGAGGTTTGAGTGTGGAACCCTCTGGCCTGGGAATATGACTGAGGTTTAATTGTGGAACCCTGAGGGCTGTGAACATGACTGGGATTTTATTTTTTAAACCTGTGTGCAGGGAACATGACTGATTTTTTATTCTTGAACCCTGTGTCCTGGGAACCCGACTGAGGTTTGATTCTGGAACCATGTGGCCTGGGAATATGACTGAGGTTTGATTCTGGAAACCACTGGCCAGGGAACATGACTGATGTTAGATTGTGGAATCCTGTGGCCTGGGAACATGACATTGGTTTGGATTCTGGTACCCTGTTGCCTGGGAACATGAAATCGGTTTGTTCTGGAAACCTGTGTCCTGGGAACATGAGAACGGTTTGATTCTGGAACCCTGTGGCCTCGGAATATGTCTGAGGTTTGATGGTGGAAACCTGTGGCCTGGCAACATGACTGAGGTTTGACTCTGGAAGACTGTGGCCTGGGAACATGACATCGGATGGATTCAGGAACCCTGTGGCCTGGGAATATGGCTGAGGTTTCATTGTGGAACCCCCTGAATTGGGAATATGACTGTGGTTTGATTCTGAAACCCTGTGGCCTGGGAACATGACTGAGGGTTGTTTCCTGAAGCCTGTTCCCTGGGAACATGACTGAGGTTTGATTCTGGACACCTGTGGCCTGGCAACATGACGGAGGGTTGATCCTGGAAGACTATGGACACGGAACATGATATCGGGTTGATTGTGGAAACCTGTGGCCTGGGAAAATGACTGAGGTTTCAGTGTGGAAACATGTGGCCTGGGATCATGACTGAGGTTTGATGGCGGAACACTCTGGCCTGGCAAAATGACTGAAGCTTGATTCTGGATCCCTGTGGCCTGGGAACTTGACTGAGGTTGGATGGCAGAAACCTGTGGACTGGCACCATGACTGAGGTTTGATTGTGGAAACCTCTGGCCTTTGAACATGACTTTGGTTTGAATCTGGAAACCTGTGGCCTATGAAAATGACATCTGTTGGATTCTGGAATCCTGTGGCCTGGGAACATGACTGAGGTTTGATTGTGGAGCCCTGTGGCCTGGGAACATGACATCGGTGTATTCTGGAATCCTTTGTCCTGGGAACATGAGATCGGTTTGATTCTGGAACCCTGTGGCCTGGGAACATGTCTGAGGTTTGATGGTGGAAACCTGTGGCCTTGCAACATGACTGAGGTTTGATTCTGGAAGACTGTAGCCAGGGAATATGATATCGGGTTGATTTTGGAACCCTGTGTCCTGGGAACAAGACTGTGGTTTGCTTCTGGAACCCTGTGGCCGGGGAACATGACATCGGTTGGATTCTGGAACCCTGTGGCCTGGGAACATGACTGAGATTTGATGGTGGAAACCTGTGGCCTGGCAACATGACTGAGGTTTGATTCTGGAAGACTGTGGCCAGGGAACATGTTATCGGGTTGATTCTGGAAACCTGTGTTCTGGGAACAAGACTGAAGTTTGATTCTGGAAGCCTGTTCCCTGGGAACATGACTGAGATTTGATTCTGGACACCTGTGTCCTGGGAACATGACTGAGGTTTGATTGTTGAAACCTGTGCCCTGCGAACATGACTCAGGTTTGATTCTGGAACCACGTGTCCTGGGAATATGACTGAGGTTTAATTCTGGAAACCTTTGGCCTGGGAAAATGACTGAGGTTTCATTGTGGAAACATGTGGCCTGGGATCATGACTGAGGTTTGATGGTGGAACACTCTGGCCTGGCAAAAAGACTGAGGCTTGATTCTGGAACCCTGTGGCCTGGGAACTTGACTGAGGTTTGATGGCAGAAACCTGTGGACTGGCAACATGACTGAGGTTTGATTGTGGAACCCTGTGCACGGGGACCATGACTGAGGCCTGATACTGGAACCCCGTGCCGTGGGAACATGACATTGGTTTGATTCTGGAGCCTTGTTTACTGGGAACATGACTGAGGATTGATGGTTGAACCCTGTGTCCTGGCAACATGATTGAGGTTTGATAGTGGAACCCTCAGGCTTGGGAACATGAGTGAGGCTTGATGGTGGAACCCTGTGGCCTGGCAACATGCCTGAGGTTTGATGGTAGAACCCTGTGGCTTGGCAAGATGACTTAGGTTTGATTGTGGACCACTCTGGCCTCGGAACATGACTGAGGCTTGATGGTGGAACCGTGGCCTGGCAACAGGACTGAGGTTTGATTCTGGACACCTGTGTCCTGGGAATATGACTGAGGTTTGATTGTTGAAACCTGTGGCCTGCGAACATGGCTCAGGTTTGATTCTGGAAACTTGTGTCCTGGGAATATGACTGAGGTTTGAATCTGGAAACCTTTGGCCTGGGAAAATGACTGAGGTTTAATTGTGGAACCCTGTGGCCTGGGAACATGACTGGGATTTGATTTCTGAAACCTGTGTCCAGGGAACATGACTTAGGTTTTATTCTGGAACCCTGTGTCCTGGGAACACGACAGAGGTTTGATTCTGGAACCATGTGGCCTGGGAGTATTACTGAGGTTTGATTCTGGAAACCATTGGCCTGGGAACATGACTGATGTTAGAGTGTGGAATCCTGTGGCCTGGGAACATGACATCGGTTTGTATTCTGGTACCCTGTTTCCTGGGAACATGAAATCGGTTTGATTTTGGAAACCTGAGGCCTGGGAATATGACTGAAGTTTGCTGGTGGTACCCTATGGCCTGGCAACATGACTGAGGTTTGATTCTGGATCCGTGTGGCCTGGGGACATGACTGAGACGTGATTCTGGAAACCTGTGGCCTGGGAACATGACATCTGTTTAGATTGTGGAATACTGTGCCCCGGGAACCTGACTGAGCCTTGGTTCTGGAACCCTGTGGACTGGGAACATGCCTGAGGTTTTATTCTGGAACCCTGTGTCCTGGGAACATGACATGGGTGGATTCTTGAACCCTGAGGTCTGGGAACATGACATCTGTTTAGATTGTGGAATACTGTGGCCCGGGAACTTGACTGAGCCTTGGTTCTGGAACCCTGTGGACTGGGAACATGACTGAGGTTTTATTCTGGAACCCTGTAGCCTGGGAACATAACTGAGCATTGATTCTGGAACCCTGTGGCCTGGGAACATGACATCGGTGGATTCTGGAACACTGTGGCCTGGGAACCTGCGACCGGTTTGACTCTGGAACCCTGTGGCCTGGGAACATGTCTCAGGTTTGATGGTGGAAACCTGTGGCCTGGCAACATGACTGAGGTTTGATTCTGAACGACTGTGGCCAGGGAACATGATATCGGGTTGATTCTGGAAACCTGTGTCCTGGGAACAAGACTGAGGGTTGATTCTGGAACCCTGTGGCCTGGGAACATGACTGAGGTTTGTTTCTGGAAGCCTGTTCCCTGGGAATATGACTGAGGTTTGATTCTGGACACCTGTGTCCTGGAAACATGACTGATGTTTGATTGTTGAAACCTGTGGCCTGCGAGCATGACTCAGGTTTGATTCTGGAACCATGTGTCCTGGGAATATGACTGAGGTTTGATTCTGGAAACCTTTGGCCTGGGAAAATTACTGAAGTTTCATTGTGGAAACATGTGGCCTGGGATGATGACTGAGGTTTGATGGTGGAACACTCTGGCCTGGCAAAATGACTGAGGCTTGATTCTGGAACCCTGTGTCCTGGGAACTTGACTGAGGTTTGATGGCAGAAACCTGTGGACTGGCAACATGACTGAGGTTTGATTGTGGAACCCTGTGCACGGGGACCATGACTGAGGCCTGATACTGGAACCCCGTGGTGTGGGAACATGACATTGGTTTGATTCTGGAGCCCTGTTTACTGGGAACATGACTGAGGATTGATGGTTGAACCCTGTGTCCTGGCAACATGATTGAGGTTTGATGGTGGAACCCTCAGTCTTGGGAACATGAGTGAGGCTTGATGGTGGAACCCTGTGGCCTGGCAACATGCCTGAGGTTTGATGGTGGAACCCTGTGGCTTGGCAAGATGACTTAGGTTTGATTGTGGAACCCTCTGGCCTGGGAATATGAATGAGGTTTAATTGTGGAACCCTGTGGCCTGGGAACATGACTGGGATTTTATTTGTGAAACCTGTGTCCAGGGAAGATGACTGAGGTTTTATTCTGGACCCCTGTGTCCTGGGAAGATGACATGGGTGGATTCTGGAGCCCTGAGGCCTGGGAACATGATATCTGTTTAGATTGTGTAATACTGTGGCCTGGGAACCTGACTGAGCCTTGGTTATGGAACCCTGTGGACTGGAAACATGACTGAGGTTTTATTCTGGAACCCTGTAGCCTGGGAACTTAACTGAGGATTGATTCTGGAACCCTGTGGCCTGGGAACATGACATCAGTGGATTCTGGAACCCTGTGGCCTGGGAACCTGCGAACTGTTTGACTCTGGAACCCTGTGGCCTGGGAACATGTCTGAGGTTTGATGGTGGAAACCTGTGGCCTGGCAACATGACTGAGGTTGGATTCTGAAAGACTGTGACCAGGGAACATGATATCGGGTTGATTCTGGAAACCTGTGTCCTGGGAACAAGTCTGAGGTTTGATTCTGGAAGCCTGTTCCCTGGGAACATGACTGAGATTTGATCCTGGACACCTGTGTCCTGGGAACATGACTGAGGTTTGATTGTTGAAACCTGTGCCCTGCGAACATGACTCAGGTTTGATTCTGGAACCACGTGTCCTGGGAATATGACTGAGGTTTAATTCTGGAAACCTTTGGCCTCGGAAAATGACTGAGGTTTCATTGTGGAAACATGTGGCCTGGGATCATGACTGAGGTTTGATGGTGGAACACTCTGGCCTTGCAAAAAGACTGAGCCTTGATTCTGGAACCCTGTGGCCTGGGAACTTGACTGAGGTTTGATGGCAGAAACCTGTGGACTGGCAACATGACTGAGGTTTGATTGTGGAACCCTGTGCATGGGGACCATGACTGAGGCCTGATACTGGAACCCCGTGGCGTGGGAACATACCATTGGTTTGATTCTGGAGCCCTGTTTACTGGGAACATGACTGAGGATTGATGGTTGAACCCTGTGGCCTGGAAACATGATTGAGGTTTGATAGTGGAACCCTCAGGCTTGGGAACATGAGTGAGGCTTGATGGTGGAACCCTGTGGCCTGGCAACATGCCTGAGGTTTGATGGTAGAACCCTGTGGCTTGGCAAGAAGACTTAGGTTTGATTGTGGACCACTCTGGCCTCGGAACATGACTGAGGCTTGATGGTGGAACCGTGGCCTGGCAACAGGACTGAGGTTTGATTCTGGACACCTGTGTCCTGGGAATATGACTGAGGTTTGATTGTTGAAACCTGTGGCCTGCGAACATGGCTCAGGTTTGATTCTGGAAACTTGTGTCCTGGGAATATGACTGAGGTTTGAATCTGGAAACCTTTGGCCTGGGAAAATGACTGAGGTTTAATTGTGGAACCCTGTGGCCTGGGAACATGACTGGGATTTGATTTCTGAAACCTGTGTCCAGGGAACATGACTTAGGTTTTATTCTGGAACCCTGTGTCCTGGGAACACGACAGAGGTTTGATTCTGGAACCATGTGGCCTGGGAGTATTACTGAGGTTTGATTCTGGAAACCATTGGCCTGGGAACATGACTGATGTTAGAGTGTGGAATCCTGTGGCCTGGGAACATGACATCGGTTTGTATTCTGGTACCCTGTTTCCTGGGAACATGAAATCGGTTTGATTTTGGAAACCTGAGGCCTGGGAATATGACTGAAGTTTGCTGGTGGTACCCTATGGCCTGGCAACATGACTGAGGTTTGATTCTGGATCCGTGTGGCCTGGGGACATGACTGAGACGTGATTCTGGAAACCTGTGGCCTGGGAACATGACATCTGTTTAGATTGTGGAATACTGTGGCCCGGGAACTTGACTGAGCCTTGGTTCTGGAACCCTGTGGACTGGGAACATGACTGAGGTTTTATTCTGGAACCCTGTAGCCTGGGAACATAACTGAGCATTGATTCTGGAACCCTGTGGCCTGGGAACATGACATCGGTGGATTCTGGAACACTGTGGCCTGGGAACCTGCGACCGGTTTGACTCTGGAACCCTGTGGCCTGGGAACATGTCTCAGGTTTGATGGTGGAAACCTGTGGCCTGGCAACATGACTGAGGTTTGATTCTGAACGACTGTGGCCAGGGAACATGATATCGGGTTGATTCTGGAAACCTGTGTCCTGGGAACAAGACTGAGGGTTGATTCTGGAACCCTGTGGCCTGGGAACATGACTGAGGTTTGTTTCTGGAAGCCTGTTCCCTGGGAATATGACTGAGGTTTGATTCTGGACACCTGTGTCCTGGAAACATGACTGATGTTTGATTGTTGAAACCTGTGGCCTGCGAGCATGACTCAGGTTTGATTCTGGAACCATGTGTCCTGGGAATATGACTGAGGTTTGATTCTGGAAACCTTTGGCCTGGGAAAATTACTGAAGTTTCATTGTGGAAACATGTGGCCTGGGATGATGACTGAGGTTTGATGGTGGAACACTCTGGCCTGGCAAAATGACTGAGGCTTGATTCTGGAACCCTGTGTCCTGGGAACTTGACTGAGGTTTGATGGCAGAAACCTGTGGACTGGCAACGTGACTGAGGTTTGATTGTGGAACCCTGTGCACGGGGACCATGACTGAGGCCTGATACTGGAACCCCGTGGTGTGGGAACATGACATTGGTTTGATTCTGGAGCCCTGTTTACTGGGAACATGACTGAGGATTGATGGTTGAACCCTGTGTCCTGGCAACATGATTGAGGTTTGATGGTGGAACCCTCAGTCTTGGGAACATGAGTGAGGCTTGATGGTGGAACCCTGTGGCCTGGCAACATGCCTGAGGTTTGATGGTGGAACCCTGTGGCTTGGCAAGATGACTTAGGTTTGATTGTGGAACCCTCTGGCCTGGGAATATGAATGAGGTTTAATTGTGGAACCCTGTGGCCTGGGAACATGACTGGGATTTTATTTGTGAAACCTGTGTCCAGGGAAGATGACTGAGGTTTTATTCTGGACCCCTGTGTCCTGGGAAGATGACATGGGTGGATTCTGGAGCCCTGAGGCCTGGGAACATGATATCTGTTTAGATTGTGTAATACTGTGGCCTGGGAACCTGACTGAGCCTTGGTTATGGAACCCTGTGGACTGGAAACATGACTGAGGTTTTATTCTGGAACCCTGTAGCCTGGGAACTTAACTGAGGATTGATTCTGGAACCCTGTGGCCTGGGAACATGACATCAGTGGATTCTGGAACCCTGTGGCCTGGGAACCTGCGAACTGTTTGACTCTGGAACCCTGTGGCCTGGGAACATGTCTGAGGTTTGATGGTGGAAACCTGTGGCCTGGCAACATGACTGAGGTTGGATTCTGAAAGACTGTGACCAGGGAACATGATATCGGGTTGATTCTGGAAACCTGTGTCCTGGGAACAAGTCTGAGGTTTGATTCTGGAAGCCTGTTCCCTGGGAACATGACTGAGATTTGATCCTGGACACCTGTGTCCTGGGAACATGACTGAGGTTTGATTGTTGAAACCTGTGCCCTGCGAACATGACTCAGGTTTGATTCTGGAACCACGTGTCCTGGGAATATGACTGAGGTTTAATTCTGGAAATCTTTGGCCTCGGAAAATGACTGAGGTTTCATTGTGGAAACATGTGGCCTGGGATCATGACTGAGGTTTGATGGTGGAACACTCTGGCCTTGCAAAAAGACTGAGCCTTGATTCTGGAACCCTGTGGCCTGGGAACTTGACTGAGGTTTGATGGCAGAAACCTGTGGACTGGCAACATGACTGAGGTTTGATTGTGGAACCCTGTGCATGGGGACCATGACTGAGGCCTGATACTGGAACCCCGTGGCGTGGGAACATACCATTGGTTTGATTCTGGAGCCCTGTTTACTGGGAACATGACTGAGGATTGATGGTTGAACCCTGTGGCCTGGAAACATGATTGAGGTTTGACAGTGGAACCCTCAGGCTTGGGAACATGAGTGAGGCTTGATGGTGGAACCCTGTGGCCTGGCAACATGCCTGAGGTTTGATGGTAGAACCCTGTGGCTTGGCAAGAAGACTTAGGTTTGATTGTGGACCACTCTGGCCTCGGAACATGACTGAGGCTTGATGGTGGAACCGTGGCCTGGCAACAGGACTGAGGTTTGATTCTGGACACCTGTGTCCTGGGAATATGACTGAGGTTTGATTGTTGAAACCTGTGGCCTGCGAACATGGCTCAGGTTTGATTCTGGAAACTTGTGTCCTGGGAATATGACTGAGGTTTGAATCTGGAAACCTTTGGCCTGGGAAAATGACTGAGGTTTAATTGTGGAACCCTGTGGCCTGGGAACATGACTGGGATTTGATTTCTGAAACCTGTGTCCAGGGAACATGACTTAGGTTTTATTCTGGAACCCTGTGTCCTGGGAACACGACAGAGGTTTGATTCTGGAACCATGTGGCCTGGGAGTATTACTGAGGTTTGATTCTGGAAACCATTGGCCTGGGAACATGACTGATGTTAGAGTGTGGCATCCTGTGGCTTGGGAACATGACATCGGTTTGTATTCTGGTACCCTGTTTCCTGGGAACATGAAATCGGTTTGATTTTGGAAACCTGAGGCCTGGGAATATGACTGAAGTTTGCTGGTGGTACCCTATGGCCTGGCAACATGACTGAGGTTTGATTCTGGATCCGTGTGGCCTGGGGACATGACTGAGACGTGATTCTGGAAACCTGTGGCCTGGGAACATGACATCTGTTTAGATTGTGGAATACTGTGCCCCGGGAACCTGACTGAGCCTTGGTTCTGGAACCCTGTGGACTGGGAACATGCCTGAGGTTTTATTCTGGAACCCTGTGTCCTGGGAACATGACATGGGTGGATTCTGGAACCCTGAGGCCTGGGAACATGACATCTGTTTAGATTGTGGAATACTGTGGCCCGGGAACTTGACTGAGCCTTGGTTCTGGAACCCTGTGGACTGGGAACATGACTGAGGTTTTATTCTGGAACCCTGTAGCCTGGGAACATAACTTAGGATTGATTCTGGAACCCTGTGGCCTGGGAACATGACATCGGTGGGTTCTGGAACACTGTGGCCTGGGAACCTGCGACCGGTTTGACTCTGGAAACCTGTGGCCTGGGAACATGTCTCAGGTTTGATGGTGGAAACCTGTGGCCTGGCAACATGACTGAGGTTTGATTCTGAACGACTGTGGCCAGGGAACATGATATCGGGTTGATTCTGGAAACCTGTGTCCTGGGAACGAGACTGAGGGTTGATTCTGGAACCCTGTGGCCTAGGAACATGACTGAGGTTTGTTTCTGGAAGCCTGTTCCCTGGGAATATGACTGAGGTTTGATTCTGGACACCTGTGTCCTGGAAACATGACTGATGTTTGATTGTTGAAACCTGTGGCCTGCGAGCATGACTCAGGTTTGATTCTGGAACCACGTGTCCTGGGAATATGACTGAAGTTTGATTCTGGAAACCTTTGGCCTGAGAAAATGACTGAGGTTTCATTGTGGAAACATGTGGCCTGGGATGATGACTGAGGTTTGATGGTGGAACACTCTGGCCTAGCAAAATGACTGAGGCTTGATTCTGGAACCCTGTCGCCTGGGAACTTGACTGAGGTTGGATGCAGAGACCTGTGGACTGGCAACATGACTGAGGTTTGATTGTGGAACCCTGTGCACGGGGACCATGACTGAGGCCTGATACTGGAACCCCATGGCGTGGGAACATGACATTGGTTTCATTCTGGAGCCCTGTTTACTGGGAATATGACTGAGGATTGATGGTTGAACCCTGTGGCCTGGCAACATGATTGAGGTTTGATAGTGGAACCCTCAGGCTTGGGAACATGAGTGAGGCTTGATTGTGGAACAATGTGCCCTGGCAATATTCATGAAGTTTGATGTTGGAACCCTGTGGCTTGGCAAGATGACTTAAGGTTGATTCTGGAACACTCTGTCCTGGGAGCATGACTGAGGCTTGATGGTGTAACCGTGTCCTGGCAACAGGACTGAGGTTTGATTGTGGAACCCTCTGGCATGGGAATATGACTGAGGTTTAATTGTGGAACCCTGTGGCCTGGCAACATATCTGAGATTTGATGGTGGAAACCTGTGGCCTGGCAACATGACTGAGGTTTGATTCTGGAAGACTGTGGCCAGGGAATATGATATCGGGTTGATTCTGGAACCCTGTGTCCTGGGAACAAGACTGAGGTTTGCTTCTGGAACCCTGTGGCCTGGGAACATGACATCGGTTGGATTCTGGAACCCTGTGGCCTGGGAACATGACTGAGGTTTGTTTCTGGAAGCCTTTTCCCTGGGAACATGACTGAGGTTTGATTCTGCACACCTGTGTCCTGGGAACATGACAGGTTTGATTGTGGAACCCTGTGGCCTGGGAACATGACATCGGTTGGATTCTGGAACCCTGTGGCCTGGGAACATTACTGAGGTTTGATTGTGGAAACCTATGGCCTTTGAACATGACTGTGGTTTGAATCTGGAAACCTGTGGCCTGTGAACATGACATCTGTTGGATTCTGGAAACCTGTGGCCTGGGAACATGACTGAGGTTTGATTGTGGAGCCCTGTGGCCTGGGAACATGACATCGGTTGGATTCTGGAACCCTGTTGCCTGGGAACATGACAGATATTTGTTTCTGGAAGCCTGTTCCCTGGGAATATGACTGAGGTTTGATTCTGGGTCACTGTGTCCTGGGAACATGACTGAGGTTTGATTCTGGACACCTGTGGCCTGTGAAAATGTCTGAGGTTTGATTGTTGAAACATGTGGCCTGAGAACATGACTGAGGTTTGATTCTGGATCCATGTGTCCTGGGAATATGACTGAGGTTTGATACTGGAAACCTGTGGCCTGGCAACATGACTGAGGCTTGATGGTGGAACCCTGTGGCCTGGCAACATGACTGAGGTTTGATGGTGGAACCCTGTGGCCTGGCAAAATGACTAAGGTTTGATTGTGCAACACTCTGGCCTTGGAACATGACAGAGGCTTGATGGTGGAACCGTGGCCTGGCAATAGGACTGAGGTTTGAGTGTGGAACCCTCTGGCCTGGGAATATGACTGAGGTTTAATTGTGGAACCCTGAGGGCTGTGAACATGACTGGGATTTTATTTTTTAAACCTGTGTGCAGGGAACATGACTGATTTTTTATTCTTGAACCCTGTGTCCTGGGAACCCGACTGAGGTTTGATTCTGGAACCATGTGGCCTGGGAATATGACTGAGGTTTGATTCTGGAAACCACTGGCCAGGGAACATGACTGATGTTAGATTGTGGAATCCTGTGGCCTGGGAACATGACATTGGTTTGGATTCTGGTACCCTGTTGCCTGGGAACATGAAATCGGTTTGTTCTGGAAACCTGTGTCCTGGGAACATGAGAACGGTTTGATTCTGGAACCCTGTGGCCTCGGAATATGTCTGAGGTTTGATGGTGGAAACCTGTGGCCTGGCAACATGACTGAGGTTTGACTCTGGAAGACTGTGGCCTGGGAACATGACATCGGATGGATTCAGGAACCCTGTGGCCTGGGAATATGGCTGAGGTTTCATTGTGGAACCCCCTGAATTGGGAATATGACTGTGGTTTGATTCTGAAACCCTGTGGCCTGGGAACATGACTGAGGGTTGTTTCCTGAAGCCTGTTCCCTGGGAACATGACTGAGGTTTGATTCTGGACACCTGTGGCCTGGCAACATGACGGAGGGTTGATCCTGGAAGACTATGGACACGGAACATGATATCGGGTTGATTGTGGAAACCTGTGGCCTGGGAAAATGACTGAGGTTTCAGTGTGGAAACATGTGGCCTGGGATCATGACTGAGGTTTGATGGCGGAACACTCTGGCCTGGCAAAATGACTGAAGCTTGATTCTGGATCCCTGTGGCCTGGGAACTTGACTGAGGTTGGATGGCAGAAACCTGTGGACTGGCACCATGACTGAGGTTTGATTGTGGAAACCTCTGGCCTTTGAACATGACTTTGGTTTGAATCTGGAAACCTGTGGCCTATGAAAATGACATCTGTTGGATTCTGGAATCCTGTGGCCTGGGAACATGACTGAGGTTTGATTGTGGAGCCCTGTGGCCTGGGAACATGACATCGGTGTATTCTGGAATCCTTTGTCCTGGGAACATGAGATCGGTTTGATTCTGGAACCCTGTGGCCTGGGAACATGTCTGAGGTTTGATGGTGGAAACCTGTGGCCTTGCAACATGACTGAGGTTTGATTCTGGAAGACTGTAGCCAGGGAATATGATATCGGGTTGATTTTGGAACCCTGTGTCCTGGGAACAAGACTGTGGTTTGCTTCTGGAACCCTGTGGCCGGGGAACATGACATCGGTTGGATTCTGGAACCCTGTGGCCTGGGAACATGACTGAGATTTGATGGTGGAAACCTGTGGCCTGGCAACATGACTGAGGTTTGATTCTGGAAGACTGTGGCCAGGGAACATGTTATCGGGTTGATTCTGGAAACCTGTGTTCTGGGAACAAGACTGAAGTTTGATTCTGGAAGCCTGTTCCCTGGGAACATGACTGAGATTTGATTCTGGACACCTGTGTCCTGGGAACATGACTGAGGTTTGATTGTTGAAACCTGTGCCCTGCGAACATGACTCAGGTTTGATTCTGGAACCACGTGTCCTGGGAATATGACTGAGGTTTAATTCTGGAAACCTTTGGCCTGGGAAAATGACTGAGGTTTCATTGTGGAAACATGTGGCCTGGGATCATGACTGAGGTTTGATGGTGGAACACTCTGGCCTGGCAAAAAGACTGAGGCTTGATTCTGGAACCCTGTGGCCTGGGAACTTGACTGAGGTTTGATGGCAGAAACCTGTGGACTGGCAACATGACTGAGGTTTGATTGTGGAACCCTGTGCACGGGGACCATGACTGAGGCCTGATACTGGAACCCCGTGCCGTGGGAACATGACATTGGTTTGATTCTGGAGCCTTGTTTACTGGGAACATGACTGAGGATTGATGGTTGAACCCTGTGTCCTGGCAACATGATTGAGGTTTGATGGTGGAACCCTCAGGGTTGGGAACATGAGTGAGGCTTGATGGTGGAACCCTGTGGCCTGGCAACATGCCTGAGGTTTGATGGTAGAACCCTGTGGCTTGGCAAGATGACTTAGGTTTGATTGTGGACCACTCTGGCCTCGGAACATGACTGAGGCTT